>NC_064850.1:162005853-162344603 GCF_024139225.1 Suncus etruscus
CTGCTCTGCCCTCGGTGATGAAATAAGACCTCTGTATCTATAGATCTCAGTATCTGCACAGGTCCAGGAGTGGGACTTATGGTGAAGTCTTTCTTTGTGGTTCTAGAAGTTCTGTTCCCTCAGTGTCATTTTAATTCATCTTCTGTGGTTGGTGGTCTTGGTCTTTGCACTGATCCTAGGATGGAACCTAGGATAGTGTCTTTCATTGTGTTTCCAGAAGCCCCATTTCATTGCGATTGTCTCTGCCGGACCTTTGGAAATAGGGATCATGGTTATTGTGCAGGTCATAGTTCAAACCCTAGACTAGGGCTTTTTTATTGGTCTCAAGATATATTCAGTCCAGTCATGGTTCTAGCAGCCAGTCATCTGTAAATCACGATCTTGGCTTTTGGACCGACCAAAGGGTGACAAGTCTTCTGATTTTGTCTTATCTTTAGCTGGTGAGGTAGGATAACCTGTTCTTAGGTCAAGTTATTCCCATTTTCTTTGTTGTCAGGATAGCATATTAGAGCTGGCATTTGTTGGTGGCCCAGCGATATTAAGAATGTTCCAGATGAGATTTGTTTCCTGTAGCTGTTGTGAAGAACTGTGTTGATTCTATATCTGGGATCCAGGGTTCAAAGCTGGACAGATAGTGTCTAATCACCTGAGGTCTAAGTTGGGTCCCCGTGACATATTTTCAAGGTAGGATATATCCCTGTATTGTAAACAAGTATGAGTTCTTATCTCTAGTAGATAAGAGCTCTTTTTATATGTAAGGTTTCCCCTTTTTTAGTGTGCCTTTGCAGGGAGAAATGGTGCTACTTTATATTGTCGGTGCATTTGGGACTGGACAGAGAAGAAAACAGAAACAGGTCAAACATCCAAACAAGATAAAATTAGGAATAAAATATATGAGCTCACATATGTATACATAGAACAAACATTAAAAATGAATTAACAAAATAATTAAAGGAACCATGTGATGCATGAGACTACCTTACTTTTGGGGAAAAGCAGGTAAAGAGGTGGTGCAATACTGGTCTTATACTTATGTTGGAAGTATAGGTTTCCCCATTGTCTTTTGGGCTTTTCTTGTGGTGTGTGGGTTCCCAGGCACCTTTCCATCACTCCCCCTGACCTTCTTAAAATTGGCAGAGGATTTGCGGCAGGGAGGTCTTGTAGGAGTTCTTGCATTGGGGATACTTTTAGAGCTAAGTGTGGTTTCAAGTAACAATCTACAGTAGGAAGATTTGGTAGGGAGGGCCGTGCAGCATGAGTCTGCAGGGGAGTTGGTTGCCATTTCTTGCAGGGGCGAAGTGTGGGTTTGACTGGGTGTCCCTTTGCTTGGGTGCTGGGTACTGGCTCATTGGGGTAGGAGGTCAGTCTTGATGCCTAGTGGATTAAGAACTAAGGGTGAAGAGTTTTAATACGGTGGGAGGTCTGGGTGGGATTGAGGGGTGAAGGGATAGTTGGATTTCCAAAGTGGGAGAAAGGGGAAAGTATATGGAAGGGATAGAAAAGAAGACAAGAGAAAATACATTAGAAAGAAAGGGAGAAGAGAAAAGAAAAAAGAAAAGAGAAGAAAAGAGAAGGAAAGGAAAGGAAAGGAAAGGAAAGGAAAGGAAAGGAAAGGAAAGGAAAGGAAAGGAAAGGAAAGGAAAGGAAAGGAAAGGAAAGGAAAGGAAAGGAAAGGAAAGGAAAGGAAAGGAAAGGAAAGGAAAGGAAAGGAAAGGAAAGGAAAGGAAAAAGGAAAGGAAAGGAAAGGAAAAAGGAAAGGAAAGGAAAGGAAAAAGGAAAGGAAAGGAAAGGAAAAAGGAAAGAAAAAAGGAAAGGAAAGGAAAGGGAAGGAAAGGAAAGGAAAGGAAAGGAAAGAGAAAAGAAAAAGAAAAAATGTAGTGAGAAGAGAGGAGATAATAGCAAGGGAATGGTAGTTTGCTTGAATGTGTTCTATGAGTAGGGTCTATAGTATAAGTCTGTACATCACAGTTGCTGCTTCGGTGGTCTGACTGGTCACATGCTTCAAATCCTTAAAGAAGGTATAACCTAGAGATAAAGTGTATGTTAAAGAGTTTTCCAGGGACATTCTCGTAGTGCAAGCTGGGTATGGTATCTCATGTGAGTGAGCGCTGAGATGCCATCTTAGTTTGTCCACCCTTTGTATCTAAGAATGCCTGTGGACAAAAAAGCTGAGAGGTTATTTTAAATATAGTAAGATTAAGGCATTAAAACATAGTGTTATGGGATGTTTCCTTTGGAGTCAGTGATTTCCCGTGGTATACTTTACCTGTGATCCAAGATCCCTAAGGGATTATTAGGGGCCTTTGTAGTAGAAGGCTGATTACTTACCTGTTCTTTCTATGCTGCTCTTTCTACTGTTGCTGGTTTTCTTATGGTATAATGTGTATTCAAGAGTTTGTGTTGTTCCTTTTTCATGTATTTTGGGCACTGTTCCCAAGTATACGTTGAGTATTACCGTGTTTGGAGTTTCTATCCTGTTATAGCCTGTTATTTGATTGTTGAGTATTAGTTGTATATAAGGTGTATGTTCTAGGTGCTTCAGAATAGCGCTATCATTCTGTGTTTATCTTTTGTCTTCTGGCTTACTTCTTTTAACATAATATGTTCTAGGTCCATCCATGTTGCTGCAAAGTCTGTGATTGTATCATTTCTGACTGCCATGTAATATTCCATTGTGTATAAATACCACAATCTTAATGATCCATTCATCTGTTGTTGGACATCTAGGTTGGTTCCAAGACTTGGCTATTATACTGAGTGCTGTGACAAAAAGTGGGGTGCACACGTATTTGGAATGAATGTCCTTCCAATTTGGGGGTATATACCTAGAGGAGCAATTGCTGGGTCAAATAGCAGCTCAATTCTGAGTTCTTTGAGCACTCTCCAGACTGTTCTCCGTTGGTGTTGGACTAGGGGGCATTCCCACCAGCAGTGGATGAGTGTGCCTTTCATACCGCATCCTCACCAACAGAGGTTGTTCCCATTGATGTGAGCCATCGTTACTGGTGTAAGGTGGTATCTCATTGTTGTCTTGATTTAGATCTCTCTGATGATGAGTGAGGGTGAGCATGTTTTCATGTTTTTGTTGGCCATCCTTCTGTCTTCCTCTGAGAAGTGTCTATTCATTTCTTCTCACCAATTTTTTATGGCTTTGTTTGGTTTGGGGGGGCTCAGCTTTCTGAGTGCTTTGTATGTTGTAGATATCAGTCCTTTATCTGATATGTCGAGTGAGAAGATTTTTTCCCATTCTATTAACTGTCTTCTTGTGTTAAGTAGGGTTTCTTTTGCCATGCAGAAGCTTTTTAGTTTGACGTAATCCCATTTGTTTATGTTTGACGCTAAAGCTCTTGCCATTGGTGGTCCGTCTTCAAAGACCTTTTTGATATATAGGTATTCGAGTGTTTTGCCTATTTTATTCTCAATAAACTTTATAGATTCGGGTCTGATTTCGAGGTCTTTGATCCATTCTGAGTTGACTTTTGTATAAGGAGTGAGGTATGGGTCAATTTTTACTTTTGTACATGTGGTTTTCCACCACTTGTTGAAGAGACTTTCTTTGTTCCATTTCAAGTTCTTGCCTCTTTTATCAAATATTAATTGGCTGTATATCTGGGGATTTATGTCTTAGAATTCTGTTCTGACCCACTGGTCTGAGGTCCTGTCTCTGTTCCAGTACCATGCTGTTTTGATCACTATGGCTTTATAGTATAGTCCCAAGTTAGGTAGGGAGATGCCACTCAGCTTCTTGTTTTTCAGTATGTGTTTGGCTATCCTGGGTTTTTGTGGTTCCAGATGAATTTTGTGATTGATTGTTCTTATTCTTTAAAGAATGATATCTGAATTTGGATAGGGATTGCATTAAATCTATATTTTAGTTTGGGTAGGATAGTCATTTTGACTATGTTAATTCTACCTATCCATGAGCATGGAATGTTCTTCCATTTCTTTAGATCCTCTTCAATTTCTTTCTGAAGTGTTTTGAAGTTTCCCTGGTATAGGTCTTTCACTTCCCTTGTAAGGCTGATTCCTAGGTACCTGATATTTTTTGGTACTATTTTAAATGGAATTGTATTTTTAATCTCGTTCTCCTTGACTTTGTTATTTTTGTATAGAAACGCTACTGTCTTTTGTGTATTGACTTTGTATCCAGCCACTTTGCTGTATTGGTTAATTGTTTCTAAGAGTTTTACTGTAGACTCTTTAGGGTTTTTGATGTATATCATCATATTGTCTGCAAATAGAGATAGTTTGGGTTCCTCTTTCCCAATTTGGATTCCTTTGATTCCCTTCTCTTGTCAGATTGCTAGGACTTCTAAGGTTATATTGAATAAGAGTGGAGAGAGTGGACAGCCTTGCCTAGTTCCTGACCTTAGTGGGAATGCTTCTAGCTTCTCGCCATTAAGTATAATGTTGGCTGTAGGCTTTTCATAGATAGCTGTAACTATCTTGAGGAAGGTTCCTTCTAATCCTATTTTGCTGAGTGTCTTTAATATGAAAGGGTGTTGGATTTTGTCAAGTTTTTGATTTTTAATATTTTTTCTTGGGGCCACACCCAGTGATGCTCAGAGTTTACTACTAATGGTGCTTCGGTTCTGTATATGGTTGTAGGCACCAAACCAATCAGACGTGTACAAACCAAATACTCTACTTGATGTTATATCTCTATGGCTTATGACTACTCTTAAAATGCCTAGTTCGACTGTTATGTGCTCACTTCTGCAGCACATATGCTAAGAATTGGAACAACACAGAGAATATTAGCATGGCCCCTGCACAAGGATGACACACAAAATGCCTAGTTGGACTGTCAATGGAGTAGTTCAAATCTATGATGTATTATGAACTCTTAAAAAGGGACAACTCCTTATACCCCTTTATTGTTTTGTGAAGTTCCATAATAGGAAGCTTGCCAGAAATATCAGGAGAGTATACTTAGGGCAAATTAGGGACCACTATGACTTTGAAATTTGGAAATGATCACTCTGGGCAAGAACTGGGTGCTAAAGAAAGTGATATGCATCATATGTAACAATATTGCAAGCCACAGTGTCTAGAAGAACAGAGAGAAAGAGAGAGATGAGAAAAATGTCTGCTATAGGGGCAGAGAGGGGGGAGGGCAGGAGGGAAACTGGGGGTATTGGTTGCGGAAAATAGTGAAGGATCAGGTCTTGGACATTGTATGTCTGAAACTCAATCATGGACAACTTTGTAACTACCTCATGGTGAGTCAATTAAAATTTTTATTAAAAATGTCTATCAAAATGGACTTGATTACAATTTAGCTCACCCTATTGTCTCATTCTGTTTTAAAACAGGATTAATCAATTAATGTCTTTAATATCTTGCACAAGACTAGATTTATGCAGAAACATACATAGCTCGATGAAAGAAGGAATAAATGTCTTAGATATTTCATAGAACAAATGTTTCATTAAATGTTATTGACAGAAAACTAAGGGCAATGAAGATAGCTTCTTATTTATCTTTTTATCTCTTGTCCACACACTTCAAAGAGCTGGTAATTTCTAAAAGCTCAATACATATGAAAATTGAAGAGATGGTATCTTGTCACTAGCACCAATATAATTTTTAATAGATTTTTCCAAGCATTTAGTTTGTCATCTGGTTTTAAATTTCATCTGGAAATGCCTTCTGTCCTTTAAGTGGTACTTAATTTTTCATTTCTGTAATTATTTGATTTCTAAATCTTAAAATCAACAAGTTGGACTTTCAGCTACTATCCTTTGCAAATTAAAAGATACTGTTTCTGGCAACAAGCAGATCCACAGTCAGGAAGTACTTCAGAAGCTTGTGAAAATGTTGGTTGAAAAGATTTATCAGGCAACTAAAACGTTATAAAATTGGTAAAAATGACACAAATCCAGGAATAAAGTGTTCGAGACCATCTTCAGTCAGCCCTTTAACCTTTTGAGGTGTGTTAACATTCCTCTAACTGTGAATTTAATGACTCTTGAGTTTCTCACACTCTAGACCCTTTTAACTACAGGTAATTTTTCTGGATAAAGCATTCAGCTAGAATAGCTCTATTTCAAAACTTTTAAATGTCTTTTATTACATTATCATCACCATGCTTGATTCACTTATGAAACACAAAGCACTCCCATTTAAAGAGATTTATTCTCATATCAGTTTTTCCCTGGATTTGCCAGAATACCGTCCTGTTCGTGTTCTGAAGGTTAATGCCCAAAGTCAAGCAGACAGAAGCCAAGTGCTGCAAGGTTTCCAAGATTAGGACTGATTCCCTTCACAGAAATAAATGATTCCTGCCATGTTCAGTGATTTTGTGCAGCGCTCCCCACGGCTGAGTGAGTGCATCAATACTGTAGTCCTTACCTGCTGTACATACTGATGACACTCGGTGTTAACTTGATTGACTGAGCAGTGCACTGGAGAGCACGCACCTGCAAGAGAAGTGCAGACACATATATTTTTATCCTGGTCTTGAAACATTTATTTTACATTCATTTTACTTGGGAGTCATGGTCTCAAATTCCTTGGGCTCTCAAGCCACACTGCTAAGACAGAATAAAACTTGAAATGCTGCTTTGTTTTCAGAATTATACCGAAAACGGTCTCAGGCTTCAACTCTGCCAAATCCTGATTTTAAGCTTTTGAGGGAAAATGGCAGGAAGGTGACTATTAAGAATTCTGACAAATTAGTAACTCTTTGCAATTGAAGTCTCTGAAGAGGTTTTATCTAATGATCGGCAATTGGAACATTTAATTCAATTAGAGGAAGACATTTTTACTATCTTTATATTTTATTGTCGTGTTTCATAGGCTTTGAGACAGCAGCAGAAACGAAGAAATGGAGTCTCAATGATGGTAAACAAGACTGTTCCTCGTGTTGTTTTGACACCATTAAAGGTGTCTGATGAGCAGTCGGATTCACCTTCAGGTAAAAAAAAAACCTAAAATAACTTATGCTTGACCAGTTTCTTCCCAGAGGAGACATCCTCACTGACAGAGATGTCAGAAATTTCCTCTGAAACAGAATACTATTTCCACGTGCTTTAGTGTAATTTTTTTTAATACTGTTGACTCGTTCAGTGAGTCAACAATAATAGGATGTTTTGTGCTTACGATAGCTGTTTACTCATTTTGAAAGGGCTTCATTGGCTAATGTCAATGGACCTAAGAAACTATAGAAATTCTAGGTGAAATTTTTGTTGTTCTTTTGGCCTTTGGATGTTACACTTTAATGATGGACCAAATGCTGATGTGTAATGTCATCAAAAGCAGTTTTGTGAGTGTGGATTTTTTTCCCCCATCCTCTTCAGTAAAATCAGGAATTCTCTATTAGTTTTTGTGTCTGGCAACATATTCTCGCCTCAGTGTTGTACTGACTTTTTCTTCTAACTTACCTTCTGTCATTTTATCAGCTATGAACCATTCTATTTATTGTAGATTGATGTTTGCATTTGTTTTTCTTATTTATAAATGTATGGTCTCTCCCTTTCTTCAAACCTTTCTTCTTTTTTCATCTTCCTGTTTCTGTCCTGCATCATCTCGAAATAGCATAGTATTGTTGAAGCTTATTTGTGAATTTTTAAACAATATTTGAGTGTTTCTTTTAAAAGCTATTAGATCAGTGAATGTGTTTTTTTACTTCACTATTAGGCCATCTGTTCATGCTTTTTGTTCTGTTTGATTGATTTATTGGGCTTATTCCTCTTCATAGGCAGTGGAAGAATCAGATTCTGGGCAAAGGTATTCTATTAACTCTTTGAAAAGGAGATTATATCTATGTTTTTTAAAACAATTTTTGATTTTTCTGTTCAAAGACAGCAAGAGGAAGATAATGACATAATAACTATTTCTTTTTTTAGGATCCGAATCTAAAAATGGTGAAGCAGACAGTTCAGATAAAGAAATGAAACATGGGCAAAAATCTCCCACTGGAAAACAAACAAGTCAGCACTTAAAACGATTAAAAAAGTCTGGTTTAGGTAAGTGTTCAATAAACTGTGGCACTTCACATTTATAAGTTATAAAAGTTTTATTTTGGGAATAAAATCATGGAAATTTCTCAGTCATCTTAATACAAAAAAAATGAAAAATATTTCCAAGTTATCTATATGAAAATGATGTTAATTAAGGAAACATAGTTACCACCAAGCATATTGCTAAATTTTTGAATGATATTGAATGAAATAGCAGCTAATGACAAGATTTAAATAATATATGTATATATAATTATCTGATAAGTCATGATTCTGCCTAATGTGCAATGATTTGTTCCTGCATCTTGATTTCACTATACTGGAATATATTGTACTTGAGGAAATGAAACTTTTATAAAGGGTTTCTTGAATGGGAGAGCACATTGTTATTAGGAACTGCTGCAGTAAACTGATTTGCCTTATTTTTCATCTGTACTGCATGAAATATCCAGTAGCATATGTCTGAACAATAGTCTAAAATTGTTAAGCAATGTGACTATTTGTCCCTGAGACTTGCAAGTATATATCAGGTTTGGTTCTGAAGATTCCCTTCTTTATAAATTTTTATCTGAAGCTCAACAGTAGTAGTAAGGGAAATTAGAATATGAAAATAAATGTATCTTAGGCTGAATGCTATAAGTCTTGACTATTGGATACCTAGACTGACTTCATTCCATTCTCATAGTTGTTTCATGTTAAATAAATACTGATTTGGATCCTTGTAATGTTTTTTAAAATAGAAAAAATTGCAGTAAAAGTATTGACCTGAGTTTTATTATGGATCCAACCTCTTTCTGGACAACATAGAGTAATATTATATTCTAAATTTATAAGTTTTAAAATTTAATATTTTAACCTATTAATATTTTAGCAAAAATATTGATTTCCTGCTATCTACCAAGACTTTTGTTAAATCTTGGCTAGCATACTTTTTAATGAAAATTATTTGAATACAGCTTTTCTGTCCCAATATAATAGCTCTTTGGAAAACCAGAATTTTATTTTTAACATCATAACATAACATAACATAACATAACATAACATAACATAACATAACATAACATAACATAACATAACATAACATCATTAACATCATAATGGACTTACTTTACATTATTCCCAAGGCTATATAAAGTCAATTTTATAGCCTAAATATAAGTAAATATAGTATGCTTTTGTATAATACACTTACATTATGCATATATATATTAATGTCAATATTTGTTTCCCTAGTCTGTGAGTCTTTTAATTATTTTAATAAGAATCACTTTGGAAATGAAGGCAAACATCAGAGTGATATTTAGCGAATGTACTAAAATATTTAATTACCCTTTTGTAATTGTATGCTCTGATACTCTAAGTGAAAGTCAGTGACCTTTGAACTTCAGAGTTCAAAGCATTTTGCTTTGAATTCACTACTGCCATGCTCAATCATGAGTGCAAGAAAATTCAAGGTTGGGGAACTCCCTATTTAATTACTTTGTTAGCTTCAGGACTGAAACTATGTTTTCAGGATCTCTGTGCTCAGTCCTCAGTTTTGGGACTTGTGTTTGTTGATATCTACCAGTCCTATATGCCTTGGAATATATTACATATTATATACTAAACCATCAGTATTTAAATTAATTTGTTAGAAAATATAAATGATGATAAATGAGGACACTATGCTCTTTAAAACCAGGTTTTATTTTATTATTTTGGTTGGGATTACACCCAATGCTCAAGGCTTACTCTTATTAATGCTCAGTGGATATGCATGCCAGGGATTGGACCACGGGTGGCCAGATAAACAACAAGCCTTTTAACTCCTATACTTCTCTGTTTTTGAAAACCTGTTTTCTTTTAGAGTACAAAAATAATAAAAAAATCATGAAGCCACTAAAATAAAGTAACCCAAATGTAAACTAATATTCACTGAATGTATTTAATCCTGTGGTCTGGGTATTTTTTAACATAATTTTTATTTTAATTGTAGTGGCTTACATATCGTTCACAGTAATATTCCAGGTACATTTTTACATTGAATCAGGGGAATTCCCACCACCGAATTGTCCTCCCACAACCACTCCTATTCTGCCTCCTATATCTTCCACTCTTCCCCCCAGGGGCTGCTAGAATGCGTGGTCCCCTCTGTGTCTAGTTAATTACTTAGTGGGCTTATAACTGTTTGGTCTTGGTGCCTCCATTATTGCCCCCTCTAGTTGGGAGGCGGGACTAGAAAGATCAAGTTATGTGGATTTTGTTGGTCTGGGTATTTTGATGGGAGTGATATCATTTAGTACATACTCACATAGACAAATGGCTTTCATTTTAAAACTAAAGAAATTGAACTCCAGAGGTTTGGAAAATCACCACTTAGATGATAGAAGTGAAAAAATAAAAAGAAGAAGTAAAGACATGGTTATTCCAAAGCCTCAGCCATTAATCTTAGCTAAGATCTCAATGTCAAGTGACCGATCCTACACCGTAGCCCTATACGCACCACTGAAGAGTATCCTAGTGTTCTGAAGTGATGAGTATGTGAAAGGTAGGAACTCTGGTTATTCATAAGAAGCAAGTTAATCTCAGATTCCCTGGCTGATCCTGTAAAGTCAAATCTATTGAGGAAGAAGTTCAAATTAAAAATGTGTCAATTTAGGTAAATTCTGTCAAAAATAACATGAAGTGATTACTGGGAAGGAACTGTGACTGATTGACTGTCCTGGGAACTAGCAGGGTTGAATGTTTCATTTTTGCAAATGAAGTCAGTTATACCGAGAACTGTAAAATGAACATTGAAAAAAAAATGTATCATGAAAGAACCTTAAATGTAACCATCTCCAGGCAGTAACCCAATTCTCTTTTTAGAAAGTAATCTCTTTCATGTTCGATGACCTTAGGAATCTGGGTAAAAGATTTTGTGTGCTGTGAAGCATTACAGCATTAGGATGGTATTTAGTACTCCAGGATTTATTTATGTATATTCTACTCTCCTTTGCCGTTAGGTCCTTAATTTCTTAGTTACATCGACCTCCTCTACATAATTGTAGTCTAGGAAGTTCACTGTCTTTTAGTCAGTACTGTATAAGTTTGAAATGAACTATTTTAAGTAACTGAATGTGCTAGCATGTGTCCCTGGATGAAAAAGGCAGCTTAGAGAGTTCAGTGAGTGGCTGAACAACTACTTATTTATCCTGGACTCAGAATGTACTGTTGGGAAAATGATTCTTTGTCATCCAATGCCACCCAACTGTCCCTAGACATCTAGGCAAGGTGAACAGGTTCTTTTTCCTGTTTCCCCCAAGAGTCAGACATCTAATTCACACAGTTTCAGAAATGTAATTTTAACCTTTCTTAGGGCAAGGTAACTATATATGTTCTGACCTGTTGAAACTATTCTGAATGAATACAAGTGCTTCAAGACTGCCCTAACTTAAATGGGTAATTCTGAAACTAAATCCTGTTAAAACCAGACTTTAGGGTGTAAGTCTAAATTTTCATCCCCAGTATGAGATTTCACTAACAGGATAGAAAATACTTTTCATGGCCCCTAAACACTCTCTTTTGCTCCTTGGCAATTATTTAATTTGTCAAATTGCAGGATATCCGCTCGGTTCAAGGTTTAAGTTACATCTGAGTCTTTGAATCTCAAATGTGTAGCCTAGGGCCTAGTTTCCTAAAATGTCGATTATGACCCCATCTGGGGTTGCATAACTGAGTGTGGGGGACATAACAAATTTAGTAAACGTGAAATATTTCTGAATGTGCATAGACCAGAAATTAATTCAAAATAACCATGTAATGAATCTGTAATGTTTTTGGCAGCATGTTAACACAGAAAATGAATGAAGTAAAAAAGAAAAAGAAAGTCTTATCTAAAAAGAAAATCTTAGTTGATGTTAGGGAAACAATGTGTTGGTCCTGATTTCATTTCTAAGAAATAAAAAAAAAACACTATTCTGATACACATAAAAACAGATGCTATGATATATTATTCAGGGCTTCTTTTATTATCATATCTTGAAAGTTAGTATCCTAGTAAATATTAGCCCACTAAACACTAGACAGTAGCAACCACATCTGGTGAGATGAAATATAGATGCCTGCTGGAAACGGAGTTTGACGTGCCTGGTTGTCTGCTAATTAGGTTGTGTTGATAGCCTCTCTTCATGTTTTAACAAAGGTTGAAACTCATTATAACCTCCCCTATGGAGTTTTCTGAGACAGGCAGGGGTATATTATTATCTTACTGTCTTCAGAGCATTGGGAGCATGGATTGTGAATGTTTTAACAAATTGTCTAATGATATTCTCTTACCACTTGTTTTGTTTTAATTTCTCACGTTTCTCTCTAAGTAAAATGTAAGTTCTTTGAGTTAAGAGTCATTGAGCTAAGCCAGTTTGTAATTAGACTTTCTACCCAGTTATAAGACCGAAGTTTAAAAAGTGCCAACTAAACTAATCTCAGCTTCTAGAAAGGATGTCTCTGAGGAGTTTTTAATTTTCTCACATAACACATCTTCTGGGATTTGTTCCAATAGATTTTATTTGGTTTAATCTTTTGTGGTGAATTGCAAATTTGATGCTGTTATAAAATGATACATACGTTTAAAATGAATGCTAAAAAGAAAAATTAAAATTTGAATATTAACACTAAATCTCATCAAGATAATTTTACCCATGTGTTTATGAACATTGACATTTCTCAATATGTATCTATAGTCAGAGCATGTTTGAAAAATCATAATATTCCAATTTAATTAACATTACTAATTTAATTTCAGTTTTAGTATAGTAAAAATGAATAAAACATACAAGCAAAGCCATGAACATTCCACTGGATACACTCATATCCAGAAGTTCTCTCCAAAGATGTTAATATTATGATATATTATATTATATATTATATAATATTATGATACTATATCATAATATTAATGTCTTTGGATGGAACATCTGGTAACAAATAGCATAAAGAGTAAAGAGATATATTACAGTCCCTCCCACTTTTATATTTTTGCAAACATATACAGTTTAACTGATATACAGTTGTAAACATCTGATTGCATTTTGTAGCCATAATCTCCATAGTTTCTCCAAACTTTCTTTATATATTTAAAGGATTTTGTGCTCACCAATAGACTTTTTAAAACGGAATTTCACATTTAACTTAAACTTTACTCTTTTCTTTAAAAGTCCACTATTCTTTGATTTTTTTCAGAAATGTCCCTCTAATTTGTTGAGATAAAAAAAAAAAAAGCTGCTTTGGGGCCAGAAGAGTAGCATAGCAGGTAGGGCATTTGCATTGTATGTGACCAACATGAGTTTGATCCCAGCATCCCATATGGTCCCCCAATTTGCCAGGAATAATTCCTAAGGTAAGAGCTATGAGTAACCCCTGAGCATCACTGGATATGCCCAAAACCAAAATAAAAAAGAAAGAAAAATTAAAAGAAAAAGAAAAACGTTACTTTTTGTATCTTTTCTTTTTTTTTTCTTTTCTTTTTTTTTTCTGATAATGATCAGGGAGCCACCAAAGCTGCCACTAAAGGTACAGTGCTTGGGAGCCCATGAGTAATGCCAGAAAGCCAACTATACATATACATAAACATATGGCCATATACAAGGCAGCCCTTTGGGCCAGAGAGATAGCATGGAGGTAGGAAATTTGCCTTGCATGCAGAAGGATGGTGGTTCGAATTCCAGCATCCCATATGGTCCCCCCGAGCCTGCCAGGAGCTATTTCTTAGAGCCAGAAGTAACCCCTGAGCACTGCCGGGTGTGATCCAAAAAGCAAGGCAAGCCATTTAACCTTTATATTATGTCTTTAGCACCCAAACTTACTTTCTTCAGACTACAAAAATAGTAGAAATTTTAGATAGTCACTTTAATGAAGGATTGTAAAAGAAAATTAATATTTAATTTATATTTAATGCTGTAGTCTAGGGATTTTGATGCAAATGATTGCATTTATTTCACACATATGCACACACATGAAATAGTATGACTTTATTCTTATGGTTAAAGATATTGAGGTATAGAGAGTTAGGCAAATCATTTATGTTGATACACTTAAGATAAAAATGAAGATAACTTTGCACTTCTAGGATGTCTCCTTTGTTTTTGTGGGTATATGTCTATGTTTCTGTGTTTATGAAGTTATGCATAAATTGTATATGTTCCCATCTGGGGGAAAATGAGTCTTTAAGTCTAAACTTAAACGACCCATGGTTTAACAAGAGTTCTTGAATCTGAAGTTCTTCAAATTGCCTTTGGTCAAAATCATAGACAGTTATGCCGACCCTGATTGGATACATTCCCCCAGACTTACTTTTATCATGAGGTTAATACACAGCTATCATCTATAACATCATCTCTCATTGGCAGTCTAGCAATTGCTATTTCTCTCTTCTCTTCTCAACTCATTTACTTTATATATGCTTTCTAGTGCCAGGGGATTAGACTATGATGACTGCATCTCTTTCTCTCTTTAGATCCTGTAGGGAAATGAAGTGTTAATTTTAATGAGATAAGACAATCAGATATAATTGGGTCATTCTTAAGCCAATTAAGATTAAGTGTGTATGGATAATTAAAATGAAGTCAAATATTCTCTGTAACGACAAATTTTGCAGTGAGTTTCTTTGATCTTTTCCAAAATTATAAAACATTTTCACCTAAGTGGACATTGTTAATACAGAACTTCTTTTGGTTTTTTTCATAAAGGATTATTCATCTCTTTATTCTTTTTCTAGGTCTATTTCAAGATTGTGAATCTTACTAAATGGTAATCAATAGCATAAGTCCTACTCTTACATTGCTCTGGCATTTAAAAAGTTTTATATTTTTCTCATTTCTTCAACATTTCCATCAGAGTAACTTGGTCATAATCTCCTCATGTTGGGAATATTTAAATATACATAAAATTTAAGAATTTTTTTTTATTTTGTGGCATTTCTATCTTTAGTTTTTGCCTTAACATATTTGAAAAAATAAGTTGCTTCCTTATTCAGTTCTTTTCATAGTTTTATTTTTATCTCACTTCAAATTTGAGGGAATTCATATACTAATCAAGTAGACTTTTTTTTTAAATTTTTATTGTGGTCGAAGTGAATTACAATTCTTTCACAGTAATATTTGATGTACATAGTGATAATGAGTGAGGGGCATTCCCACCACCAGTGTTGTCCTCCCTCCACGTTTGTTCCCAGCATGCATCCCACATTTCCTTCCTTTACCCCTGTAATGCTAGTGCAACTGTTCCCACCCCCCCGACCCCCCCATGTAGCTTATTATAGATTAGGTATCTATTCTGTTGTCGTTGACTTTGGATTTGGTATTCATGTCTGCTCAGTTTTTATTTCCACCAAATGAACATTTCACTGCAAGTAGACTTCTTTTTAACCCTTCATCTTGACTCAAAAAATGTTAGGAACTGTCATATTTTTTAAAATTAATTTTAGCAGCATGATTTTACAATACTATCAATGGCAGAGTTTCATGCATACCACATTCCAACACCAGGCCTACCATCATGATGCCTACTTCTCTTACCATTGTCTCAGGGTTTCCCCCACTCCCTATTCCCTATACTTCATACTCCATTACTCACCATTCCCAGCCCACTATCTACTTCTCATTGCCTAGATAAGGTTCATGTAGACAAGATTGTAGATATTGTTGCTTTGGATCACTTTTTGGTTCCTTATTATATAGGTTTCTGTATTCCTTAAATGAGAAAGAGAGCATTCTGATCTGTATCTTTCTGGCTGACACCTCACTCAGCAGATAATCCCCAGTTTCAACCAGGTAGTAGAAAATTCTGATTTCTTTGTCTATTTGTTCCTGAACATTTTGGTTGTTTTAAATAATGCTGCGAGGAACATAGGGATGCAATTGTCATTTCTGAGTAGTTTTTGGGACCTTGTGCTAAGATGCCAAGAAGTGGCATTGCTATGTCTTATGGCATCTCAATTCTTTATTTTTTTATTTTGGGGCCACACCTGGTGACACTCAGGGGTTATTCCTGGCTATGCACTCAGAAATTGCTCCTGGCTTGGGGGACCATATGGGATGCCAGGGATCAAACTGAGGTCCATCCTGAGTTAGCTATGTGCAAGGCAAATGCCCTACTACTGAGCTACCTATCAGGCCCTCAATTATTAGTTTTTTGAGAACTATTTGTGTTGAATTAGTTGGCTTTACCACCAGCAGAGAATTAGGTCTTCTTATTCCCCAGATGCACACCAACACTATTTGTGTGCATTTTTGTGATGTTTTTATTTAAATTTCTCTTATAAGTGATGTAAACATTTTTTATGAATCTCTAGCCATCTGTCTTATTTGAAGACATTTCTATTCATCCCTTCCCCATTTTTTGGGTAGGATTATTCATTGTTAATATTTATCAGTACTTTATATATATATGTATATATAGGAAATCAACTCTTTGTCAGGCTTGTTGTAACAAATATTTTCACCAGTATGTATTTTATTTTCAAATACTTGTCATCACTTCTTTTGCAGTACAGAAATTTCTCAATGTGACATAGTCCCACTTTTTAATCTTCACTTCTGTTTATTTAGTAAATGGCATTAAATCATTGAAGTTACCCCTGGATTCAGCATCACATAGGTTTCTTCCCATGTTTTCTCTTGTATAATTTATGGATTTAGTCTGATATTTAGGTATTGAATACATTTTGTATTTACTTTTATTCATTATGGGGATAGGAGTCTGAGGTTTTGCTTTTGTTTTTATATGTGGTTTAACAGTATTCTCAATACTATTTGTAGAAAATGGTTTCTTTAATCTATTTTATGCTCATAGCTCTTTTTGTCAAAGATTAGCTGACCTGAGGATTTATTATCTGTGCTCTTATTTATTTTCCATTGGTCTGAGGGTGTGACTTTATTCCAATACCACACTTTTTAAATTACTATACCTTTACAATATTACTTAAGGTTGGGAAAAAGTAAATCTCCCATATTTTCTCTAGAATTGCTCTGACTATTCAAGGTTACTTATTACTCCATATAAGTCTCAACAGTATTTGGTCTGTCTTATGTGTATGTTTGTGGTGATGTGGTCTGTCTGTGATTAGGGATCATACTAATAGTGGGGTTTGGGGAGTGATTTAAGTCAGCTACTTGCAAGGTAAATGCCTTACCCAATATACTATTTCTCTGGCTCCAGGTCTGTGTCATTAAAAAAATATATCAATTGTGGGACCAGTGAGATAATTCAGTGGATAGGTTAATTATCTTGCATGTGTCCACCCAGGGTTCAATTCGCAGAATCCCAAATGGCCACTCTATCACTGCCAGTAGTGATGTCAGAGCATAGAGCATAGAGTAACCTATGTGCATCATGGGTGTGACCCAAACGTCAAAACATATTATTTTTGTTTGGGGGCCACACTGGCAGTGCTTAGGGGGTTACTCCTGGCTTTAAGCTCAAAAATTACTCCTGCCATGCTCAAAGAACCAGATGGGATGCCAGAGATCAAACCTGAGACATTCACATGCAAATCAAACACCCTTATCACTCCGGCCCTCCAAAAATAAATTTTTAATGTCATGGGAGTTTTTATGGGGCAGTATATCTGTATAGTGTTATTGTTGTATTTTGCTAAGATTGTCATTTTTACAAGGTTTATACTTCAAAAATGAGCAGGGGTTTAATTCCCATTCTCTGTCTTATTTCTTTAAGCAGTAATACATAGTTTGTATTTTATGTCATTCACCTGTTTTATTAAGTTTATTCCCAGGTATTTATTTTTTGTGATACAATTGTGCATAGGATTTATTTTAAAATTTCTTCTATTGTTTGCATACAGGAATACCATGGATTTATATGTGTTTATTTTGTAGCCTGATACTTAACTATATAAATTTGTTGTTTTCAGTTTTTTGTAGTCTTCAGGTTTTTATGTCATCTTGGCTTGGGGGGCCATATGGATTTCGGGGATTGAGCCGAGGTCCATCCTGGCTCCATCCTGTGTAAGGCAAATGCCCTACCACTGCACTATCATTCTGGCCCCTCTTAATTTAATTTTAAGTTATAATTTTTTTTAAATTTCTTCCCATAACTACCTCTAGAGTTCAAAAAAAGAACTAGTTTATATTTTTCTTGTCCCACACAATCATCTATTCTCATCTTTCATGCAATTTTATTGTCACTCTTATCAGTTATTTTATTTATCCTAGTTAATGTTTATTTGGAGTTACTTAAGTGTTAGTCTCTTACTGATTGCTTCTGTAAACCATTTATTTTTTCCTTAATTTTTTAATATTTTGAGAATATTCATTAATAGTCATTTTAACAAGATTATATAAAATAATATTTTCATTTGGTTCCTTAAAATGTTCTGAAATTATTGCTTTCATTGAAAAATTTTATATGCTTTTAGTAGTGAATTCTAGGTTGATACCTAATTTCTTTCAGTATTTTGAACATACTCTGTCATCTGTTACTTTCTGTATCTTAGGTTTTTGTATCTTATTGTTTAAAGACAGTAAATTCTTGCTCAATATTATTTCAAGGGTGCTTTATATTTCCTTTTAGTATTTCAGATAGATGATTGGTTATTTTTCTTGAGATTTGGTGTATTGCTTTACCTGAGGACTCATCATTCTTTCAGTTCAAAGACATCATTCAGCCATTAAATCTTCAAATATTGACTTTTCCATCTACTGTGTTTTTTCATTTTGAATTCTATAGACATGTAATTCCATGTGCTATTATATTTTTTATATTTCTTCTCTACACAGTTTACTTATTTATCTGTACTATGGATATTTCATCAGGTTGATATTGTATTCAAAATCCTTTTCTAGCCCATGTCCACTAATTTTTTTATTTAAACCTGAATATTTTTATTTTGAAGCCATATTTGTTGGCCTCCAGAGGCCACTCTGATTCTGCTTAGGGTACCTGGGATGTGGTGCCTGGTATCAGATGGATTGGCTGCATTACACCTTAGGTCCCTAAAATACAAATTTTTATTTTTAGATGGTCTTTTTTTTTGTTTTGTTTTGGTTTGGTTTGGTTTGGTTTTTGGACAATCCCTGTGATGCTCAGTGGTTATCCACTCAGAAATTGCTCCTAGCTTGAGAAACCATATGGGACACCGGGAGATCAAACCAAGATCCATCCTAGGTCAGCCGCTTGCAAGGCAAAGGCCTTACCTCTTTGCCACTGCTCCGGACCCTAAATGGTCTATATGACTATTTAAAATTCTGATTTAAAAACTATTTTTCTGGTATAATAGATATTTTATAGATTAGATATTTCATTTGATTATATTTTCAAGAGTGTTACATTGTAATTATTAATTATAAAGTGTCTTATGGTGGGTGGATAGAGAAATGGATGGTGGGCCTTTCTCACCCCAGCCCAGCGCTTGCAGCCCATATGGCCTGGCAGGTCGGAAGGTATCAGGATGACAGTGAAAAAATGATCCACAGGCAGTCAGATGAAGTTTGAGGAGACAACAGGTTTATTACAAGGTGCTAACTGTCATGTGCATATTCCTCACATGGCTTCTAAGCTAAACAGCCTCTTTCTTACTCCTCTGCATCCTTGCTCTCTCTCTCTCTCTCTCTCTCTACCTTCTGCACCTTCCTTGCTGTGTCCCTCACCCCTCCTCTTAGGCCACTCATAGTTACCAACCATAGACCCTTCCTAGCTGTGGGAGGGTCTCCCTTTCCAGGTGAGATAGGCAGGAATTTGGGGGAGGGATAAAACAAGGGTTGACTTTTTTTCTGGTCAAGACAAGAGTAAATTCTGTAGGCTTGTATGCCAGGTGATTTCTGTCATAATTTTCAACTCTGTATTGTAGTCCAAAGGCATACCCTAACCAATATATAAACAATTGAGTGCCTGCATTCCAGTAAAACTTTATTTACCAAAATAGTTTTTGAATTGGATATAAATCATGGGCCATAATTTGCTGACCTTTGATTTAAAATATACTTTATTGAATCACATTCAAGTGGTTCTCCTTAAGTCAAGTTACAGAGTGGTAATTCTTCTGTTTGATGTATCAGCTAACTCTGCCTTATAGTGTATTATTTTCTCATGTGTCATAATTTTGAGTTGTAAGCTCTACATAAACCTTCTGTTGGAGGTCACAGTGCCTTGAATTGTGGAATTATTTTTCAAAGTGTACTGGCATTTCAGACCTTGCAGCTAACATTTTTATAAAGGATGGTTTTTAAATTATTGCCCTTAAGATACCCCAAATAGGAATCTTCTGAAATAATCCAGCACTTAGTGCTCTGACACGCTGGAAGCTTACAGCAACCAGCTATCTACCCTATCTTTATCTCTATTAAAATAAGCTGACCCAGGCTAGAGATAGAGCAATAATACAACAGGTAGGGTATTTCCCTTGCACATGGCCAACTTGGGTTCTATCTTTGACTTCCCATATGGTCTCTGAACCCTAGTATGGGTGATCATATAGCAACAAAATACTCCTAAATCTAAAAAGATTTAAAAAATAAAGCTGACACTATTTCTATGAATATTATCACCTAATCCTTAAAAAATACACAAAAACAATATTGTTACCACTTATGTTTTCATGTTTCAGAACATTTTATTAACTGAAGATTAAACTTATTTACTTATATTGGTATTGTTTTGATTAAAGATATAACCGAGTTGCCGGAGAGGTAGTACAGTAGATCAAGCACGTGCTTTGCATGCAACTGACTGGATTCAATCCCAGCATCTCTCATGTTCCCTCAAGCCTGCCTATAGTGATCTCTGAGTGCAGAGATAGGAGTATACATATATAAAGTCACTATATACATATATACACAGTAGAGAATATGTATATATAATGTTGAGTGAAATATGCTTTATAAGAGTTAAAGGCAAGTAAATCACAACAGACCACTAGTTTTAAAACTTCTTTCTATATTCTCTGACAAAAATAGTTGGAACAATCTCTGGACAAGAACAGAATTCAAAGAAAGTAAAATGATACTCATGATATCCTGTCAGGAACAGTATTGAAAATCATGGTGACTAAAAAGAAAAAATGGAAGAAGAGAGAGGGAGGACAGGAAGGAGAGAGAAGAAAAGTGTTTGTCAGGCTAGGGGTGGGAGTAGTGGTGAGGGGTGGGAGGGTAACTTGGAAAATTAGTGCAAAGAAATAAACACTGGTGAAGGAATGGATGTTAGAACATTATGTGAAGAAAATTCAACTAGCAACACTTTTTATTTTTTATTTCAGGGTAAATAAGAAACTACTTTAAAAGGAAAAAGCTTCTGATACATGTTTTATAGAATTGGAATTAAACATCACTGGATATATGTCTATTTATACATATATTTATATATCTATTTATACATATACAAATATATATTTATAATATCTCCATTTATACATATACAAACATACAAAAACATATGTTTTCCCAATCTATAGTAAATTTTTCCTTGTTGCTTATTTATCACAGGACACTTGAAATGGACCAAAGCTGAGGACATTGACATAGAAACCCCAGGATCTATTCTTGTCAACACTAATTTAAGGGCATTAATAAATAAGCATACCTTTGCTTCTTTACCTCAGCATTTTCAACAATACCTCCTGCTTTTACTCCCAGAAGTGGATAGGCAGGTAAGTAGAAGCTTTAGACATTTAATATATTTGCCACTAGTTATTATGAAGTGATAGGACTATTATTGAAGATAACTGATTCATGGTAAACCATTTTATGACCATTAGTATATTGATATAATTTAGATACCTATTGCTAGCTTTGATATATTTATTTAATCTGACAAAACAAACCATTTTATAAAATCTTAGCAAGCCAATTCAAAATTTAAATTTCAGCACATTGCCATTGAGTGAAACAATAGCCCTACCCACGTTGGGAAGGAAAAACAAAGAAATCAAACATTCCATTATCAAATAAATCTTTGAAGTAGCTATTCCTTTGCCCAGAGGGAATATTGAAGTGCAACAATAAAAAGCCAGGGTTTCTAAGAAATTATGTAAATGTTTTTATTCTCAACTCTTTCTAAAAAGCATTGAAAATTTATGTTTGCAGTTGCCTTTTGAAAGTCTACCATAATGAATATGATTGCCTATAAATAATAACCTTTTATCTTTTTAGTATAAGTGGAAAAGCTTTAAGTGTATTTTGATATTTCTAAAATTTCTCTAAAATAAGGAAATACAAACATACAGCCTTAATAGCTATTATCAATCATCTTCTAGGACATTTTCCTTAGAAAAGAAAACATTTTATCACATATACTTTTATTAAATTTTCTGCAAATTATTAAGTGATAGCTAGAAAACATTTTCTTATGATTATAATGTTAGTAAATGTTGGCACTTGTATGTAGTTTCCAGTTGATGGACAGAGTGTGTGTGCTTATGAATATGCATCTCAAAATTATTGCTGCATTTATAAATTAAAGTAGGGAAAGTGGACTTAATATCTTCACATTACTTTTCCTCATATTTTTATTCAATTCTGTTTTCTATTATCTTTATTTATCTTCTTACACTCAAATTTAAAATATAATGAGCTATGTTGTGATAACATTTTTATGTCCTTGCTAAAATTATTGTTCATGTTAAAAAAGATTATTTTAACTTTGGGTACATTTTTATTTGGGAGTCTGCATTCATTTATGCCATAAATACTATTAGGTGCTTTAGAGTAATAAGAAGACAGTCAGCACCTATCAAACAACTACTGAATCAATGATTGTACTCTTGTTATGCCATATAAACTGTATCTGTGAACAATTAGTATAAGAGGTAGAAGCAAGTAAAATAAGTGGGTAATATGCTAAGTATATTGAACTTTTAGATGTAGAAAAAGAAAATCAAGTTAATTTGATATCCTTGAATCAGGCTTTGAAATATATTGTGTAGAATTTGAATAAAGTAAGTGGGAGTTACCAAGTAAAAGATTTAGTGATACACAAGCAACAGTTAAGTTTGTTGAAGTTGTAGAAAGAATACTAGAAATGAATCTATGAAGACAAAATTAAATTTTATTTTGGCAGTGTGAGGTTGAGGGCAAACATTCTGATCACTGTTCTTATTTTATAGTGCAAGGCCTTTTTTACTTTTGAGCAGGACTAATGTAATAGGATCCATGCTTTTTAAGGAAATTATTCTGGCAGTACTATAAAGGAATGTAAGGGATGATAAGCATGAAAGAAGAAAGAGTAGATAGAAAGCAATTTTAGTTGTTACCAAAAAAGGGCAAAGTGAGGGCTTATATTTGGAGAATAGTTTGTAAATTAAAGAAGATAATGGACTCATTATCATTACCATCAACTTATTAGTGGAATAATAATTTGACTAGTGAGTGAAAGCAATTTTGCACTTTGAAACTAACATTTGAAACTAGGTATGGGGAGAAACAAAGTAAAATGAGAGGCTTCCAGTGAGGCTGGGTCTCAAGCTTTGTGAGTAAGAGTAGTTTGGGAATTATAAAAATTAGTTCTCATGTTCAAAGTCTACATCAATTTCAACATGCATGTGGTGGCTTGGTTTGTATGCAATTTTGTTGTCTACCCCTGGAATAAGATTTAGCATATTCAGTGTACTCACATGTTTTGGAATAAAGAAATGATGAATTATTCTCACTGCAGCCAAATATTTCTGTAACCTGCAAGGCCCATCTAAGCTTGATGTTTTATTCAAACAGCAGCAGTTTCTGTTTCTCAATTTTTTGGTCACTGTGAGAAATATAAATGAATATGGTGTAATACCTCCTTTCTAATAACATGTAGTCTTCTGGGAAATTATTCAAGAAATAATTTCTCTGTTGTGTGCAATACATACATAGTTGTTAAATACAGAGAACACGAGAGTAAATGCTTTGAAGGAATAATGGAAGAAAGACACACTGAAATACAAAGTACTTTTGTTCATTACTAAGAAAGAAATCCAATTACTGGATAGAGCCACTAAATTTATATAAGGGAAGGCAGAATAACATAAATGTCAACATAGAATTATAAAGAATTATAAAGAAAGTTATCTGAAGTTATAGAGAAGAATAGATTTTATCTGAAATTACACTGGAGATGATTTTTTTATGGTGGAGGGTATATTGAAGTTGAACTTAGAAGGACTAACAGGTTTTGTAAGTGAAAGTGGATTTTAAAGAGGCAGATCATGACATTTATAAAGAATTGCTACTAGGATGTTCCAGACAATTTGGTATAGTATAATCTTACTATCCTACAGAGGGAAAGTAAGTGTTTGGATGTTTTGCTGAAGGGAATTGTGATCTACAACCTTGAAAGCTTATGAAGCCTTAAACTCTTTGAACTTTTCCTGAAGTCTTAAATTTTCCAAATGAGAAGCGGCATGCATAATGCAATATAAACAAACATATTAGTGCTTGGCCCTTAGTAAAGAATCCAAAGGATAAATAGAATTCAATTCTTATTTTTCTTTATGATTCTGTATCCGTGTGAATGTTGGCTCAAACATATAAAAAAGGCAAAGGCTCAGAGACAATAAAAGTCATGAATATTTAAGATAACTTGCCTTAAGCTTGGGCCTTGGTAATGAAGAAAAATAAAAAGCACATGAGATCCAGACACATTCCACATAGGTGGAAAGTTAATGAGAACATATTATCTGTAAGATTGTGTTGTAAATGGTCTAGAAATTAACTAGTCCTCTTATTTGGGGTGACTTGGGAGGACAAAAAAGATTGACTTACCAAATATGTGTGTGTTTTTGTTCATGTGTGCTTTTGCATCCCACCTGTGGTTCTCTGGAGATACATGTTGTGCTGTGGGATATAACCCAGGCCTCATTTATGTAAGGCATGTATATTACATCAGCCTCTGGCCTATAAATGTATGATACTAGAAATTTAGTTCTTCTCATACTCTGTTTAAGATGTGCTCTCCTGGGAGAAGGGCCAGGTTACCCTATGTATCAATCTTCCAAAACTACCACTGTTCAGGTCCAGCTTATAAATAATCAGTTCGTTTGAATAGCATCATTTTTTAGGCAGAATGAGTAGAAACAGAATAGAAATGTGAATCTGATCACAAAGATTATGAAGGGTTAGTGAATGGGACTATGTTTATGTGAAGTTGAAGTATTTTCACTTAGTTTTACAAAATCTGAAACTCTGATTTTGTGTTTTCTTTTGTTTTCTTTTTTTCCTTTTCTTTGATTTTCCAGATTTTTCTCTGGTTTCTTATTTGAGGCATTCCTACATTCTGCCTATTCTGTAAATAAATAAATAAATAAATAAATAAATAAATAAATAAATAAATGCTGGTGCTTCTGATGATTATTTCAGTATTCCATCTTTAATCAGATTTAATCTTTAATGGGCTTCCACCTGTTAGTGACAATGATTATTGCGCCAGCCTATCTTTTTCTTTTCTTTCTGTTTTGACATCTATTTACCTTGGGTTACACTGTTTTCCTTATATATTTTGGTTTGGGGCCACACCCTGAGGCACTCAGGGGTACTGATTATATTTATAACTTTCTGTTATATAACATTGTAATTCAGTTTTAATTTTGTTTTTACTTTTTTTCTCATGTATTATAATCAAGAAAATTAAATTCATACTGACTAAAAAAGGGAATTTATTGACACAGATAACTAGACAACAGAATTCTCATTGCTTTCAGTTTCATTAATTATCAAGAACCATTTAATTGCTTAATACATTAATTTTAAAATATTCTGTGTTGGAAATAATCTAAACTTGCATCCCTTTGTGATAGTGGCAACTAACTGAATAAAAAACTGAAATGTGCTAAGGGAGTTTGACTTGCATGCTACCAACACCAGTTTAATCCCGAACGCCCTGAGCCTTCCAGCAGTAATTTTTGAGTGCAGAGCCAAGAGAAACCCCTAGACATTGCTGTGTGTGGCTCCAAAACAAAATAAAACAAACTGAATACTTGCCTTTTAGATTATATTCATAAGCAAAACTATCACTATTTCAAGGTTCATATTTATCTCACATGAATGTTTTAAATGGTGCTGTGCAATTGTTTTAAAAGAAATCAGAGCTTCTTTTGAAGTTTTAGTATTAATTATATTCTGAAGTTTAATGATGCACTGATACTCTATGATAGAGGTCAGAGATACTTAGACCGCTTGGAGGTGAGGAATGCTTAACTACTCTGCCCACTGGTGGACTAGATTTGAGTTTATTTTTAGCCAAATTGGTTGATACTTAGATTGTAACCCACAAATTGATTACATGGCTTTTAGGAATGGCAAGAAGGAGTAATACAATCTTTCTAATTATAGTAAAAACTGTGGACTGAAAAATCATGAGATTTTAAAAAATCTTGGCCACTCCAAAGAAACACATATATTTGTGAGAGAATGTGACTAAAATTGGCTGTGGAAAGGATTAACATGTTGACACTGGCATCACAATTTATGTTAATTAAATCAATGTCAAGTGTGAGTCATGTTTGTTTAGAAATAATTTATAATAGTTTATAACTTTTAGAATAACTTTTAGAGACTTCCACCATGGTGAGTTATCTGTCACTCCTTTTTATTTTCCTCCTCTATCAAAATACTGTACTTTTTAAATAAATAACGATCTTCTCTGTACAGTATAACCAAAGAACATATATTAAAAATGGTCATCATTATCATGTAATTTGTAGACTCAAGTCAAGTTTATTTATTTGTTCAATCATGTTAATTTTAATTTTATTTTTTATTCAGATAACTTTAGTAGACTTAATCATGTTTTTGTTTCCCAATGTGATGCAACTGATAAAAATAATTAAAGATACAAAAGAGAATATTGACTTATTGACCATTTAGAATAGATGGTAAGAGAAGATTGAGCTATTAACCATTTAGAATAGCTGGTAAGAAAGGACTATTAGTTGAGGTGGTTGAAGGAGGTGAAAAGTGCTGCTTTCTGTATTCAGATTAAAGAAACAGGAAAGAAGGAATGAATAAATACTTACGAAGAATACAATGAGAAATAGGAGCTTTTGAGGTGTAAGGTGGTATACTTGTCTGTCTAGACAGAGGTTCGGAGATTTTTGGAGAATAAAAATGGCTCTAGAAAGCTTTATATTTTTTGTGTACAATAGTGGAAAAGTGGTTACAGAACAGCATTTGAGGTTAAATGACACTGGCCATTGTCTACTTAAGTGCTCTTGTCTCTAGCAGTAATAAATAATTAGCTTGGCTTTAATGTGATGGATGTGACATTTTGCAAGGTTTAGGGAAGTTTTCAAAGAATCCAACTGAAGAAATTGAAAAATATTAGGGGACTTGTGAGATGTGCATTGAATGGTTGATGATGAGATCTGGGCTGGGTAGGGGAACATATTAGGTCAGAAGGGATAGTTTAAGTGGCAGTTCTTGCTCAAAGCAAGAATAAAATGTGGTTATAAGGAGAGAAATATGTGTTGTTGAGCAAAACATTAAAGAATCTCAAATAATAGATTTTAAATATGATTAAGTTTAGGTAAACACATGGGTCAAAATAATCCCTGTGGCATTACAGATCAAATACAAAGAAACCAGGTTCAGTGCTAGTAAACAGGTAGAATTATAGTTAGTTCTTCGTTCAGTTATGGTGTAGAAATATTGGCTTTATAAATTTAGTGCTTGGATTTAGTCAGACATGTTCTTGTGCTTAGCTATCTGCAGGATATGCTTGGTGAATTTTTAGATCCTCGTTGATTATATATAGCAAATCTTTTCTTTCTTTAGGAATTTGTACTTTATAAACTGTGTCTACATAGAACTATTTTGTGACCTTTTAAAAAATATATGGCAGCTGCTAGAATAAATGTCAACTAAAGTGGAGTCATATTTAGGTTTTTATTACATTTTCAAATTGAACCTCACTGATGAATAGCTTGTTGTCATTTCTGTCATCTGTATCATTTTTAAGTAATGTTCATCTCTGCATCCATTTGGTGATGGCAGGACTGTCAGGGCTGTCTCTGGATACTTATAAGATCATCCTCCAACTTTTTTCTGAATAAATTGTGCCATTATTTTTGTCCAAATGATAATTGGAGTATTTCAATTAACTGTTACTAGTCTCCCAGTTTTATTCTGCACTCATATCTGTGTTTCTGTGGTTTGTCAAAAGGCTGGTCACTGAAAGATATGTACTATATAGGTTCTTTAAAATCCTATCTAGCCTTGTGCTCAGGTTTTTGCTCTCACTGGCAATAATGCACATAATTTTAACCGTGAAGAATGTCATTAAACTAAAATGGAACATTTACACAGTCCCTTTTGCAAAGAATTTTGGACTAGGAAAATGAATGTGTGTGTCAGACATTTTATAGCACATGAGAATGTGATTTATTGATTTCTGATGGCTCTGTTGGCATCAGTGTATATATTTAAAGAAGTCACGCAGCCTTTATAAATGCAAATGGGAAAGGGCTTTCCATCTTTTTCCTCTATGGAAATAGCTCATGCATTTGCAATAACTCAGGTTCCTCTTAGAGATTGCTCTATGTACTGTATATATTGATTTTAAAATTATACTGCATTTTCATTCTACAAATAGCATATATAATGAAATGTCAATTTACCTAAAAGATTATAAAAATTCAAAAGTATTAAAGATATGAAAAAATACTTGTATTGTAAGCCTTTAGGTTAAGTAAATGTGTGCTTGAGATATAATTATTTTAATGGAACTGGCACTTTGGCTTTTTCTCTGCTTCTGAAATCATATCTGAGAGTACTTAAGAAATCCAATATTCCTTCTAGGCTAAGTCACTTACGGGTGATAGTAAATCATATATGGCCAAAGATATTTTTGAAGACCATGCCTGGGTATTTCCATCCTCATTATTTGATCTATATATTTAATGAAAGGAAGTGATTTTATCTCAATATTATTCACATCAAACCAGCTTGATAGTTGCCATCAAATCCTATTTATCAGTATCTGTTTCAGTGTATGACAAATAATGTATAGATTAAATTGAATGACAGACATGGGATTAATTCCACATAATAGGCAGTCTGGCAAATGGGTCTTATTTCAATTCATGCATAAGGGATTGAACAAATTGGTGCAATAATTTAATCTGGAGAACAGCTTATTCTGTACATTAAACCACTTTCATCCTCCCTTATAGAGGAGAATACAAAATGCAAATTTCCTGTCATGAAAGCATCCCTTTGGTGTCATAAGATCATCCACCACTAGCATATTAGATTGCCAAACATTTAATATTGGTACCCAATGTTTTATATTTGCCTATTCGCTATCTGATATGCCTTATTAATAATATACTCAATAGCTAGTTTATATAGCCTTGGAAAAAAACATAAGGAATTTTAACCTTGTATTTTGTGCAAATATAAAGGGGTCAGCACTAAGATTTGAGAAGGGAGTTGTGTCTGTTATGTTATTTGAATAAGGTTATTATGGGCTACTCCACGGGGTAGATGGGAACAGGTGTCCTACAGTCATTCACCCCTAAGTTAAATTCAAAACTGATCTTGCTCAAATTATGAATCATTAAAACTCCTGGTATTTATTATATCACAAATGTACTTTCTAGATAAAAACTTTGATTTTATTTGTAGCATTTATTAATGATTATTGAAGGACTGTAGTATCAGTTATAAACAGAACAATGTAGTAAAGCTTAGCTCTTTAGATTAGGGTTACATTATAATTAAGTATAGTTAATTCCCTTCTCAACTTATAAATTCCATTAGAATGACAATAAAGTTTTCATTATTATATTTCTTTATTGGTCAAGAAACCTAGGGGAAGAATGACAGTTACTAATAATGTTGAAAAATTTCAGTAGGAGTAGTGAATGTAAAACCAAATTGAAGAGATGACCAAAATAATAGAATAATAGTAATAATAATAGAATACCACTATGAGTAATGCATACAGTCTGTACTTGTTAAAAAGGGATGCTTTGTGTTCCATGTGCAAAGATTAGATGGTTAAGAGATGCTTAGCTTCAATGATATATCCCGAACTATTCTGTAAAGGTATTCATAGTAAAGAATGAATCTCTCTTTCTCACAAATACCCTAAATCTACTTGGAATAAATACGCACTTTTCCTCATCCCATATCCAAAATTAAAAGATTTGTACAAAGAAGGTTCATGAGAGAAGCAACCTTCATATTCAAAGCTGAATTGAGGGCCAAAGAGATATGTAGGTCATTAGCCTTGCATATAGCTGACCTGGATTTGATCTCAGGCATCCCACATGGTTGGTCCTTTGATACCATTGCCAGGGGTGATTCTTGAGCACGGAGTCAGAAGTAACCACTGACCATTAGTAGTGGGCCCCCAAAACAAAGCAAAACTGATTTGATTCCTATTGACTTTGCTATTAGGGTGAAAAGAAAGATATCAGTATGTGATGGGAACAGTTCAAACTTAAGACCTATGTTAAGACCCATGTTAGTTCTCAGAACAAGAACATGCTATTATGTTAAACATGCTATTATGTTAAATAAAAATAATGGTTTATGAGATAATACACTGAAGGAGTTTCAAGATAATTACTATTAAAAATAGTGAGGCTTTATGATAGGTTATGCACCAGACTAAACTAATACTAGTGATATATTACCATGGTGTGATACCATTATGCATACTGTACTTATTGAGCTTACTGTTTATTTGAAGAAACAACGTTGGACTCAATGAAGGTGAATGAAACTCCCTGGGAGATGAGAGATGAAGCATCTGAATGTCTGAGAAAGCCCCATGAGTGAGCTTGATGCAGTTATTTGGAAATAGTTTCAGTACTTTGAAATTTGAAGTTATTTTGGGCACCTCCAGAGCTGTGTGCAGTAAATGATAGACACTTTCTTGTGTCTTTGGTGTGTGATATGCAATACAGCTGGTGGGAAGAGACATCATGAGCATGCATATGAGAAATCTGTGGAAACTTTGAATAAAAATTTATTTGGTCTGAAGATTAACTAAAACTCTAAATTGAAGTTTTATAAAAAACAGAAACCCACTTATCCCTAGTTGTTAATTAATTTTAATATATAAATTGTAAGAATGATAGAATAGCAGGAGGGTTCAGACTAAGGCATGTGATTTCAAATCTTAATGGCCAATTGAATGAAATTGGTCGAGCTTACAAGGAGACTGAAAAGTAGTAGTTAGTGAAGCAAGGCAGAGAAAAATCGAGAGCATGTGTCACTGTAGTTAGAGCAGTGAATATTTGAGGAGGTTGTAATTTATTGAATACTCAAGTATTGAAGCAAGTGAGAAATGAGTGTTAACCGTTATATTTTTACATATGTAGTTCACTGGTGATTTTGACAAGAGCAATTTTGAAGGCATAGAGTAGGAAGATAAAAACAGTTTGGAGTAACTTCAAGATAGAATAAAAGACAACAATTTGGATACAACTCATTCTATTCCCAGAATTAAAGAAGAGACGGTGTAGTAGATCTTAGAAATTCTTCCTAAATGCATTGAGATTCACTTATTTTCCAAAAATTGCTAATGGACACCATGTCTTTACATTCAAAGTCTATTTGTGTTTATAAATACAAAGCTATTTCATTCTCTTTATTTTTATTCTGCCACTTTTTTAATATTGTGGCATCATGATACTATCAATGATATTTTTTCATGTTACAGTATTCCTACACCACACCCATCTAGAATGTCTGCTATTTTGTCCTCTTCCTCAGGTCCGTAAAGTTATTTTATTCTTAACTATATTTGCTTTTTTATATATTCTAAAGTATTGTTTTATACTTTTAAGTTTCCAATGTTATTAATAATATTTTACTTCCTATTTTCAAATTAGTACACTTTGTAGAATCATGTTATTTACTGTTTTAGAGAAAAAATTAAAGGATGATGAAGATTGAATTAATTAAGGAATAGGAATGGTCATAGTGATTAAGGGATCAATTTATCAAGAGGACTTAGCTCTTATTAACATATATACATCAAATGAAAATGAATCAAAGTTCATAAACAAGCAATAAATCTGAGGAGATAGTTTGACAGCAACACAATAAAGCACCCTACTCTTGTCATTAGACCAACTGTCATTGGACAGTTACTTAATAAGGAAAAAAGCCTTAAATGAAATTAAAAGAGCTAAGATTAATAGACTTGTGTACGGACCCACCTCCTTACTACAAAACAAAATTCATATACCTGCATGCATTTTTCTCTATAATATATATGGGACATAATCTATAAACATATTCTTCACAGTCTGGAAACAATACAAGTTTATCAGTACAGTTCAAGTATTATGGATTCTGTTTAGAAAGAATAGCAGAAGTCTCTTGTTAGACCAAAATGTCATTAAAGTCAAAATAAGCCATAAAATAGAAACAAGAAAAACTCAAATTTTTGGAAAGGAAGTAATATACATTTTTAACAATTATTGTGTCAAAGAAGAAGAAAAAGGAATAAATAAAATACTACGTAAATGAGAATAAAAACAGAAATTAACAGAATACCTGGGACACCATAAAAGCGTATTAAGAAAGACATTGATAGCAATATGAGCTTACATCAAGGAACAAGAAAACGCTTAGCAAATTACTTAACAACTAGATAAATTATAAAAAGAACAAATGAATTACCAAGTAAGCAGATGGAAGTAAATAATAAAAACTTAAGTGCAGAAATTAATAAAATCATGCAAAAGACTAGTAAAACCAAGCAAGAGCTGGTATTTTAGAAGATTAAGTAGTATTCACAAATCCTAGCTGAACTCATCAGTAACAAAAGAAGAGTACAAATGATAATAAATTAGAAAGTTGAGAAATTATAATAGATACCTCAAAAATATAAAATATCAGAAGAGAGTCAGATAGATAGTACAGTGTGTAGGGTGCTTTGCTTGCAGACAGCCATACCGGCTCCTGTATTGTCCAGCATCTTGTATTGTCTCCTGAACCCACCAGGTAGAATTCCTGAGCACATAGTTATAAACAACACCTAATTATTGACAAAAAAAATCTATTTTTTAAAAAAATGGCTTATAGACAAAAGGAAAGATAAAGATATTACCATCAGGGGCCAAAGTGATAGTGCAGTGGTAAGGCATTGGCCTTGCATGCAGCTGACCCAGGATAGATCTCGGTTCAATCCCCAGTGTCCCATAGGTCCCCCAAGCCTGGAATAACCCCTGAGTGTCACCAGGTATGGCATATATATATATATATATATATATATATATATTTATTTATTTATATCCCATCAGTAGATAAAGAGAAAATTCAGTAAGATTTAACGTTTATTCATGATCAATATTCAACAAAATGAAAATAGAAGAAAATTGGCACAAGAAACTAAATGCCCCAAATTTGCCTGCTACTTCAAAAACATCTCAAAACTGATTTCTTCTATCATCTTAGGTTATATTTTATACATTTTAAAGAATCATTCATACTTCTAAAAGAAAAGCTGTTATTTTGATCACTATTTTTGCTATCAAAGATTACAAACAGAAGTTTGTGTTCAAAGTTATCTGGAAAGGGGCCAGAGTGGTGATGCGCAGTGGTAGGGCATTTGGCTTGCACACAGATGTCCTACTGATCCCCCAGTGTCCCTTAGAGTCCCCAAGCTAGGAGCGATTTCTGAGCACAAAGCCAGGAGCAACCCCTGAGTGTCGCTGGGTGTGGCCCAAAAACCAAAAAAAATAAATCTGGAAAAATCCTGGCATTTGACAGTTTCTGTTATTTATAAACCTTTAATTATCCATAATAATTGTTTTAGGTTCTTTTTCCACAAAGGAGAATATTTCTTTTTTTATCTTTCTCAATACTTTGTATGAATGTATGGAGTTTGTTTATATTGCTTTGGAGAAAGGGATAATTACTTTATGTCTGATCTTTAGTGGTCACTATAAAACTATATTTTGAAATTCATAAACACTGATCTTATTTCTAAGTATCCTGTTCCTTTGGTAGGTAGTAGAGAAAAAATTAGTAGGCAGAGTCCTGTACTCATGGTTGTCAAATACGCAGTCATCAAGAATAGCATAATTTCTAGATAGTATTATTCCATTGCAATGTGATAATTCAAAGGTTATAATCATACACAATATATGTTTCATTTATTTTTTCTGTCTAGGTTTTTTTAGGTGCCACACCCAGCAGCAGAATCAGATATCGAAAACCCGAGATCAAACCCAGGTCGACCTATGTCAGCCGCATGCAAGGCAAACACCCTACTGCTGTGCTGCCACTCAGGCCCTTATTTTTTTTAATCTAGGTCGATTTTATATATCACCTTTAATTTTTAATTGAATCATTTTAATACCTAAGTTTTTGTTTTATGGGTTTTTAGAAAATATTTTTGAGGCCATAGTTTGCTATAGTCAGGGGTTACTCCTGATTTTTCATTTAGAAATTACTTTTGGCAAAATGCAGGGAACCACCATATAGGATGCCAGGTATCAAAACTGGGTCAGCCATATGCAAAGCAAATGCTCTACACTCTGCACTGTATTTCTAGGCCCACATTTTTTAAGTTGATATATCTTAGATATAAAGATATTATTAAATAAATAGTGAATAAGAGAAAGTACACATTAATGGATGGTTGAGGAAATGCATCCAGCTGCTAATTTCTCTATTTTCTTTCATCTCTCTTGCGATGGTATACAGCATGTTACTTTTGTACTCAATGTTCTCATTTAAATTATTCATCTAATGTTTTATTTTTTTTAGAAATTCTATTGAAAGATAAAGAAATCTAGAGAAAAATGTATTGAACAAGATTATTTTATTAATTATATACTATATATTGATATATTAATATATATTATATATTATTAATATATGGATGTAATTTTACATAGTAATTTAATAAATTATTTTTAATATTGTTGCTCAGATGTTGACATAATTAACAACTTGTATATATTATATCAAATATTATATCAAATATATTTCAATATATTTGCATGCATTTCATTCTAAACAATAAGGTTTTGGGGCTTGAAAGATAGCACAATTTGTGCGTGTGCAATACACTGGGCCTAATATTCAGCCCGGAATCCCTATCCCTCCACAGGCCTGCTGGTGTAGCCATGCTTTAATCTCAGTACCATGGGCCTGTAGACCAGGCTATGCTTAGAGCACCCTAGGCATTGCCAGATGTGGTCCCTGTTTTTCAAAACTAGGTACTTTTTTCATTCTGGATATTTTAAATACCCTTGCATAAATGTTATATTACAAAATACAAGATAATTCATAGCAAGAACAAAACAAATGAAGTGAGTGTTGACCCTAAAGAGCATCAGTGAAGCCTGGGTAAAAGAATTGACCTTTTAGCATTGAGGCAGGAATAAATCAAGGTCCTTCAAGGATAAACCACTCAGAGCACACAGTGGAGAGACTCCAAAAGGGAATCTCCATTTAGTATAGATTTAGGGTATCTTTAATTGTCTCATTTTAGGAGCATCATGAGATTGAGGTTTCATGTGAGGGATTTTTACCTGTTGCCAGTAACAAAATAGGAAATTTAGGATTGGGATTTTAGGTGCCTGGGATTTTGCCACTGTCAGCTAATGAATGGGCATTTGTACCAATGTTAAGTTTAGTCCTTCTTTGAACAAAATCAGTACCAGCTTTCTTTGTGTTAACTGGGGCCTTTCAAGAATCTGCACCAAGCAATATGTATAAATTCGGACTTGATCACTATAGCCAACATTGGCATGTTTGTTTTTGTGATCTTTGGGCCACACCCAGCTGTGCTCAGTGCTCAGGGATGGCTTATGGCAGGGTTCAGGAGAATAATGTAGTATCATGGACTAACCCCAGGTCAGCAACATGCAGGCAAGCCCCTTACCATCTATGTCATCGCTCTAACTCAATTTTCTTTTCTTTTTTTTTTTTTTTTTTTTGCCACACCTAGCAATGCTTAGAGGTTGTTCCTGACACTGGATCCAGGAATCAATCCTGATGGTGCTCAGAAGACCATATGGGATATAGGGAAACAAATCTGGCAGGTTCAGCCACATGAAAGGTCTTTACTTACTCCAGTATCTCTCCAGCCCCCAATTATGTTTTTAAACAATGTGCTGACTTACAGATAAAATTGTTTTAAGATATTGTCAATTTTTTGTAATCTCTTTGTACAACTTGAAAAGACACTACATATTTTTTATCTAAAAGTGTTTTCCTATGTTCAATGTTTGTGATAATTTAAAATTTTAAATATAGTCCATTAACTCTTTTTAATAATATATTTAAGCACCATAATTATGAACATGTTTGTAGTTGGGTTTCAGTTATAAAAAGAATACCACCTTTAGCTTTTTAATTTTTACTTTGTCTGAAAGATAAACCATAGTCTGCAGAAAATCAGTTGACCTCTAGATATTTTAAATTATTTTCCAAACTACAGATAATTTCAGAAAATGTGATATCAATATTTTAAACAATCTCAAATATACTTTTTACTTTGATTTACGTATCAATGCAAGCTATTAGACTGCGAAGGTTAGTTTGCATAGCATGCCTTTGAAACTTTTTAATCTATTTAATATTTAAGTTATGTTATTGTAATTTTGATCATTGGATCATAGACTTTGAATCTTTTGTTTTCATAAAAGTGTTGGTTTATTATTATTATTATTTAAAGAAAAGACATCATATAGTTGACACAATTGATCATAATATATTTGTTTTAGGAAGAACAAAGGCAAAGTTATTAAAAAAAATAGAAAGAAAAACTAGAGATGAAAGAGAAAGGAAATAAGAAAAAGTTCGTAGCAAGTATATATTTGAAAATTTTTGAATCACCGATGAACTCATTAATGCCCTAGCTAAAGGTTTAGTAAGATTTTTTTTTTTTTTTAAGGATAAGAGTTAAAGAAATACAGTAAGAATGGTGTTAAGAGTGGCAGTTGAGGGCCCGGAGAGATAGCACAGCGGCGTTTGCCTTGCAAGCAGCCGATCCAGGACCAAAGGTGGTTGGTTTGAATCCCGATGTCCCATATGGTCTCCGTGCCTGCCAGGAGCTATTTCTGAGCAGCCAGCAGGAGTGACCCCTGAGTGCCACCGGGTGTGGCCCAAAAACCAAAAAAAAAAAAAAAAGAGTGGCAGTTGATGGGGCCGGTGAGGTGGCCCTAGAGGTAAGGTGTCTGTCTGCCTTGCAAGCACTAGCCAAGGAAGGACCGCGGTTCGATCCCCCAGCATTCCATATGTTTCCCCCCCCCCCCAAGCCAGGGGCAATTTCTGAGCACTTAGCCAGGAGTAACCCCTGAGCATCAAACGGGTGTGGCCCAAAAAAACAAAACAAAAAAAAAAAAGTGGCAGTTGTTACTGTTTGCATAAGCCCAGCAAAATATGGGGGAAATGAAAAGGAAAATCCTTGGCCTAAATACGTGAGACCTTACCCCTGAAGTTTTCTGGCATTAGACCAGCTCTGGGCTCCACGCATACTAGGTTGTCCAACCCGAGTCATTCTCTGTGGCCCCAGTAAATTTTGTTTTCAGCACATTTGCTGTTGTTGGTGTCAGGTTTCTGTAGTTAAAGATCCTGGATTCTGTGCATATCCTCCATTGAAGTCAGGATGATGTGGAGCGTCCTCTAGTTTCACCTCACAATTAGAGGGCAATGCGGAGAGCCCTGCCCTGAAATCAGGTTATTGTTGCTGCTAAGTCTTCTGGGTCGTAAGGGAACCCTCTTTGGAGTAGGTGGATGCAGGGGGTCAGTAGGGTCTTCCCTGGTAGAGGATTGCATCCAGGTGATGTTATGAACAGTCGTGGTTGTTTCGTAGATGTTATCCCTGGTTCGGGGGTGAATGGACAATGCCCGTTCTTCTGAGGCCTGAGTCAGGTCATTATGACAATGTTCAGGTTGTAAGGCCCCCAAAAGTGTTGGTTTTCAAAAGTATTTACTCAAACTCCACCAGGAATATGTGAACATTTGGGCTATTGTAAATTCTTACCAGGACTGGATCATTTCCAATATTTATTTTTATTCTGGTTCTAATTTGAATTTTTCTGATTACTAATGAGGTTCAGTGACAGTTTTGTGGTTTTAAAAAATATATATTTTTTTTTTATGAAGAAGTGATCAATTTGTTCCTTAGGCCCACATGTTTTTTAAACCAATACAATTTCCATATTGATTTGTGGAAATTTGTCTGTTGATTCTCTCAATTTTTTGATGAAGAAAAGTGTTTGCTTATTTTTTTTTGGGGGGGGGGAAACACCTGATAATGCTCAAGAGTTACTTCTGGTTCTGCACTCTGGAATCACTTCTGGCACCATTTAGGATGCCAGGGACACTGGTTAAGTGGAAAACAAGTACCTACCCTTTATACTATCTTTCTGTCCTCCTCCCAAAGTTTGTTATTTAAATATACCCTAGTTTGTTATATTTTGTTAATATAGTAAGCATATTTATGTCATGATAAGAAATGTCTTTATGAAATCTTTAGAAACAATGCTATAAATAACCTAGAGCTGATTATGATTATGCTATGATATAGTTTATTGGTTTGTGGTGCAAGAATCAAACAAATTTACATTGAAATATGATCTACCGAATCATCAGTTGTAACTTTTTAATATGAATACCCAGCCTGTTATATATTTTGTTAGAGGATTTATTTTGTTTTGTTTTTAGTGTTTGGTTTGGATTTGGGGCCATACCCAGATGTACATAGAGGTTATTCTTGGTGGCAATATGAAGTTCTAGATATTGAACCTTGGTCAGCTGCATGCAAGACAATGTCTTACCTGCTATACTATCTCTCTAATACCAAGTCATACATATTCTTGAAAAGGCTATTCTGGATGCTGCTGATATAAAAAATATGCTCTTTATCAAACAGTTCACTAAATTAATAAGTGTTTTTCTATTATTTATTATTAAGTTCCATTGTCCTTTTTTCTATTATTGCACCCAAGCTATATTATTTTTATTAATACCAGATATTAATATTTTATTAATAATTATTAATATTTATATTTTATTAATATAGGTTAAGATCTGTAGAAGCATGCCACCAATTCTAACCCCCCCTTTATTCAGTGTTCTATATAATTACATAGAAATTTAGAGTAATAATAATATGGGTATCCATGAAAGTGCCTGAAGTTTGATTAGAGAGTGCATTCAACAGTAAAGCAATTTAGGGAAAAATGAAACTTTTAAAAATAGAATCTTCTAGAGGCCGAAGTGTGGTGCACGTGGTAAGGCATCTGCCTTGCAAGTGCTAGCCTAGGACAGACTGCGGCTTGACCCCCTGGCGTCCTATATGGTCCCCCAAGCCAGGAGCAATTTCTGAGTGCATAGCCAGGAGTAACCCCTGAGCTTCACTGGGTGTGGCCCAAAAACCAAAAGATAAAAAATAAAAGTAAAAATAAATAGAATCTTCTAATCATTGGACCTATTTTTTTACAACTTCTCTGATTTCTCTCAATAATTGATAGTTCCCTTAGAAAAGATAAAGATACCTTTTAAAAGAAATATTGTTAATGTTGAAATTTTACATTCTTTAATAAATATACTAATTTATTAAAAGTATACAATTACTTTTAAACTTTCTAGTGACATAATTGTATTGCCTAAAAAGTTATTTGCACTTAAAATAGTTATATATTTGTTATTGAACAAATATTGAGTATCTGCAGTACGATATTGAATAGAAGTAGTGATAGCTGCTATCTTCTGATTCTTAAATTGGGGATAAAGTTTTCTTTTTGCCTTTATGAAGGCAGTTTAATATCGCCTTTTCTTAATCTGGTTTTTGTGATATTAAAAAGATAATTGTCACCCTTCTTTAATTTTAATTACATACACTACTCTTTTTTTGCATCTATGAAAATGACTTTTCTTCTTAGTGTGTTAACATGATAAAAGTCCAATTTTCATATGATAAATTTTTTTTTTTTTTTGGTTTTTGGGCCACACCCTGTGATGTTCAGGGCTTACTCTGGGCTAAGCACTCAGAAATCGCTCCTGGCTTGGGGGACCACATGAGATGCCGGGACATCAAACTGCAGGGTCCGTCCTAGGCTAGCGTGGGCAAGACAGATGCCTTACCGCTTGCGTCACCACTCCGGCCCCTCATAAAATAAAATTTATATTGCTTTTATATTGTTACAGTATAAAATATTTATAGCTAATACTTTGCTTGGAATTTTTAGATATTTTTGACCCAGTGAGAAATTAGCCTGTAACATTTCTTTCCTTTGTGATTAGTTATTGGTTGTAAAAATGTCACCTCTTAAATATATTTGTTCACTTTTTATGTATATTATGCTTCAATAAATAGTAGCAGGAAAAAATTTACCAACTGTTCTTTACATAATTTGACTCTGCAAAAGCAATTTATTGTTTCATTGCAGCTAGAGTTGTCTTCCACCTTCTTCCCTCTACCACTTCCTAATTACCTCCACTTCAATTGTTGCCAGTTGCCCAATGTCATGAGGTCAGTGTGTCTGAGTCGTAGCTTTTGATGTGGAAGAAGTATTATTTTCCCACTGCTTGTTAAATCTTGTTTCATTGGTACCTCATTAAGGTCAGCAAGAAAACTGATTAGCAGTGGTTTCAATTTAAACGCTAAGTGTGTGTGTGTGGGGCTGTACATAATTAGAATATCTCAACTAGGAAGAGTTGAATATTAACAAAAATTAGTTGACTTTTCATATTTCTAGTTTCCTCTCTGTTCATATTTTATTTAAAGAGGGATATCTGTGAACTTCTAAATATATTGTCAAAGACAAAAAGCAGAAGCTATTTTATTCAAGTAATATATCTATTTTTACCCTTTTTTAGTAACATTGATTCCAACCAATGCACCAGTGCAAAAATTCTCTGATAATTTTGTTTTTGATTTAGGCACTGATTTGAGAATTTTTGACTTATCTAGGAATTGATCTTTGGAATAAAAATTTAAACATACCTTTTTATTTTGATTAGTTTATTAATCAAATTAGTGTATCTTATATAGCTTAATATATGGATTTTCCATTTACTGAACATATCAAACTTAAGATTTAATTTTATTATGAATTTTAGAATGTTTCTTTAATTTGGGGGAAATGCTTTACTAAGACTTTATAAAATGTATTTAGAAATTTTAGGTTAAAATATAGTGGCATGTAAAACAGTTTTGTCTTATGCATATTATTATATTTTTAATATTTTAAAATTAATTTTTATTTTCCACCCTTATTACTTTTAGATTTTCTATTTAGTTTTCTAAATATTAGCCAAAAAGCAACTTTTGTCACATTTTAATAAATATAGATGTTAGTTTTTTTTGTTTTGTTTTGTTTTTGTTTTTTTGGGCCACACCTGTTTGACGCTCAGGGATTACTCTTGGCTATGCGCTCAGAAATCACCCCTGGCTTGGGGGGACCATATGGGACACTGGGAATCAAACTGCAGTCCGTCCTTGGCTATCGCTTATAAGGCACCTTCCTGGCTCAAAGATTTTTTAAATTAAATTTTATCTTATTTTATAAACAGATGTTGGAATTTCCTTTATTGCGATTCTGTTAGAGGAATCGACCATTTTTTATTTCTAATGTCAAGGCATTCACATTTGCTTTAGTGCTTTTATGTGCAAATTTGATGAATTATTTTCCATAATTTTTGTTTGCTTTTATGCCTGTGCTTCACACTGGCTTTCAAGCTACACATGATTTCTTTCAAAAATTTGCTTGAATTATATCCCCCAATTAAATGCGGTATTCATATATTTTATTCCTATTTATGATGTAAAACCATATCATAGACTATCAAAATTCCAAGTAGTTAATTATTAGCTTGTTGGTACATGGTTATTATTAAATGGAAACATTTTTAGCTATTATGATGATGAGCTCTGTCACTGTAACTAATTTTCAAACAGCTTGGAATTTTAAAAGCCTTTGCTCCTCTTCATCAGTGAATAAAATTTAGTGGTTGACATAATTCTTTACACGTAGGTTATATCTACCCTGTGGGTAAGAGCATAAAATGTGATTGGATCATGCTGCTTTTCAGATAATAAGAAGCAGATCATGCTGCTTTTGGAAAGTGTCTGTGGCTATCCCTTTGCAAAGGCATTGTTGTATCTTTGCATCATTGTTTCTGAATTCCTTTGAGGACTTGTACGTGCTCACATTTTCTTTATTTTGTCATGTGAATATTACTTAGCATCATAACATTTTTGTCAAAACTACTGAATTTTTCCCATTTTTGTCTTATTCTTAAAACCTATATTTTCACTTGAACACATATTTCACTTGCCTGACTTTACATATCTTTGCTTGCTTTTGCCACTCCATAGAAGCCTGAGTTGTCTCTTGAATATATATTCCTCTATTTCTCTCTTTACTAGAAATTATCTTGCTTCACAGAAAAAAAAAGAAAGAAAATTCTATCCATAGTTGCCATTGCTAAAAAATAAAAGTGCAAATCATAAATTATGCAGTTTGTCCTTACATTCTCATACTGAGTGAAGTTAATTAATTCTTTTTTTTTTTTTTTTTTTTTTTGGTGCACCATTCCTGGAGGTACTGCAATACCGGGTTGATGCATGGAATGGACAGAGCAAGCTCCTCTTCCAGTTCCTAGTGCCAAAAATCCATTTAATATATTGTTGTCGGATAGACGATGTATCAGATATTAAACTGATAAGAACAGATACTACACTTGATCTTAGCCAAAAGGCCGAGAAGCAATAATTAATTCATTTCATATTGTTATTTGCTTGCTAAAAGAGAGAATTAAAGTGAAAGTTATTTTTGTAAAAATCTGAATTTCTATTGAGCAGCTAGAATTGCTACTTTGAAAAAATTTTCTTTTTTCTTTTTTTTTTTTTGGGAGGGGGGCACACCCATTTGATGCTCAGGGGTTACTCCTGGATAAGTGCTCAGAAATTGCCCCTGTCTTAGGGGGACCATATGGGACACCAGGGGATCGAACGGTGGTCCTTCCTTGGCTAGCGCTTGCAAGGCAGGCACCTTACCTCTAGCGCCACCTCGCCGCCCCCCCCCCAATTTTTTATTTTTAAGTATATATTTGTTTCACAATGGTCAATTATAATTGTATGGCTTTTAGCTCTTTTTTTTATACACTTACTATATTTATTTTAGAAATTCAACCTACTTTAGTGGCATAAAGATAATAATGGGGATGGAAATTAGTTATTTCTTTTATTTAATAGCACAGTGAGTAGGTCATTTTCTGTGCACTTGACATCCAGGTTCAATCCCCAGCATTCAGTATTGTCCCCCAATCATGCCAGGAGTGATTTCTGAACACAAAGGCAGGAGTAACCCCTGAGCACTGCCAGATGTGGCCAAATATTTAAATATATATTTAGTAAATATATATAAATAAATATATTTAATATATACTTATATTTATATTTACTATATAAATAAATATATTTAATAAATCTATATATTGGAGGTCAGAAAGATAGTAAGTCAATAGCACTTGCCTTGTACACTGCCAGCCTGGGGTTTGAACCCCAGTATTCTGTAAAGTCCACCAGTATCACCTGAGTGCAGACCTAGGAATAACCCCTGAGAACTGATAGGTGTGTCCCCACCTAAAAAAGCACACATGCACCCCAAAAATATCATATCCTGCAGTCTTAATGACTTGTTGTTTATAGTTTTACATTAATATACTTAAAAAGGCTTTGACTCCTATGAAGATTACTGATCATAGAAGATAATTCATATGAAAGAATTTAGTTAATTGCAGAAGTCAGTTATTTAATTTTTGGTATTTCAAAGCCCTCATCTGTGGGATGTTCTTAGCTACAAATGGCAATACTCACTGAGATGATTAATTTTTCTTGTAAATACTTCAGTGCCAACACTTATCTAATGTTTGTAATGTACCCCCACACCAAGAAATAGTTCATCTATTTTCAACAGCTTCATATTCTTAGTTTAGGATACCAAGGAAATATGTAGCAAATCTGCATGCATGTATATGTCTATTTTCAGGGTCTGTTAATCAAGGTAGACAGCATTTCTAGCAATAGTGACACAGTAGATATTTGGTGCATGTGAATTTTATATCTTAGTGCTTTAGAGCTGCTTCCCTCCAATGGTGTAGGTGACCCATCCATCTTCTAAATCAAAGAGTGTGAAGGTCAAGATTTGCTAAGATTGCCACACCACATTTGCTTATATTGCCAAGAATTTAGTCCTATGGTCACACATAATAGCCAAAATCTGGAACTATCTCTGATGCTACTCAGATTCTGAAGAGGTATTTGCTACCACACAGGAAGGACAGAATGAAGATCGAGAGATAATTGACAGGCTGCCAAAACTAGTTTTCATCTATAGTTTTCATTAAATATAAAAAAAGACTAAAAGCCACCCAAATTTAAAATCATTAATGTAGAGTGAGTTTTTAGAAACAACTCCCATATCATTCATCTAGAGTGAGATTTTAGAAACAATGCCCATATTTTTAAGGGCATATTTTGGACCGGCAGCTACTACAGAGAGGAGGGCATATGCCTTGCAACAGCTGTCAGAAGGTTGATCATTGACCATCCCATATGGTGTGCCAACTCCACACCTGTCACAGAGCACAGAGTCAGGAATAAGTCCTGAGCATCACCAGGTCTTTGAACAAAGTTTTAAAAATTAAAAAATTTGATGCATATTTTGTTAAGCCCTTTACTGAGTTAAAAGCCACAAAAGGTAACTTTCATCCATACAAATTATTAAGAAATAAAAATTTTTCTTTTTTTTTTCGGCCACACCCATTTGATGCTCAGGGGTTACTCCTGGTTAAGTGCTTAGAAATTGGCCCTGGCTTGGGGGGACCATATGGGACACTGGGGGATCAAACCGTAGTCCTTCCTTGGCTAGCGCTTGCAAGGCAGGCACCTTACCTCTAGTGCCACCTCACCGGCCCCGAAATAAAAATTTTTAAAGAAAATATTCATTAAGCCTGATGTATTCTATCATGTAAATGTTCAAGCTGAGCGTCTGTGAAGACTTGGAAGTCTTCAAGAAGGAGAGTTGAGTAGCCATGTATATGTTCTTAGAATGACTAAAGTTGCCAGAGTCACTGTTGGAGACATAGAATAAAAGAATCATAGAAATTCAGAATGCTCTTCAGTAAAGCAGTTTTCTGTAAACAACTTTGAGAAGGTTTGGAACACAGAAAATGGAAATGTTTTCTTAAAATTATATATGTGCTTTACTATAAAGTACATTCAGAATATCATAAAACCAAAACGTAAGAATTGGATTAGAATCTAGTCTTGTATCATCAAAATGTGTTTTCTTTTCATGCATGTCTATTAGATTATTTGTGAGCATATAAAATGTAGGAGGACAGTTTCCATAGTATAAGAGTTTATGCACATTTCATTGTAGGACCTTTGTATCTTTTTCATCCTACCAACCCAAAGTCTGGAATGCCGCCATAGCTGTGAAAAATAATCCTCTACACATACATAATTTAATTGGCATTTTGCATTTTCTGAAAAAATTTGCCCAGCCTTGACTATCCTTTTACTTTCAGTTCTTCCTTAGCTGCATTCACATTCACATACTTGTTCTATGCATTTTAGCAGTCTTTGTTTTATGTTTTACTATAACCACCTTTAAGGATTCAGGTCACCTTCAGTCCAGGCAACCACCAGTATAAAGAAATACACCATATAGTAAGTTTATTGACACCTATTTTCTTCTATTTTTATTTCTACCTGTTTCCATTAACTGATAGCTACTTTGGGCTTGACCTTTGGGATCACCAACTTTTTTCCTTTACTTTGTTCTACCTATGTCATAGAACATTGGTTCTAGAAAAAACGGACATCTTCTATTTTAATCACTTCATTTTACAGACTGCTTAAATGACTTTCACATGGTTGCAGTAATTTGCCCAAGGACATCTGGTTGGTTCTGACTCTAAAACAGGCCAGGGTGTTTTTTATTGTTCCCATATTTCCCTTGAGAGACATGCATCCTTTCTATTATGTCCAAAATTTTTCCTAACTCTGCTGTAGATCACAGCTCATTTCCTACATTGATGCTCTCTTCTAGCACCATTTTGTGCATGTCTTTAACCACTCCCTTCTCCTAATAGTCCTCCTTTTTTTTCACCTTGCTTATTGTCTATCTTACATTAAATATAATGTAATGCATATGATTAAATGATTTGTCTTTTTTAGAAATGAAGTAAATAGGGAGATGTGTGCCAGCTAATGCAGAGAAAAGTATAATATAAGAACGTTGTCACATCAGAAAGTCCTCTGTGTGAAGGCTCTGCATTTGTGCACACACTTTGTAGTGTTTGCTGGGCACTTGTATGCTTTTTAGTGAGGGTGAGAGTAGGGATCCCAGCTGACAGTGACACTGGGTACATGCTTAGCACATATAGTATATTGCCAGGAATGCAACTTGTGGCTTAATGTTGGCAAGATAGACCCTTTACCACTGATCACATATTTAAAAAGAAAAGGAACACATTTTTCATATAAAAAGTATAAAATTGGGGGCCGGGTAGGTGGCGCTGGAGGTAAGGTGTCTGCCTTGCAAGCGCTAGCCAAGGAAGGACCGCGGTTCGATCCCCCGGCGTCCCATATGGTCCCCCCAAGCCAGGGGCGATTTCTGAGCACATAGCCAGGAGTAACCCCTGAGCGTCAAACGGGTGTGGCCCAAAAACCAAAAAAAAAAAAAAAAGTATAAAATTGGGTGGTGTAATAACACAGTTGTAGGGCACTTGCCTTGCACGTGACTGACCCAGGTTCAATCACTGACATCCTATATGGTCCCCCAAGCACTAACCAGAATAATCCCATAGTGCAGAGCCAGAAGTAACCCCTGAGTATTTCTGGGTGTTATACACACACCTCAAAAGAGTAATACAAAATAGTATTTGAATATTTTTGGAAAAAATTTTGTAAGAAATATGAGGATATATTTCACAAAAACCATTTATTTTGTCCATTGACAACAGCCTGATAAATCACTAAATTGGAATTTATAAGGACATGTTAGTTAAGGGTAGAGTAATAAAGCAGTAGATATATTTTCAGTTCCCTGGTGTTTGGACTGGCTTTGAAACTATAGTATTTATTGTTTATCTGTACTATATCTATACTATGATGCAGCATTATCCATAATGGATATAATCTCTAGAACATCAGTAGCACAAAATAGCAAGGAAAATAGTGCTCCAAGCTTTTATGGGTTGGAAAAATATGTACTACTTTGCATTGCAAAGGGTCCAGAGTTCTATAAAGAAGAAGATTATTTGACTCCATATATACAGTGTTGTTCAAACATAATTGCAAATTATGCTTCTTTATTTCCCTAGGTAAAATCTCATGGATTACTCTTAGAAAATGTATTGGAGGTAATGAGAAAGCAGTGGAATAAAGATTCAGTATGTCAGTAATCTGGGAAACAAGTATTACAAATTATCAGATAGAAGGACATTCGGTTTTCGTTTTCCGATGAGAGGAATTTTAGGATTTTTCTACTAGTTGCTTGGTATCAATCAGTGTGAGTTAGGTGGCCTGTTTGGCAACATTTTATGAAAATTTAAAGGTCAATTTAAAGTATTTATGCAAGTCTACTCTTGCAGATGCTATAAATTGAACTGCTGGCTTGTTATTAATTTGCATGCAGTCCAGTATTTTTCATGGTCTTTGACTTTCTTTGCAAATGGTATTTCTTTCTCCAGTGAACTGCACACAGTCTTTAAAGTGGAAAATGTTGACTAGATTATTCAGTGTTGTACTTTCTAGTTATATTAGTTTTGGTTTGCTCAAGTTGCAAGAAGTAAAGATCTGCTGGGGAAAATTCGCTCGTAAGAAATAAAAAAGGAAGAGGAAGGTGTTAAATATGGATTGACCTTTCTGTTTCTTTGCTGTATGATTCTACACTTAATAATGTCCTTTAAAGATCTCTCTTTGGATAATGTTGATCTTATTATCTTTCTCTTAAACAGAGAGGATGAGCTAATTAATTGATCATCTTAAGTTATAGAATAGCTGTCTATTATAACTTTGAATAAAGTCACTGATCTCTGGATGGAGCAATTATGAACTGGATAGTATGACTCATTTTGCTTAAAACCAATGGGCCATTTCAGAGAATGGAATAGAAGAGATGTTAGGTGAATGTTCAACACAAAGGCTGCAAAGCCTCCCCCTTAATTAAATTGTCTATAATACAAAGCTTTAATTTGAATGATCTCCCTCCAATTTCTGCTTCTTAGATGTCACGGTATCTATACATAAACTTAAGAAGAAATAATTTAGAATTCTAAGAATTAAGCACTCATTAAATGACTATTAATATTAAATATTAATAGTTTGTGACATCATGTCCTAGTATGCAGCATGTTTATTTATATATATTTCTAAGACATATAATAAGTATGTAAGTGTTTTGCAGTGCCTACTTGAATAAAGTAATAAGTACACTAAAACAAAACAAAACTGGGTGATCTTCAGATAACTATAAAATTACAGAGCTAGGTTTAACAGCCCAGTTTTCTGACATTTAATCTAGCCTTCTTACCACTATGATATGCTGGGTTTCTTTACCAAGGAGAATACCAGGTTCTATCTTGAATTTTTCAGAATTTTGGCTTGTTTTTAATTTTAGAGTAAACAGGATAGACATAAAATTATATCCTATTAAAGTATTCCTTTTATTTTTAGGTTTTGGATAACTAATTTGAAGAGATATGTTTTTCACACATGTTATCTACACAGTAGCACTGTGTAGATAAACTCTAGATAAAAGCTAAAATCCCTAGTCTGCCATTTCTATTCTTGTCAAAGATAGTAAACTAAAAGTGATAATAACAATAAAGAAGACTAAAACTAAAAAGAACTTTTGCTGTTTACATGTTCATTATAAAATTAGTTGTTATTGCACTCGAACAAAAAATACCTTTTGGTTACACTATCACAAAAGTACATAGATGTCAAATAGCAAAACCACAAAAAGATAGCTCGTTCTCAATACTTAGTAATTATTTGTATTATGGTATGAAAATTTCTCATAGAGATTGCAGGCAACTTTTTTTTACTAGTCCATCTCATTTCAGTATACTACTTGGAATCCTTTATTCTCTCCTCATGAATAGACACACACACAGACACAGACACACAATCACAGTCACAATCATAAATGCACCTATCACCAAATCATTTTCTCCCTCAACTGTTAACAATCGCTAAATTTGTTTTCATCACTTCCCTGTTATTTCTCTATACTATGTAACAAACTACTACAAATTCAGTGGTTTAAAATTGCACATATTTATTTCATTTCCAGAAAAGGACTCTGACACAGCATAGTAACTATGCCATAGTTGATTTCTGTGAACTGGTTCATAGAGATCTGGTATTTCTATGAATTTTCATATGAAATTTTCTATAACATTTTATGGAACTGGTTCATCAATTTTACCAGATTAAAGGCTAGAGTCTTGACTTGCTTACTTGTGGGTGGCACCTTGTATCCATCTCCCAGCTCATTTAAATTTCTAGCCAGATCATAAAAGCCACCTTTATCCATTGGCAATTCAGAGCATGGTGGTTTGCTTCTTCAATGCCAGTGGGTGAGTGCTTCTGCCTCTCTTAGGTAAAATAGAATTTATGTTTACAAATGATAAAAGTAAAACATGGAGAAATAGATTTCTCTAAACTAAGAATACCCATCCAAAAAATATAAGCAGACAAAAAGTAACGAAATTTTATGGCACAGTCCTTCCTCTACTGCATGGTCATAAATAAAGCTCTTTGCCTCCTTTTATGAACATATAGAGGCTTCCACTTTACTCATGTCAGGATTCACCCCTCTTTACCCTTTACTTACTTATCTTCCTGAAATTAAATCCTCCAATTATCCTTACTGTACTTTGTGGCACTCTTGTTTTACTGGTTTATTTTTCCTTCAGGGTCTTTGACACAATTTAATCTCACCAGCTTTTAGGAAAGGATCCACATCTTTGTTTTTTATTGCTGTATTTCTAGCACTGAGCTCATAGATTTCAAGTAAAAAATGAATATGTACATATTAATATAAAGAAACTACAGTGTTATTTGAGAAAGAAAATTATTTTGAGAGGTCATATCCTGCTCTGCTATTAATCCTCATTGCTATTATAGGCACTATATAATTGTATAATAATAATTTTGTAATTATTACAAATATAATACATAATTATCGTAGACCAGTAAATAGATTGAGTTCATTGCTTACTAATAAAGTAAAATGAACTTTCAGGTATAGACACTAACATACTATAAAGTGAGAATTAGAGGCACTTATTATACCCAGGCCTGGGAATTCCAGCAGCCTCTTTCTTTCCATGTGTACTTACCATCCACTTATATACAATTCTTTTTGTGTCACTCTAGCTTTTTCTAGACTTTTATGGCAGCGCAATTTGTCTGTTTCATAGTTCCTGCCATGTAGTAGATATTTAGAAAATGTTTGGTAAGAAATGGGTGACTAATAGAATTTATTTAAACACAGCTGTTCGGTGTATGGCATATGAAAACAGTGATTTTTTTTATTTCCATCACAATATAATTTTAGTCTATTTCTGAAAGAAGACAGACTTAATTTTTACTGAATAAACTTTATTCTTATTATTTTGATGATTGATACATTGCATGTTTAATTTTTTTATTTTCCTCTTAGAGAGGAAAAACTGGCAATTATGAGGGGCCAGAAAGATAGTACAAAAGGTAGGATGCTTGCCTAAAATGTGGCCAACTGTGTTTGATCTCTCCAAGCAGTAATGATTATCTCTTTATGACTTATATTTAGACATATTTTAGACGTGTTCAAATCTTATTTTACAGAATTTTATTTTTAATTCACTTTTTATCTAGTTCTATCAGATTGTTCCATCTTGTCACCAAGAATTTTCTACTGAGTTCAAATAAAGAGATAAGCCTTTAACACCAGAGTGTACTTCTCTAACTTAAAAAAGCTGATTCATAATTGGTATCAGAGGCTTTATTTTCTTATCATGCTTTTCTTTAATTTCTCTCCTATCTTATCACATACTGCATTATTTTTAGTATTTTGCTAAAGCATTGGAAGCAGTAATAGCAGTTTGATTAGAACTTTCTCTCTTTGAAACTCAAAAATGGAATATTTCTTGGGTAAAGTGGTAGGATGAAAAAAATGTACATGTTACCATTAAATTTTTTTAAAATTTTTTTTTTAAATTTTTTGAGCCACACCTGGTGACACTCAGGGGTTCCTCCTGGATATGCACTCAGAAATCGCTCCTGGCTTGTGGGACCATATGGGATACCAGGGAATCAAAATGTGGTTCATCCTGAGTCAACCTTGTACAAGACAAATGCCCTACTGCTGCACTATTGCTCCAGCCCCTAAAATCTATTATTTTTTATGAGGCTGCACAGAAAATTAAATTCTATGTCAGTATATTAACTGAGAATCAATAATGAGACCATACAGGAATTCATATCAAATTATCTTGGATGGTTTCTCTTTGAGTGTCCACCTCTGCCCTTAGGAATCACCCCAGCAGGCTCAGGGAACCATATGTGATGCTGAAGATCAAACCCTAGTTAGCTGCATAATAAGGCAAGTGTCTTAGCCACTGTATTATCCCACTGGTTTCTTAAATTTTTCTTTTTAATATTTCTCAATTATATCTTAATCAGAGAAGTTATTACAAGAAAATGCTTTATGATTCTTATAAATATAAGAAGCCCTTTAACTTAAGAGGCCCTTTAACTGGGCCCTGAGAAATTGCTTGTTCAAAGAAGGGGATTTCCAGTCTCTACTTGAGCGTCTCTACAAACTTGGTCTGCCTTCTGATAGAAGGGTAAATTATTTTCTTGGGACTGGGATCAGAGATACCATTCCAGAGACCATTGTCTTAGTTTGAGTTGTTTACAAATAGTGTTTTCGGGGGAAGAAGAAAAATATATATGTGTGTGTGTGTGTTTGTGAGCATGTATATGTATATATAAATACATATGCACAAAAGCATATATAAGATAAGCATATATATATATATATATGTCTCCTGCATGCAAAAACATAGCTTTTTTTTTTTTTTTTTTTTTTGGTTTTTGGGCCACACCCAGTAACGCTCAGGGGTTACTCCTGGCTATGTGCTCAGAAGTTGCTCCTGGCTTGGGGGACCATATGGGACACCAGGGGATCGAACCGCGGTCCGTCCAAGGTTAGTGCAGGCAAGGCAGGCACCTTACCTTTAGCGCCACCGCCCGGCCCCAACATTTATGCATTTCTTTCATCTTTTTTTCTTTCTCTTTCTTTCTTTATTCTTTCTTTCCCTTCCTTCTTTTCTCTCTTTCTTTCTTTCTTTCTTTCTTTCTTTCTTTCTTTCTTCTTTCTTTCTTTCTTTCTTTCTTTCTTTTCTTTCTTTCTTTCTTTTCTTCTTTATTCTTTCTTTTTTCCTTCTTCCTTTCCTTTCCTTTCCTTTCCTTTCCTTTCCTTTCCTTTCCTTTCCTTTCCTTTCCTTTCCTTTCCTTTCCTTTCCTTTCCTTTCCTTTCCTTTCCTTTCCTTTCCTTTCCTTTCCTTTCCTTTCCCTTCCCTTCCCTTCCCTTCCCTTCCCTTCCCTTCCCTTCCCCTCCCCTCTCCTCCCCTCCCCTCCCCCTCCCCTTTCCTTCCCTTCCCTCCCCTCCCCTCCCTCCCCTTCCCTTCCCTTCCCTCCCCTTCCTGCCCTTCCCTTCCCTTCCCTTTTCTTCCTTTACTTTCCTTCCCTTCCCTTTCCTTTCCTTTCCTTTCCTTTCCTTTCCTTTCCTTCCCTTCCCTTCCCTTCCCTTCCCTTCCCTTCCCTTCCCTTCCCTTTCCTTTCCTTTCCTTTCCTTTCCTTTCCTTTCCTTTCCTTTCCTTTCCTTTCCTTTCCTTTCCTTTCCTTTCCTTTCCTTTCCTTTCCTTTCCTTTCCTTTCCTTTCCTTTCCTTTCCTTTCCTTTCCTTTCCTTTCCTTTCCTTTCCTTTCCTTCTTTTTTCTTTCCTGTCCTTTCTTTTCCTTGCCTTGCCTTGCCTTGCCTTCTTTCCTACACCCAACACTACTCAGGGAATACTCTAGGCTTTGTGCTCAGAAATCAGTCCTAGAAGGCTAGGGGTATGATATGGAGTGCCAGGGATTGAACCTGGTCAGCCACCTGCAAGGCAAATGCCCTACCCAATATGCTATCTCTCCTGTATCTAAAACATAGAAGTTTCTTGAAGACAAGTATGAATGTAACTATTAGCAAGAAGAGATTAGGGGAGATTAGAGATTAGATTAAAATTTAATTTAATAATTAAATTGTCTAATATGTTTCTCCTGTATACTCCTTTTCCTAAACAACTCCATTCCAGTAAAGTTATAGCTGGTAATAGGCATCAATTCTAAGGATTGTGGAGTTTCTATCTCTAAACCACTTGAAGCTAAACTTCATAACATTTGCTCAGCAGTGAGCCTATAGCAGCAAATGGTAGGAAGAAAAGGAATCAGACATCTTAGAAAAGAGGCTTTCAGCCTGTCTCGAATACAGGCGGGAGATGGTGGGAGAGAAAAGATGATGGGCATTGGTGATGGGAAGGTTGCATGGGTGAAGGGGGTGTTCTTTTTTTTGAATAAAACCCAACTACAATTATGTTTGTAATCACAGTGTTTAAATATAAAGAAATTATTTAATAATTAGCACACGCATTTAGGAGTCTATTATAAAATAAATGAAATTGTTTATACATAAAAAAAGAAAAGAGGTTTTCAATATCAAGTCCACTTTCTTTTACTTTCTGATCACTTTAGTTGGTGATGGCAAGGGGTATTAATTGTGTATTATTCACCAAAACCAGTAATGTTATCACTAATATAACCATGTTTCCTAAACTATAATAATAAAGAAAACTACCACTGGTGAGATAGGATAGGATGCTTGTCTTATAACTGAATTCAATTCTCAACGCTCTATATCGGGGTGGCGAACACATGGTTCTCAAGCTGCATGCATCTCCCAGCCAAAATGATTGCGGCTCTTTGCCTCTTATCATTCTTTGCTCTGTGGCTCTTTGCCAAGTTTGGATTTTGTTCTGCTTCTTCTGTGGAGGGACCTCTGAGGAGAGATCTCCGAGCGCAGAGTTCCGTCTCCCATCCCTCGGAAACAACTGCACAGGCCAGCGAGCGGGGGACCCGTGTGTCACATGTTGGGTCATATCTGGCCGTTAGTTCTTAGTGTGGAGGATGCAGCACACCCTCACCATCACTGCAGGATTTTGACCCTCACTCAAAATGGCAAAATGCAATATATGTTTCATAGATTATTCTTAAAATTAGATGCTTTTGTGTGAGTGTTTTTTTGACAGGTCACTGCGTGGTGTGGCTCTCTGACTCTCACACTTTAAAATTTTGGCTCTTTGTGTCGAACTTGTTCACCACCCCTGCCCTATATGGTCCACTAAGCCAGTGTTTTTCAACCACTGTGCTGGGGCACACTAATGTGCCGTTGAGATATTGTCTGGTGTTGTCATGGGAAAAATTCCAATTTCATTTGTAACCTGTGGCTTTGGCTCACAAATAGACCAATCATTAGATTATTTTATAATAAAGTAATTATAAATAATTTTTGTGTTTATTTGATTCCTATTCAAGAGAATTACTTTATATATAGTCAATATAGGCACAGAGTTAAATTTCTTTTAGCATTTTCTAATGGTGGTGTGCCTTGTGATTTTTTTTTTCATGGAAGTATGCCTTTACACGAAAAGGTTGAAAAACTGGACTAAGGACAGATTCTGGAGTAAGCTAAGAGCACAGCAGGGTGTGAACCAACCAAAAAGAAAAGCCAAGAAAAAAAAAAGAAAAAAAATACACAAAATTAAAAGCAATTGACTTTTTCAAACCTTTTTGTAAAAGTGATACAATGATGACAAACACCAAACGTCATACACACACAAAACCTTCCACTTTTCCATGTAAATATTATGGTTTTTGTTTGATTTTGCACCAGGCCCCATGGTACTCAGGGTCTGTTCCAAGCTTTGTACTTAAAGAGTTACTTGAGCCTGAATCAAACCCAAGTCTCCTTGATGCAAAGTATGCATTTAGCCTGCTGAGCTTAATATCCTACCCCTAAATGATTTTGCTAGTTTAGGTTTTGGGGCCACACTCAGTGATGCTCAGTTGCTTCTTCTGGCTTTCTTCTCAGGGCTTATTCAAATACCAGCATCACAGGTCACCCACTTCTCCTGACTTTAGCACTTTTAGCCTCTGCACTGCGAGGCCTGAGCAATACTGCATTGCTGACCCACAGAAAGTGCCCTGAATGCACTCTGAATGCTGCTTTTGAGTTCCTCTTCCAAAAATGCTATATTATCCCATATGGATACAACTTCAGTATCATTATAGTCTTCTAAACCATCTAAGTTAGACTCAGTGATAACGTAAAAATAAAAAAAGTGAAAAGTTAATGTCGGAGAGATAGAGCAGCGGTAGGGCATTTGCCTTGCATGCAGCTGACCCAAGACAGACCTTGATTCGATCCCAGGCATCCCATATGGTCCCTCAAGCCAGGAGTCGTGACTTCTGAGTGCATAGCCAGGTGTAACCCCTGAGCATCACCAGGTGTGGGCCTCAAACAAAAAAAAGATAAAAGTAAAAGAAAAGAAAAATTAATGTCAGGGCCAGAACAGTGGCGAAAGGAGTAAGGCGTCTGCCTTGCCCGCACTAGTCTAGGACGGACCTCGTTTCCATCTCCTGGCATCCCATATGGTCTCCCAAGCCAGGAGCGATTTCTGAGCGCATAGCCAGGAGTAAGCCCTGAGTGTCACCGGGTATAGCCCAAAAAACCAAAAAAGAAAAAAAAAATTAATGTCAAATAGCTCAGCAGTTGGGGACTCTTGCCCTACATGTACAGCAAACTCAGTGTGAACAATGACTCTGCATGACCGAGAGCACCACTCAGGAAGTATAGGCCTATGGGAATGCAAGAATGACAGATATAGTCCTGGGGCCCCAATCAGACGTGGGCCCAAACATGCCTCATTGCCAGGTCCCTGCATTAAACTCAGCCCAGCTGACTTAGTTATCACCAAAAATGCCTCAGAGAAACAGAAAAATTACCTATAGAGAAAATGAATACCCCGACTATTTTCCTGGGTGTAGAATACAGGGCACTGGATGATTGGTCAGGGCGTAAGAGTGTTAGTGATAACATCTATAGTTCACCTGCTCATTATACTTTTCTGATTTTATTCAATTGCTGGTTGGATTTTCACTACACTGGCTGTTTTAAAGACTATTATTTTATTTTCACTTGAATTTAACAGCCAACAGTGTATTGAATACAGTGTAAGCCTCCTTAGTTTAGGATTTGATATTAGCCAGGCAAAAATAAATGCCTACATATATATGTATATGTATGTATATAAGTGTAAGTGCATGTAACAGTATAGATCTACTTCATGAATTAATTTTTCTCTTGAGATTTTGATGCTGTTTGCTCTGATTTTCTTTTCTTTTCTTTTTTTTTTTTTTTTTTTTTTTTTTTTTGGTTTTTGGGCCACACCCGGTGATGCTCAAGGGTTACTCCTGGCTATGTGCACAGAAATCGCTCCTGGCTTGGGGGACCATATGAGACGCTGGGAGATGGAACCGCAGTCTGTCCTAGGCTAGAGTGGGCAAGGCAGATAGATGCCTTACCACTCGTGCCACCACTCTGGCTCCAATTGCTGATTTTCTTAACCACTTTCTTTCACTCAGTTTTCCTAACAGAAACTATTTTTGCTTATTCTATGTTGGTATTTTTACAGGGTCAGCTTTTAAAATATATATATTTTTTAAATATATATAATATATTTTAAAATATATTCTTTCTATATACATTGTTTCTATATTCTTTTGTTTCTAAGTATTCAACTATAATTTTTGCTAATAATGTCTAACTTTCTGTTCTCAATTTCTTTGCAAATTATTAAGTTTCTTGGACTAGTCACAGTTATTGACTATACATCATTATTAATTATATCATTGCTCAAATATCTTTAATTTATCCTTGTATTAGAGTACCTGGCACACAACCCATTATTTTCTTGTTCCAGATACTGTTCCTCCTTGTGTGTTTTGCTGTTTAAATTCTGCCACCAGAGTCTATCCAGTTATCCAAGTCTTTTTCTGGGATTTATCCCATCTTTATCACATTCTCTACCCACAGAATTGTTCAGTCAGCTCCATCAATGCTGTTATTGTACCTGCCTTATTTAAGTTTCCTTCTCTATCCTCTTTGCCTGAATGAGCTGAAGATTTTTTCATCATTTGTCAGATTCATTTTAATGCTTGTAATGAATAATACCTGTCGATAGCCTTGCCTGTGTCCAGGACATACTCTGCACTTTCCACAAAATTATATATATGTTTATATATGCATATACATGTAAACACATACATGTAAGTATCTGTAAATAATGTCCACATGTCCACACATATGTAGAGATAGGTATTGTTATGTATTATTCATGTTTATATGTGTATATACATGTCATCTATTTATGATTACAATCAGAAATTCAGCTTTAAGTGATTTAAAGCCAAACTACCTCCTCCCCTGATCTTTATTTTAGCAAATATGTGTTTTATAACTTTAATTGCCAATACAATTTGGAATCAGTACTGTTTTTGTAATTTCTAATACCACACATTCATAGTACGAAGTCCCATTGACTCAACCTTCAGAATATAATCAGAACTCACAAATTTCTCACTAACTCTATTGCTGCCACTCTCGTCTAGGATTTTCCCTTGGACTGCTAGATTAACTATGTGTTTGTGCTCTGAGAGTTGTTCTTTTCTAAACCTATGCAATTAGGTGCAGTAGCTAATGGTGTGTATTGAGCAATAGAAACATGGCTGATCTAAATGGAAAGATTTTACCAAAATTCACATTGGACATCATAAAAACATACAAAAATAATGAAACTATTAATAAGATTTTACATTTTATGATGAAATATAACATTTGAATAGGTTAATGTATGCACATTGAAACATGTTCCTATGTTTTTAGTATGTTTAAGCATAATTACTAGAAAAGTTTAAATCATTTTGTGGCTCAAATTTCTAGTAGTACTTAGACAGCACTACTCTAAAAGATTTTTTATGAATTTGGCCTTCAAAGCTTTTCTTTTGAGATACCAGATATTCTCATTCTCAGGCCCCAATCCTTCAAAGACTCTTCAGCTGACTCTAAATAAAAGCTAATTTTTACTGTGAACTCCAAGATTCATTGGCATGTTTCAGTCCCCACAGGCCCTTTTCTTCCCTTTCCCTTGCATCCTTCTTGTAAGTCCCACATAAAGACCTCTACACTTGCACCCCTATAGTTAACACCTTCTTCTCTAGAGGCAAGCATACTTCTCACTTCCTATAGATATCTTCTCATTTCTTCATTACCAGAAATTCACATTAGAGAACTTTACCAATAATGAACAAATCCACATGAACAGTCTACCCATACACTCAGCATGACCCTCTTCATTATGTTTTGGCTTCACTTCAAATGGTTCCACATTGTTAAATAAAATACATATTTTCAGGTGTTCCATTATTAATAGATCACTTTTTTTACTCTTAACACATTTTTCACTGTTCCTCTAAGCCAGGATTAATACACCACAGGCCATTAAGGGAAATGGACTAGTAAGTGAGGAACATATATGTCTATCCTCTCACCTACCAGAACCAAACCATATGATTTTAAGAAACTTACACATGGCCTGCAGAGCAAATATCCCATACACTTGCAGCAATCCATATGTCATCAAATCTGAGTCGCTTGTAAAAAAAAATAACAAGAAAAGTAATAAAGACTATATTCTAATTTTAAGGAAATTAGATTTAGATAGATGTGTGTGTGTGTGTGTGTGTGTGTGTGTGTGTGTGTGTGTGTGTGTTGAGAACCCACACAGTAAAGTGCTCGGTAGACTTACTCCTGGCTCTGCGTTCAGAGATCACTCCTGGTGGGGCTCTGGGAATGGATAGGATGCCAGGATCAACCTGATTGGCTATATTCACTATACTATCTCTACAGTCCCTATATGTAGATACATTTTTTATACAGAATTATGTCATCAAACTTTAAAGCTTGGCTTTGTACCAATAGTAACATTCTGAATTCCACTAACACTCGTCCAATAAAAGTGTATGTTAATGTAATTAACCAGCAACAGATAATATACTGGCCAATAAAGCATTTAGATTATTCTTATGAATATTTTCCATGGCTAATATTTATTTTTCTCTGTATTAGTTTGTGCAATAGTTTTCCTCCTAATTAAAAGGAAAGTATAACTTGTCAATAGCTTAGCAAGACAATTCATTATAAGAGAGCTAGGGGAGTTTTTAGAATGAACGTTTCTATTGTGAGGAATCAGAAAAACAAGAATTTATTGTGCAACGATAAATAAATAAATAAGCCTTTAGAAATGTTTATTGTTCTAGCTCATTAAAATGTTATGTTGCTTGGACAGTATTTCTTAAAGGACATAAAATTAATAGCATATTTTAAAAGTTTTATTGGCACGTAATTCCTAAGTCTAATTTAGCCCTAGTGTTTAATTGTGCTGTCTCAGTCAGGCTAGAAATCTGGCAGAGAATTTTTTTTTTCTGTTTTAAAAGAAAAACATTTTCCTTCAGGGCTAGCTCCCATATTCTTGAATGTGTTTATTTCACACTGCCTTGCATTTTCATGCACTGAAATCTTAATACTCTGTCATGGTTGATCTGAATTTGTTATTTCTTTGTGTCTTAAAATTATGCTAAAATTGCAATTAATAAGTAATTATATCCCTGGCTTGGCAGAATACATGAAACTTAAATCCTATGTATCAGCTACCAGATTTTGTTTTTAATTTGATTTAATTTAATTTCAATATTGTGCATGTGATAGCAGTGGGGTGCTCATGCCAGGGGGCTCATGGGCCACTCTTGATGACACTCAGCAAATTAGGTCAAATATTTCAATACTCAGCCTGACATTGGGGTACTGGTGTCTTTAGGCCATGTTCAGGGGTGGGGCTTCCAGGACTATGCCCACCATGGTTGCTGCAGTAGTGTGTGCCATTTTGGGGGTCAAAACTCAGAGGAAAGCATTTGTGAACAGTTGCCCTGTTCACTGAGTTGAATTTTCCATTTTTCACTATATAATATAATCACAATGCAATGATCATTTGTTGATTACCTAAAACATACTCTACATTTTACAAACTACAAATGATTATAAAGCACCATTCATATCTTCAAATTGAGAAAAACTCTAAACCTTTTTACTATCTCTTCAGTATGAATCCTGAGGGAAACAGATTTCTTTACCTCTTTCGGTAATTTGCCTTTGAGACCTGTGTGAAAACTATTCAATGAGAATACTCGTTCCTTCTAGTCATCCTGAGGAGAGCTGCAGTTTATTCTAGCTTCTAATACCACAAAGGGCAGGTAGAGTCAGTATACACAGGAAATTTCAGTCTTCTTAGAGCCTGCCTTCATTCAGATGGACTCTTTTCACATTACTACCGTCTTTGACTTGCATTCATCTTAGATTGCTTTTTTTTTTCACCAGCAATATGCAGGAATGATACTAAGGGGTTTTTTGGTAAAATTTCCTGAAATATTCTTTCTTTCTCTGTTTTTTTTTTTTCTGTAATAGTTTTACCTCCTTTGTCCTGAGTATGTCGGATTTATATTTCTTACATATCATCAATGGAAGCATTCCAGTATCTTCTAATGATGTCTTTGTAACTTTTTTTTCCCTATCTTCAGTTTTAGTCACTAATGAATTTATTTTATTTGTTTTTCTGGTTTTGATTTTTTTTGAGCCACACCCAGTGACATTTGGGTTACTCCTGGCTCTGCACTCAAAAATCACTCCTTGCTCAGGGTATGTTATGGGATACCAGGAACTCTTATCTGTCCTGGGTCAGCTGCATCCAGTGCCAGGCAAACATCCTACCACTATATTACCACTCTAGCCCTATTTTTTTGTTCTTGTTTTTTAATAGGGTGGGCCACACCCAGCAGTGCTCAGGCTTTACTCCTGACTCTGTTATGAGGGATCACTCCTGCAGGGCTTGGGGAACAGGGTACTTATGCTGGAATTGAACAAAGCAAGCTCTGCTGTACTATCTGTCTAGCCCCAGATGAAGTTATCTTTTAAAATTTGTTTTAAATACTAAAAAGGATTTAAACTTTTTTTAGTAGTTTTCTCCACCCTTAAGTAGTGCTGCCCACTTTTGCTTATTGTAACACTTGTTGAAAATGGTATTAAATATGCAAAGACCAATTGGCATCTTCTCCCCTGATACCTTTTGTACTTTTCTCTCCCTCACCCTGCCATTCCACTCATTTGACTACTGAAATGTCTACCAGGGGTCTCAAACTCACGGCCCGTGGACCATTTGTGGCCCTCTGTACAACATTTTGTGGCCCTACCCTAGAGGAATCTTTTTTGGTTTTGTTTTGTTTTAGTTGTTTGGGTCACACCCCCCAATGTTCATGGCTTACAACTGACTTTGCACTCAAGGATCACTCCGACTTTGCCTCTTGCAGCCCCCAGGTAAATTGAGTTTGAGACCCCTAGACTATCAGCCATTGGCTGCCTTGCTCCATGTCCCTGTGTATTCCATGTTCACTGTGGATTATGCAAGGAAAGTTGACTGGGACCTCACAGAAGTCCCAAGGAGACCTTAAGGTAGAAAATCCTCAACATTTCCAATATCTCTCTACCCTTTATAACAGTAATCCTGTTTCCTCCAGATGAGTAGGACTGAATCTCTTTTGTCCAAGTATAACTTTAGATGGTAACTCCAGTTTTACCATCTGTCCGTTGTTCCCAACTGGAGATGATTTTGCTCTAAGAGACATTTGGTAATATTTGAATTAAGTTTTATAAAAGAATTTGCTATTGGTTTATAGTGGATAGAGGTTATAGATGCTGCAATTATTTAGCAATGTATAAAACATCATCCCACAATATAGAAACATCTGGTCATAAATTAGAATAGTGCCAAGAAGGAATGCTAGCATGTGTAGCAGTGATGCTCACTGCAACCTAAACTTATATTTCCACATAGTTTGGATCTGTGATATCAGGAAGAACATAGTCTATCAATATTTCCTTTGATTCCATTAAATATTCATTTATAAAATGTTCCTTCTACTGAATGTCACATATGCTATCTGTTGGATACACAGCATCAAGTTATATCCATTGGTTTATTATACATACTGCATCACAGAGAATGGTCTGTATTCATCAAAAAACAGGTCAGAAAGAGACCTGAACCCTTAGCTACTCTTCAGGAGCCAGGATGTTGGTATGAGGTGGTATACTGAAATGGTAATATAATTTAACATTACAGCTTTTCTGAACTTTGATAGATAAAAGATAACATAAATCAGGAACATATTTATGTGTAGAATATATTCAGAATATAAAGGCAGTAACTTTTGTTTATTACCACTGTGTTACCACCATCCACTCAAGTGCAGGGCTCATAGATTCAAGTGAATGGCTTAATAAATATCTGTGTGATAAAGATGAAATATCTGACTTAGTCAACAGTGAATCAGTAAATGAATCCAGGCTTGCCTGGAAATATGGAATATTTTAGTGTGGTTATCACTTTCTTAGATAGATAAACAAAGGCTTTCAAATTGGTGACTTCTCACAGATGCCAGCAGTATATTTTACATTTATTCATAATATCTTTCTTTTCTGGATTCTTTTGTCCATTGTCAAGTGTAGAATAGTTGGTACAGGAACCAATGTTCTTTGCTCCTCCATGATTGCTTTTCTTACACAATTATGAAAACACTGAGTTTGAATTTTAAAAGAAGATTAATTATTTCATCAGGTGAAAATGAAGTGTAGAGTAGATCACAAATAAATGGGGATAAAAATTTCTGAATGTGCTTACAGGTAACAGTGACTAATTAGTTCTTAGGGTGTATGAATTATACCTATGGGAGTCAGGGGAAATCTTTCAAAATGTAGCAGGCGCTATACTTTTCTATTATACTGTTCAATTATAATACAAAAAATCCTCATACCTTTATAACTTATCCAGTTGCTTACTATGATCCCTCTGATTGAGAAGTTCATATTCTTTACTCGTATATTACATGCTTTACCTCTGAGAGCATATTGTCCAATTCCTGTTGATCTGTCCAAGCCCTTCATCCAATCATTCCACTTTTGGTGTCGTTTTATTTACCTTTGTCCTTCTAAATACAGATACTCCTCGCTTAACGACCAAGTTCCGTTTTAACAACTTGGTCATTAAGCGAATTGGTCATTAAGTGAGGAACAGCATGTACTGTATACAGTAGTACAGTAGTACTTGACAATACAGTATTCTGAATAAGAAAAATAACGAGAAAGATCAAACTGAAAACTTCCGCTTGTTTTAATTTGCATAGGTTGTGTAATTGACACACAGTATTGCAATGTATTACAGAATATAATGTTAGTAAAGTAGGTACTTTAAAGCACCAAAAACCATAATACTGTACTGTAGAGTGTACAAGATGGAAAAAGGATATTTAAAATAAAATAAAATAATGTTGAAGAGATGGCCATAAGTGTGAATGGTTGCTAAATAGGTAGGTCATTAAGAGAGGAGTATCTGTGGTCTGATAGCTACTTATATATTTACTTTTTTGTACTCCTTAATGCTTAGATTTTTTTAATTCAAATGAAGTAGTTTATAATCTTTCCTAAAGATTCACCATTGTCTATGTCTAGCATTTTTTAGCTTTTTATATGTCTTATCTCCACTCCTCAAGGACATAAGAGGCTAGATAATGTCAAAGGTCTGCTTCCCTGTATCATCTACCTTTTATCTCACCAAGCAGAGTGCATACACTAAAAGCTACAATAAATAAATAACCATAAAATTATAAGCACCCAGTTTGATGACACTGGTATGAATATTTTCTATACATTGATTTAAAAGTTGTGTCTTTATAGGAAAGATTTACATTAACAGCATCTAGATTCACATATTTTAAACTTTGCTATATACTGTTTTGAGTATATTTAAGAGGGCAGACAAGTGGGAGAGATAATAGATGACATCAGGATAAAGTTTTTAATATGCTATAGAATGTTTCGTTAACTAAATCTCAGAGAAAAAATCCAAATGACTCTTTAGCTTGCACAATTTAGAAAATTTAGTTTAAAATTAAATGATGTAAATAGGGTTATCTTTAATTTGTTACCATATGAGACATAATAAATAATAAAGCTACAAAAATTTAATAAGATACATACATTTGCTATATTCATCATTAATAAAGAAAATTTCTCATAAAAATTGATGCATTTTATAATTACCATAGTAAAGAATGCCATTTTAATGACTTAAGGTTACTGTTTTATTGGATTTCTTTATTCTCTTCCTTCGACACCATACGTTCTCTCCCACACACATGACTGTTTTTACTTCTTTTAAAATGCTTACTTTTGCTTTGAATTATTCTTGATAAAATCTTGTTTTGTGGCTTATTTCCTAGATGGGAAGTGATGGAATTTTACGCCTCAGTACTTCCGCTCTAAATAATGAGTTTTTTGCATATGCAGCACAAGGATGGAAACAGCGGCTAGCAGAAGGTAAATTTCAATTTCCCATTATTTTTTGACATATTTGAGTCTACATTCTACACTGAGCTTTGTACCTTCTCTAATTTCCAAGCCTTTAATCTTTCTGAAGTTTATTTTAATTTAATGAAGACTCCTCTCCTATGCCAAATGACTTCACTAATTCTTTTCTTGATTGGTATACTTTATGACTAACACTTCTAAGGAAAGCATAGTACTATTTGGGACATAAAATTGTTGATATAGCAAGATTATCTTTGGATTACCAATTTTAATTATAGTCTAATGCATTATGCATTCTATTAATATTGTGGAGCCTAAAGAATCTTAAGACTTTCTTCCCTAAAGCAACATTTCAGCTTTTTTTTTCCCTTTAGGCACCAAGCTTCTTAAAATACTTTTGAAGAATACCTGATACCACATGTTTACTCCCTTAAATAGTTTTATTTGTTTTTGTCCCACCATATACACTTGAAGAGATATTCTCACTGAGAGAATAGTAATGATTTTTTAAGTGTAAAATCATGTTTCTTCTCAATACATACATTTTGACTTCTTTCTAATATTTCATTTGCTTTGAAACCATCTCCTTTCTTAAATTGCTTCTGTGGCAACATTTTATTTTTTTAATTAATATTTTTTATTTAAGCACCATGATTACAAATGTTTTTAGTTGGGTTTCAGTTATAAAAAAGAATACCCCCTGTCAGTAGTGCAACATTCCCAACACCAATGCCCCACCAATTATTGACGTCATTTTTTTCTCTTGTTACTTTAGAAGTGTTCATGCCCCCATTGTCTTATTCCCTGACATATTTTTTGGTAACTGCACATGTCTTTCTGGGTTTAGTTGTGTTTTATTTTTCTTAGTGGACGGGGGGACACACCCAGCAGTGCTCAGCAATTACTTTCAACTCATTGCAGGCTCAGGGGACCCTATGGGATACAAGGGATCAAACCTAGGTCAGCCACATGCAAGACAAGTACACTACCCATTGTGCTATCGCTCCAGCCTTGTATGTATTTTTAAAATGTCTCAATCACCAATTTGGCTTCTGGTCTTTATTTTCAAATTTCAACAAGCTCTAAATTCCCTTTCCTGATCTTTAACATTATATCCCACATGTCTACTAGGTAGTACGTTAAAACAAAATACCAACATTAAACTCACTATCTTCCCCTCAATATCTCTTCCTCTACCTTCTTTCTTTCTATTTATGTTGGAAAGATTACGAACTCTCTACCTTCTTTCTTTCTATTTATGTTGGAAAGATTACGAACTCTCTACCTTCTTTCTTTCTATTTATGTTGGAAAGATTACGAACTCTCTTTGAGTAATGGTTCTCAGCGACCATTCCCACATATGAATGGATTTATATTATCATGACTTGTGATTTTATTCCTTTATACAAGCTTGATCATCTTTCAATAGCTAATTCAAGGATCAGTTATTTTATTGATCTTTCCTAATTAACTTAGTCAGATTGAAATGTTTTTGCCTTTCTCTTTTCTCTGTGCTTTATATCTCTGATGGCTTACAAAAAGTCTCTCACAATAATGTAAATCGGTGCCTTTGTGAAAGGATGAGGACTCCCTAGTTGTCCTCAAGGGTTCTGAAGGATACTCCTAACAATTCTCAGAATGTCAGCAAATTGGGTGAGGGGATTCAACACTTGGGCCAAGGATGCTGAGCTCTTCTTTCAAAACAGGTGGTACTCAGAGGCCAATTGTGTGCTTTTATCTCATCGAAGGATTTTATTAGATAGTGAATATACACCCTTTAATCCACAGCTCATTACCTGAAATTCATTTAGTAAACCTTTTAGAGGTGTTCTACTGCAAAATGACTATTTGGGGATATTCATAAAAAGAGGCACTGTAGGCTATCATCAGTACTTGACATTTTACTTTTCAACATCTATTAAAGTTTACTAGATTTAATTAGTTTTTTTTAATAGTTGGCTAAAATAGGATCACTTTCATTGAACATATAAGCATTTTTCTTTCTAGGAGAATTTACTCCAGAAATGCAATTACGGATAAGGCAAGAAATTGAGAAGGAAAAGAAAACAGAACCTTGGAAAGAAAAATTCTTTGAAAGGTTTTACGGAGAAAAGTAAGTCCTAGAGCATTTTTTTTTCTCATTTCTCTTAGAAGGAAATGAAAATGTAATTGTCTGCTTCACATAGCACACCCATATGCTGTAAAACTTAATAAACCTGTGATAAAAGGCAATAGTCCCTCAGTGTAAAAATTGCAGGTAAAATTATAGTGGCATAGCAGCACTTAAATTTTAAAAAATGCATTTTCAAGGGTTTATAACTTGTCCATGAAAATTCATTTCTGACTGAAAAAGCATATGAAATCCTATGGAAGTTAATTTTAGCTTCTTAAGCAACATTTTACAAAAATCCTCTGATTTTTAACCAAGTACTTTCATTAATGAATATTTTAAAGATAAGTAGGTTTAGACACATATTTCTCACACTTAGATGTTCAATGTACCTATACATTAGTTTGGTTCTAGTTTTTGATATAACCAGCTATATTTTCCCCAGCTACTTACTCAGGTGTAACTTATTTTTAATTTATCTTTGTGTGTGTTTATTTCTTATTGAAATAATAGGAAAATTTACAGTAATGACTGAACTAAGTTGTTTGTTTTTCTTTTGACCTTTGGTTCACAAAAACATATACGACTTGATTAGAGATGGAGTCTAATCAGCATCACAAATTTAAATACTATAGTCAACAAGTTACCTACACTGAAATATAAAAACAATAAGCGTAAATACTATTATTAAAATAAATTAATGTAAAAGTTGGTTTCTCATAGATAATTAGATCCCTAAGAAAGCAGAAAGAATTTAAAATCTAACAATTACACATCCTTCTTCTTTAGTAATTTGTGCTTTAAGTTCCAGATACACAATATTTAAAGTTTGGTGTTTTATATAAAGGTACTGAGGTGGATGCAGGGATACCTCCTTGCATTCTGCCAACTCAAGTTTCATCCCTGGTACTATATATTGTTCCCTGAACACCACCCTGTTAACAATGCCAAGAAATGAAGTGAGGCTCAATCGCCCCACAAAAAAATAAAGTTGGGGTTACTGAGGAACAATTAAAATTTGCTATTAATTGTAATAATTTGTTTTTTTTCTCCTAGGTTTATATAGTGTGATTTTTTTTTAACTTACTTGAAGTCTTATTCAGCAAACCATTCTCATATAAATATGTTCCCCACACCCCATCACAGACATACTGTACATATGCAGGCAGAGGGTTGGGGTTAGTTTTAGTTTGGGTTTGTTTGGGGCCACAGCAGGCATTTCTTAGGGGCTTATTTTGACCCAGTGTATAAATTTGGCCTTCTGTAGAAAAACATTCACTGCAGCTTGTTGAACTGCTTGTGCAGTCTTTCCCTTAACAGAGTAAACAAAATTGTTTATCACCATCATCAGCCTCCGAAAACAGTTCTTCCTACCTGAAACTTTTCTTGCTGCAGTTTGTAGTTTGGTTCCCTTATATCACTATTATTATTACTTGCTCTTTTCTATCTTTGATGCCATAGATAAATGAAAAATATATTTTGAATATTTCATTAACTTTCCCTTCCGTTGCTTATTAATTATTAATAAATAATATTAATTGCTAATTAGTTACCTCCATTAATGTGAGGAATTCTTTATTTTTGGTATCAGATCATTTTCATTTTGACTAACTCTATGTACTTTATATTACCCTAAGTTTATTATATCTAAACTCACCTCTAAAGTAGGAATCATCTAGGACTGACTTAGATTTATGCCCCTTATTTGAGATCTTTTAATTATCTTGTGGGTTTAATCTACTTGAAATATGATGACTGATATATAAAAACACCCAGGCTAAATCAGGATCATAAAAGTGGGTAGAGGTTTCAGAAGTTAGGATTTTCTCTTGCACAGTGACCAGTACATTGTAAGCCCCTTCCACCTGTGCCGTGGTCGGCAAGCCGCAGCTTGCGAGCCACATGCGGCTCTTTCCACTTTTGAATGCGGCTCTTCTGTGCGCCGGGCGGCGGCTCCAGGAGTCAGGCCTCTGCTCCTAGCCTGTCAGTGCGCCCGGCTCCACACAGTTCTGATCAGAACCAAGGCCAATGTTCACATTACTGTTGGACTTTGTCAGTCATTGTCAGGATGTAATTTTCTCTACATTGTAAGGCAAATTTTACAGAATTTAACATTATAGATAAATAATATCTTTCTAAAGTTTTTATTGGTTGTGTTATTTGTATCCTCCCGACCTAGGTGGATACTTGCATGCAGAATATTCTCAATAAAAACTTATTGAAACTAAAACAGTGTACCATCCTATGTATTTTCGGTTTTAAAAATGTGGCTCTCAAAATAAATTTCAATCATGGTTTTGGCGAGATTTGGCTCAGTTGAAAGAAAAAAGGTTGCCCACCACTGCACCTGTACATTATGGCATTTTAAATCTTCTTTCATGAAAGGAATAATAGCACAGGCATGTTTTATAGAATGCTATTTTATGTAATAGATAAATACACATGCATATTTAATAGTTATCATTATTAGCAAGCTAACAGAAATCTGACTGCCAGTGAGTATGTTCTTTTTGTATAGAACACTCAGTATTTTTTGTATCTAAGCTAGGTATCAGTGTTGCTCTCCTTGTTTTAGCTTTAAGGAGACTTATTTCTGCCTAGTTGTTTTGCTTTAAATTGATGTAGTTTTCCTGCTCTTCTAAGTATAGCATAATTATAAATTGCTGTTAGAATTCATATTAAGGAAAGTTGAAAGAATAGTCTAATTAATATAAGACAATGTCTTTGCATCTCTTCTTTTCAGAGCTTAGATTTTAGTAAAGAAGGTAATGATCAACTACTCAAAAAGGTTATACAGTTTTATTTCCCTTTCATTTTGAGGATTTAATTTAAGGGAAAGGTTAAGCTATATGTCACTAATGTCTTCCTTCATTCAAACTTTCAGTGTATTACTTTCACTCAAATATTTCTTCCTCTCAAATTATCTTTCTTCTGCTTCTCTTTATAATTATTAATACTGTGATACAATAACATTCAGAACAGTATGATTCTCTTTGGGGGAATAAGATGTACAATGCTGTACCAAACCCAGCAAAGCCAGTGCACATCTCATGGTTCTATGCTTTGAGGTCACTCCTAGTGACTCATCTGGTATGAGGGATTGAACAAGTGTCATCATAAGCAAGACAAACAATTTAACTTCTGTACTCTCTCTGGCCCTCAAAACAGCATATTTATTTCTCTACCATCTGATGCTAATTTTGTAACTTTGATATGGTAGAAAATAATGGCTCACCTTATCTTTTTAAATTACATTTTATTGATTTATTATTGTTTACAGAACAATAATTTGGGAGTACACCATCACAACATCACCCACCTTTAAAGCATCAATGCCATCACATTGTCAAAATGACCTCTCTACCTATTTCTTCCATTCCCTTACTTCTCTCTTTTCAGTAACCATATTTTACTGAGTACAAGATCTCTTTATACAATATAGTTTCCTGTACTCTAACTTTGCCTGGTGAACTGATCATTATTCTGGATTAATTTTTATGTTCTTTACTATTTTTTCTATTGAACAAATACATATTTTGCATTTTTTTTGTATCCCAACATATTTTGAAAACTGAAAGGAAAGAGTAAAATAGAATAAATTGAAATTTATGGAAAGAAAGACCCTGAGAAGTAGAGGCATATCTCAGTGTGAAAACTAGGGGAGTTCCTGAAATGGCCTTTGGAATTCTAGAATGAAAAGATAATTGATTTGGGTCTGGAAGGTTGTTTAGGAAGTGTACTGACGCAGAAGGAAGGAAGGGAATAAATCAAACAAGATCACAAGAAAGAAGGCATGGTACATTTGGAGAAAGGAAGTCAGTTATTTCATGTGACTTAAACAGGGTTTAAAGGTTGACATTGAAATTTGATAGGTATTTTTGTTTTGTTTTTGTTTGAGGGCCACACCAGATGTCCTCAGGACTTATTTATGACTCTGTACTTAGATATTCCTCCTGGTGGGACTCATGGAATATCTTTAGTGTAAGATTTGTAGGTCAGAGGCATAGGCCAAATGATTGAGCACATTTTTTTGCAGATGTGAGTTCCTGGGTTCTATCCTTTGTATCCTCTGGCCCCCTCCCAACTCCAGCACTGCTATATGTACCACATCTGGCCCCACCTATCTTAGGTCCCTGCTCCAGTGGGGAAAAAAGAGACATGTGCCTGGAGCATTTAAAATTCTTGTCTTGCTCAAATGTGATCTAGTAGAATAAACTGAAAAACTTTAGTGACTTAAAATATGTATTGTTATTCTTTTTTTTTAATTTTTATTGTGATCATAATGGCTTACATATCTTTCACAGTAGTATTTTAGGTACATATTAACATTGAATCAGGGGAATACCCATCACCAAATTTGTCCTCCCCCCATCCCAGTTCCCTTTCTGCAACCCCCCAGGCTGCTAGAGTAGGTGGGCCCCTCTTTGTCTAGCTTACTATTAGTGGTCATATATCTGTTTGGTCCTGGTACCCTCCCTTGTTTCCTCCTTTATTTAAGAGGTGGAGCTAGATAAATCGAGTTATGTGGTTTTGTTTGAAGGAAAGAAAAGCAATAGAATGGAGTACAAAATAAGAAAAAATAAATAAATAAAAGAAGTCAAATCCTTTGAAAATGGGCGGAGACAGTCTAGAGGCTTTCAACCTCAGTTTGAGAGAGGACATGAAAAAGGTAATTGAAACACCACAACAATACAGAAAGAAATATCAAATTATCCAGTGAGCACTACAGCAATAAAGACAAGCACCACACAATAGTCTCGGTTCTGAAATCAAATCATGCCAGAATGCAAAAGGAAAGAGAAAGATAAGATAAAATAAAATGAAATAAAGTAAAATAAAATTGGAGATATCAACTTCAATATCTATACCAAAATAAAGACGTCAAAAAATTGATCAATCAACAAATAAATGTGTGGAAAAATGAATATTTTGTGTTTCCCCCCCCCCCCCTGCATAGGCACATTAAGTATTGGGGATATTATAGAGGGAATTCCCTTGGCCTAGGAGTTACAGGGTTTCTCCACCCCTGAAGTATACTGTCATGGGATTAACTGTAGACTCCTTGCATGATCATTTACTCTCGCCTCGGTGCTTTTGTGGTGTTTGGAAGACTTCTGCTTCGTCTTGGATGGTAAAATAAGACCTCTGTATCTAGAGATCTTGGTGACTGTGCAGCTCAAGGAATGGAGCTTATGATGGAGTCTTTCTTTGTGGTTCTAGGAGTTCTGCTTCTTCAGTGTCGTTTTAATCCATCTTCTGTAATTGATGGTCTTGGTCATTATGTTGCTCCTAGGATGGAGCCTGGGATAAAGTCTTTCGTTAGTATGTATTGTTATTCTTTAATGAAATTTTCATATTGTCCTAGAGTAGACATTTTGATATTAAAATAAGGAGATGGCGTCAGAATGAGTAAGGTGCTTGCCTTGCATATGGCTATCTTGGGTTCACCCACTGGCATCCCATATGATTCCCCAAGCACAACTAATTTCTGAGCATCAGTGGGTGTGGCTAAAAGTAAAATAAGGTAATTGGGTGACATTTTATATTGGTTTTAAAGAATGAGTAACTTACTTAAATCATTTAATTTGAGACTTTGCCACATACTCCTCTTCCACTGATCTTCAATATTTGGTTATATGTATTCTCAGGAGACCTTTTAATATTCCGGTTTAAAGACATTCCTGTGCCTTTTCATTTATTTTTAATACATTATGCATTCTTTGGTTTTACTGTTTATACTCACTAATCATTTGTAGTATATAATTTTCTTGTCACTCACATTACAGAATAGAAGCCCATCCTTTTTTTTTTTCATGTATACTTTCCTTAACCAGTTGGTTTGATTACAAAAAAGGAGTAGAACTAGTAAGTCATTCTAAACTAGTTTATGTAAATTAAGTATGTTACTTAGTGACTGTAAATTCAATACATCTGCTTTTAAGGAATATTACATTTATAAGATATTACATGAAATGTAATGTCTTTTGCTTAAACACTGATTTTTACTATTTCTAATTTCAGGTTGGGCATGTCAAAAGAGGAAGCAGTAAAGCTCATTTCTGGAACAAACAATGATGGAGCTGAAAGTAGTAGTTCTTCCTGTGGGACCTCTGGCCTTTCAGGGCTTTCTGCAGAGAAACCCTTGGAAGAAAAACAATCAAAATGCACAAAGAATCCAATTCCTTCGGAGCCTGATTACTGTGCTACACTTCATCCAATGGCTGATGGAAGAAAAGATGTAATGGCAGAATCAGAATCCGAGGATATCTTAATCCCGGAAGAATCTGTGATTCAAGAGGAAATTGCAGAAGAGGTAGAGACTAGTATCTGTGAATGCCAGGATGAAAATCATAAGACAATAACTGAGTTTTCTGAGGAGTCTGAAAGTCCAGCTAACTCTCAGGAAGACCCTCCAGTAGCACCTCCTGAAGATAATTTGGAATCTTGTGTTATGATGAATGATGTTCTAGAAACTTTGCCTCATATTGAAGTTAAGGTGGAAGAAAAATCAGAAGCTCCTCAGGAAGAAATGTCAGTCGTTATTGATCAGCTTGAAATCTGTGAGTCTATCATTCCTGCCACCTTATCTGTAACTCATGTAAGTGACACAGAACAAAAGGAATCAGAATCTGCAATAGAGACTAATCCTCTAAAAATAAAAGTAGGATCATCTTTGGAAGACCAGTTTCCAAGTGAAGGAATCGCTGTTGATATGGAACTCCAAAGTGACCCTGATGAGCAGCTTTCTGAAAATGCTTGCATCTCAGAAACGTCTTTTTCTTCTCAGAGCCCAGAGGGTATCTGCACCAGTCTGGCATCCCCGGGTGGGGAAATACAATCTACTTCAGAAGAATCCTGTACTCCAGCCTCCCTTGAGATGACATTTTGTTCTGAAGTTTCCAGCACTGAAAATACAGAAAAACATAAGCAGAGAAATCCTACTGACGAAAACCTTCATGCATCTTTGATGTCAGAAGTGTCTCCAATATCCACTTCACCAGAAATATCAGAAGCTTCTTTGATATCCAATTTACCCTTAACATCCGAAGCATCTCCAGTATCCAATGTACCTTTACCATCAGAAACATCACCCATGTCTGATTTACCTTTGACCTCAGAAACTTCTTCAGTGTCTTCCATGCTTCTCACTTCTGAGACCACTTTTGTGTCCACTTTGCCACTTCCTGTAGAAGCATCTCCAATTTCTAATTCTTCCATGAATGAAAGACATCAACCCCAAAAGTCACCTTCCATGTCTGAAGAACCAGTCTCCCCACAGAAACAGGAAGCTTCTACTTCTGTCAGGCCCCTGGGGGAAAGCCTTCTCTCTCAGCAGAAGATCCTGTCAAGTGCTCCTGAAATCATCCTAATGGGATCTTCTTCAACTGCTCCTAAACCATTTCCAGTTGAAGACTTACACAGTAAGACCTCAAACCAGCAGTCTTGTAAGTCAAATGTTGAAGTTGAGAAGCCCTACCCAGCTTCCATTTCCGAGCTTCCGTCAACAGAAATGATCCAAGTTAAAAGTCATAATGTTTTACAAAGGACAGACAAGAAAGGAGTTTCCTCAACATTGGAATTATCTGTCTTTTCTGAGGAGACAGAAAGTAAAGGAAATGAACTTACATTAGCTAAATTGCAGGACAAGCCATATGCCTCACCAGTGGAGAAGACTGCACTCCTAGAGGGCTCTCGAAATAAAGCACATAAGCAAGGGAGCTCACAGAATCGAATGGAAGCCTCCCATAATTCCAAATTGTCAGAGCCTTCCAAGTCACCTGACAGCATAAGAAATGAAAGCAGAGAATCAGAGATATCAAAAAGGAAAACTGCAGAGCAACATAGCTTTGGAATCTGTAAGGAAAAAAGGGCAAGGATAGAAGATGACTCCTCAGCCCGGAACATATCATCTGGCAGCCCACCTGAAAAAGAACTGCCTGCAAGAGAAGAACCTAGAGTTCCACCTCTCAAGGTATGGTAGGAAACACACACGAAAGAAAATTATAGTTTCTTAGGTTTCCCCATGTAAACTTTCAAATAATTCAGACTTTTCTCCTCCTAGGGTTTGTTTTGTTTTGTTTTGTTTTGTTTTTTGTCTTTTTTTAACCACACCCGGCCATGCTCAGGGGCTATTCCTAGCTTTGCTCAGGACACCTTCCTGGCATGCTCAGGGGGCTATGTGGGATGCCGGTGACCGAACTCAGGTCAAGCGCATGCAAGGCAAGTGCCCTACCCACTGTTTCATCGCTTCGGCCCCTCCTCCTAGGTTTTATATACCAATTTATTGTTTAATAATCCCAGTACTATATATGTATATGTATTTATACATATTACATATATATGTTAACTTCAGGATTTTTTTCTTTGGTAACCCCAGAAGTGTTCATGGGTTACTTCTAATTCTGCAAACTCGGGGAACCACATAGGATGCTGGGAATTGAACCTGAATTGGTCATATACAAGGCAAGTGCCCTACCAACTGTACTGTCACTTGGCCCAACCTCCGAATTTAAAGAGCAATTGAGGAGGGACAGCCATCTTTGAAGTATTCAAAGTTATAAGAAAGATCTAACTAGACTTTGGGAAGTTTTCAAGATAATTCAATGCCCCATAAAAGTTCAGTGAGAGTAAGGAAAGTAGCATTCAGAAGTTGGTAGCAGACTTTAGAAAGATGAAGAAAGGTACTTGCTCTCTCTTTATTTTCCAAGAATCACTGAACACCATTAATTACTATCATAGAGGACATGGTTTATAGAAAGAACATCATTAAACACATAATGACTAGGTCACTAAAATTTCTTTGTAAACCTTAAATTATGTTTATAATTATGTTTGTAAAATAGCAAAGAACATACTTAATTTCACAATAATAAGTCTTTATACACAAACATTGTCATTTTATCTTTATCTTGGATTTTCAATTTCAGAAAATAAATCTTTTATGAAAATTCTGCCTAAGTAAATATAAATTAAGCTAAAATGAAAAAATAACTGTTCAAGAAAAAAAATTGAAGGGGCCAGAATAATAGTACTGTATGTAGGGCACTTGACTTGAACCCAGTGGTCCTGATATCCCATTGGGTCCCCTGAGATCAGCAAAGATGGTTCCTAAATACAAAGCCAGAAGTAATCCCTGAGTATTGTCAAGTGTTCTAAAGAAATCTCTATTAAGATTATAAAAATGTGAAAGATGGACAGAAAGGTTTAGTTATAAACTTATGCAGTGCATTTTAATTTCTGAAGTAATGGAAATAAAAACTGTTGCATGAATTTTATTGAGAAAAATTTTAAACATACTATTATAATTTTATGTCCAAAGCTAATATTTAAAGTCCATTATACTTTATTTTAAAAAGCTAGATAATCGGGGCCCGGAGAGATAGCACAGCGGCATTTGCCTTGCAAGCAGCCGATCCAGGATCAAAGGTGGTTGGTTCGAATCCCGGTGTCCCATATGGTCCCCGTGCCTGCCAGGAGCTATTTCTGAGTAGACAGCCAGGAGTAACTCCTGAGCACCGCCAGGTGTGGCCCAAAAACCAAAAAAAATAAAAAATAAATAAAACAAAAAAAAAGCTAGATACTCTTATATTTTATGTTTATTTGACCTTGAACTCTCATTTAAGTACATGTCTAGTTTTTCAATAATTTCTATCTTTTTAGACAAAGTATTTAAATAAAAAATTAATGTTCTACCATAAACTCATTTTTTAAGAACTTTTAAGAAACATGTGACAGCAATTTGAAAATGAGATATGCACTAGCTCAGGCAGATAATTCTATCTGCTAATATCCAAAAGTATTACTCCACTTGCTAAGTTCCTGGGCCTGTACTTCTATAATTCTATGACTTTGGTATTTAAGCAAATCAGGGATTGTGATGGGATGATGGTTTTTAATCAACATAAATTTGTTGATTTATTCTTACTGGTTTAAGTAGATGAACAGTTGGACTGGCATATTCACAACATTTATCAAATTACAGATTATCAGTATCAAAAGAGGTGGTCAGTGCTGACTTCATTTCAGAGGCAGGAAACAAAGATTGTCCTAGCTTTCTTGGAAATAGAATAATAAGATCTTCTGAGAAAGCAGAATACTCTCTCAGAGATATCTTTTTAACCCCTTCTTTATAACATGTCTGTAATGAAAAATGTCAACATAAATGTGGCTTCTTTTACAAGTTGGATTTCCAAACTTAATTGTGTACTTTCTTTATGTCTGCTAGGCAGGAGTTGGGTGATGTGGGAGTACATAAAAACTATAGTTTATGCCAGAAGAATGTTATTAAAGAAACTGAGGCACATTATTCAGGGGAATTTTCTGGGATAACAAAGTTCTTTGAGTTAAATTAGAGAATGTGGGTCCCCAGAGAAAGCAAGTCATTGGCCAGTACTTTTTTAGAGATCAGTAATGTCAGCAGAATTAAGATCCCTACTTTACAGATAATTTAAGACTACTATCTCAGGGTCTTCTCAGGAAGCCTCATTTTAAGAAGCTTGAATTGTGTTTCTTTTTCTATATAAAGCATGTGAAGATACTTAATTTCCATGCTAAACATAGGCACAGATTGATACTTTTCAGGAATTAAAACCAGATCTTAAAATTTTAGCTCTCCTCTCTATATTGTTGAGTAGAAAGGCACTTCCAGGGATCTAAGAAGTTTAGGCCATAGGATAAGAGAATACCACTTCTTTCCCTGGAAACTGGCATTATCATGTCCCATATGCCTTTTTCCACAGGTTAATATGTTAAATGCTCTCTCCTTCTATTCTTTTCATCCTGTAGATCCAGCTTTCCAAAATTGGGCCACCATTTATTATCAAGAGCCAACCCACCTCAAAACCCGAGTCACGAGCATCTCCTAGTCCATCAGTCAGCGCTGGGAGGAACACAGGAGCCAGGACCCTCGCAGATATCAAGGCCCGAGCCCAGCAAGCCAGGGCACAGCGAGAAGCTGCAGCAGCAGCAGCTGTAGCTGCTGCAGCCAGCATTGTGTCCAGTGCCATGGGGAGCCCAGGAGAAGGTGTAAAGGCAAGAACCCTGGCACACATCAAAGAGCAGACAAAGGCCAAGCTCTTTGCAAAGCATCAAGCCAGAGCCCACCTCTTTCAGAACACTAAAGAGTCCAGATTGCCTCCCCTCAGCTCAAAGGAAGGGTCGCTGACCTTAGAAATAGCTTCTCCTCCTGAAACAAAGATCGAAGGCTCAACTGGTGTCATTATTGTCAATCCAAACTGCAGATCTCCTAGCAACAAGTCTGCTCACCTCCGCGACACCACCACTTTATTACAGCCGCCTCTTAACCCAACAAAACTTGCAGAAACTGCCTCTGACTTATCTGTGCATAGTTCCGATGAAAATATACCCATGTCTCATTTAGCCGAGGAAATGGTCGCATCTACCTCTTCTGAAAATAGCAGTGTGCCCGTGCTTTTTAATAAAAATTCTGTCCCTGTGTCTGTTTGCAGCACTGCTATGTCAGGAGCCATTAAAGAACATCCCTTTGTGAGTTCTGTGGAGAAGTCCTCTGTTCTAATGTCTGTTGACAGTGCAAACACTACAATTTCTGCTTGTAATCTAAGCATGTTGAAAACTATCCAGGGGACCGACACTCCATGCATAGCCGTTATACCAAAATGTCTTGAGAGCTCATCCATTCCCACCGCGACAGAGGGCTCCAGTGTGTCACACTCCATTGAGGACAAGCAGTTGCTGATAGCAAGCAGTACTGCTAGTAACTTAGTCTCCAGCCAGTATGCATCTGTGCCAACTCCCTCCATTGCAAAGAGCTTGACAAACCACCTCTCCACTAGCTCTGTCTTGATTCCCCCAACAGGCATCAGCAGCCGATTTCCTTCTGAAAAGGTCTCTGTGCAGGGGAATGAGGAGCAGGTCACAGGGACTGGGGGCTCTACTGTGAGAGCAACGCTCAGCTGCAGGGACTCAGCAGCCATCACGGATGCTCTGGTGACATGCTCCCCCATGGCAATGTTCACCGGAAGCATGCTGACAGTCAACTCGTATGACAGCCCTTCCAAGTTAAGTGGTGAAAGTTTGGACAAACCTTCAGGACCTCAAAACAGGCCCGATTCTCGTAAACCCCTGCCCCCTCCAGGAGGCTTTGTGCCCACAGCCATCAATCGATCGATCCCATGTAAAGTTATTGTTGATCACAGCACCACGCTCACCTCCACCCTGTCTCTCACTGTCTCCATTGAAAGTGCAGAAGCCAGCCTGGACCTCCAGAGCAGATTGGTGAGAACAGAAAAGTCGGCCCAGCCTGTGACACGTCCTCAAGTGTCTGTCATTAGCAGGCCTGAGCCAGTTGCTAATGAAGCTGTAGATCACAGTTCTAACTTGGTAGCCGCCTCCACGAAGCAAGAGTGTAAAACTACGCAGGCCGCCTGTGCGGGTCTCCGAGAAGGACCCCTGATGGTTCCAGATCCATTAAAGGAGGGGACGATGCCTAGCAATAGCTTTGCCGATCAGGCAAGGGGCCCAGTCCCATTCAAAAGCGAAAATGACACTCCCTGTAACAATCAGTATGTCCCAGGCAACCGGATTTGCTGGAATGAGGATGGGATGAGAAACACAGAGCAACCCCCTTTGAGTCACTCGGTTGCAAGTAAACAGAAAGACTATCTAGAGCAGAGCTGCCCGAAGACGATCAAAACCGAACACGCCAGCTACTCACACATACCTGAACTTCACTCCAGGAATCTCCTAACACATGTCCCTCTCCCTGTGAAATCAGAACCTCATGAAGTGGATAAGGGCTTTCGAATGGACACTGAAACTTTCCCTGGCCCTGAACTTCCCCCTCCCGCCCCTGAGGCTGCCCCTAGTGTGCAGCAGACACAGAGCATGAAGGCGCCACCCACTTCTGGTGCCATGGAAGAGGCGATTTCCTTGACTACAGACAACCTGAAAAGAGTCCCCAGCACAGGGAGCTCGAGCTGCCGCCTGTCATCTGTAGAGGCTAACAACCCGCTGGTGACCCAGTTATTACAGGGCAACCTGCCTTTGGAAAAAGTATTGCCCCAACCCAGGTTGGGAGCTAAGCTCGAAATTAATAGGCTTCCTCTGCCTCTTCAAACTACCTCAGTGGGGAAAATAACACCAGAGAGAAACATTGTGGAAATGCCGTCCAGCTCTCCAAATCCAGAAGGCAAGGGCTACTTGGCAGGGACCCTTGCCCCACTACCCATGAGAAAGCGAGAAAACCACCCCAAAAAGAGGGTAGCCAGAACTGTGGGGGAGCACACCCAAGTTAAATGTGAGCCGGGGAAGCTGCTGGTGGAGCCAGATATTAAAGGGGTGCCTTGTGTCAACACTGGCCTAAATCAGCTCGGGCACAGCCAGCCATTTAAACAAGAGTGGCTAAGCAAGCACCCCATGCAGAACAGAATTGTCCACAGCCCCGAGGTCAAACAGCAAAAGCGTCTGCTCCCCTCCTGTAGCTTCCAGCAGAGTCTCTTCCACATTGACAAGAATGGTGGTTTCCATCCCGATGCTGGCACCTCCCACAGACAGCAGTTTTACCAAATGCCCATGGCTGCCAGGGGCCCCATTCCCTCTACAGCTCTGTTGCAAGCCTCTGCCAAGCCCCCAGTGGCTTGTAATGCGTTTGCCTTCAATAGGCATCTTGAACAAAAGGCGTTGGGCGATGTTAGTCTTTCTTCGGCTCCTCACCAGCTAAGGCTCACTACCATGCTGTCTCCCAGTATGCCCATCAAAGACGGTGATGACGTGGGAGGGACTGCACACGCGATGCCCAGCAAAGCCCTCGTGCATCCCCCGCCCCCGCCCCCACCTCCCCCTCCACCCTTGGCTCTGCCCCCACCTCCTGCCCCACCACCTCCACTACCTCCACCTCTTCCCAACACAGAAGTCCCATCCGACCAGAAACAAGCGCCAGTTACCATGGAAACCACTAAGAGACTTAGTTGGCCACAGTCCACGGGCATATGTAGCAATATAAAATCGGAACCTCTTTCTTTTGAGGAAGGTTTAAGCAGCAGCTGTGAACTGGGCATGAAACAAGTTTCCTATGACCAGAATGAAATGAAAGAACAGTTAAAAGCATTTGCGCTAAAAAATGCAGATTTCTCTTCCTATTTGCTTTCTGAGCCACAAAAGCCTTTTCCCCAATTAACTGCTCAAAAAATGCAGGTGCAGCAACAACAGCAGCTTTGTGGAAGTTACCCAACAATACACTTCGGTAGCACGAGCTTCAAAAGGGCAGCATCTGCAATTGAAAAGTCCATTGGGATGTTGGGAAGTGGCTCCAGCTCTGCCACGGGCCTGCCTGGTCAGAACGCTCAGATGCCCGTTCAGAACTTCGCCGACAGCAGCAATGCAGATGAATTGGAACTGAAATGCTCTTGCCGGCTGAAAGCCATGATTGTGTGCAAAGGCTGTGGAGCCTTCTGCCATGACGACTGCATAGGTCCTTCAAAACTATGTGTAGCTTGTCTGGTTGTACGATAAGAGCAGAATGCAAGGTGCAGTATCCCTTTTCAACAAGACAAGGCCAAGTGGTGTCAATTACAAAAAATAATTGAATAACTCAGTAGTTTATAGCATGCTAATTTATTTTATTTTGGAGCAGATTACCTTTTGGGTATTATTTTTTCCTTGCATTTCTCAGAGAGGTGAGCTTGCACCCGAGCAGAGTGGCTTAGCAGCATGTCCTATGTACTAAAAGTTGCCATTCTCAGCTTTGAAACATGTGTCTTTCTACATACATAGCACCACTCCCATTTATCTTTTATTCATCCAGTTGTAGATAGGAAAATGAGCATTTTTAATAGAAGCCGGAGAAGCAGGTGTGCAAGTTGGTTGCACATTGTTTTGTAGGTTAACCATTATAGGGAGGGTCTCGAGTTCACTTTCTGGACCTACCTTTACCATGGTGATTAAGCCAGGTTTGCAGAGATGAATCTTATTTAAATGGATGACCACTTATATTTCCTCAGATCACAAAAGTTACAGTAAAGTAGGTATGCCATTAATGAACCTCATGTCCCATAGTGTCACTCCTTCATTTCTGCTCTGTCACAGCTGACAGATTATTCCAACGGCAATGTCCACTTCATTTTTGTATCTACTTTGAGCCCTTGGACACTTGTATGGTCAAATGAGTTGCCAACAGAATCACAAAATTCAGCAGATTTTGGAGCTTCTACTGAGGCTTTTAAAAGCAAATATGAAAAAAATAGCACTAAAATTAAAGGCAAAAAATTGTGTATGCCAGCACATTATCAGTATATCAACATAATGTAAATATTTGTCTAGTCTACTCATTCTAGTACAATAACTAGATTCTAAAATTATGCAGGGAAATCATTGTTCTTATTGATGACACCAGTGTGTTCTGGCTTCCAACTTTATAGAGGTAGGTAAAATGTTTCATAAAATGTCACTGATGATTGAAGGAACTCCATAGGGCATGAATATTGACATGTTTCTAATTTCTTTCTCCAGATTCTGTACTTACATTATTGACTCTAGCCTTTCCTTAAAAAACTGAGACATGACATGCCCATCCAACCCGTCCCCCTAAGTCCCCAGGTGAATTCGGTACATTCTTCATCTTTGGTGAAAAGGAGCACCTTTTCAAAAAGGGATACTGCATCTTACCATTATTGCCTGTGTTTATTCAGTGAAGTCTGTGCTGAGTATTTTACCTTCATTTTGTATACCTTGGCCATCTTCATGCTACAGAAAAGCTGTTATTCAGAAGGCTCTGTTCCTAAGGCAAGTTCAAAAGCACATACACATAATGGTGAGATGCAAGACAACAAACAGCATTATCCATATAACTTCAGATTACAGAGCACAAAATGTGGAGTGCCATTAATCTACTGATTGATGTGGCTATCAAATTTTTTAATGAAATGAAAATCATTTGTAGTCAGGGTAAGAAAGATATTTTCACATGGGATCATCTTAGTGTACACTTTTGACATTCCTTTAATATGTCTTAAAAAATAATAACTGGAATTGCATTCCTGGAAAACAGAACATGATCATTTTAAAGGTAGTCAGCCATTGGTATGGGTTTTTTCTCCGTATAGTGATGTTGCCAAATTTCTTTAAGTGATAGAGACTTAATTTTTCTTAACTGTACTTGCAGATAGTAAAAGAAAAAGTAGGGCCTGTTTTTTTGGCCTCGATATGGTGCTTCAGTGCTGTCACTTCTGTGTTTTCACATTAAAATTCATGACTGAGAAAATTAGCAATGCACTTAACCAGCCCTTCCCAAGGAATGCAGCAAAAATCCCAGAGGATCCTTAATTCACTCTACACCAGGTTGTGTTTGGTGTCTTCGTCTTTGGTGCCTCTCTGATCTTCTTGGCTCTGATTTAATCTTGGTTCATATGCTAGTCTTACAGAGGGGTATCTCTAAACGACAAATGTTTGCATGTCAACTCCTTCAATATTCAGTTTCCACTCTACCAGTGTCAGATACTGTCTACACCAGCAGATTCAAAACTACCACATCAGTAACTGACATGGTGTTAAAAAAACAAGTAAGTCTACTGAAACTTTGCACTGTGTATCTGAGGTACAGTTGAGGCTGATGTGCTATTGAGCTTATTAATAGTAAAAAAAAATGTGGTGGAACCTGCAAGTTGCCTACTGGGAATAAAGAAAAGTGTCCTTCTGTATGTTTTGAATTGAATTTTCGCATAATAGTTTTAAAGAATCAGTCTTTGACCAGGTATGAATTCCATTACTCCAGTCCAAAGAGCATATTTTTATGTGCTATTGCTCTTTTCTTTTGCCTTATTTAAAACTTCTAATGTCCATATATGATTAATATAGTAAAAAATAGCTCTGAACAATTTGAAAAATTGATATCTAAAATATGGAAAGAAAAATTCAGAAGTGTGCATCAGCTACTTTACAGGTATCCATTTAATATTTATACAAAAATCAGTACATTTGGATTATATTAGTGGGTTCTTAGTTTCCTGGTTCTCACAGGTGTCTGCATATGTGCAAAAGAATTTAAAACATGTTTATGTGTAATGTGCAAATTTTAATGTTGCATCATCCTGATAATTGGATACTCTTGAGATCCTTAGCAGGAGTGGAACAGAAAACGCACATGTAACTTTTCTCTGTCAAAAAGGATGTATTTTCTGAAGTAGCACTTTTGGAGCAAGGGAATAAAAACTTCTCCCAAACCTCCTTTTCTATGATATGCATATGCCGGAGATGTATAAAGACATCTAGGTGATCAGTGGGCATGTTAATAAGAACATTGTGATTCTGATGCAAATTCATTTTCAAAATGAAAATATTTTTCCTTCCTCAAAGTGAGAATAGCAGACATGTTGGTGAACTGAATACCAACCAGGTCATAGTTCCCTGCTAAGGTCTAGTTTGAAGAAGAACATGAAAGCAAACCTTTGAGGTTGAGCCTGGTGAATATAAAGAAAGACTTTGCGGTGATATGTATTTGGGGCATGATCTATACGGTTTAGTTGACTTGTAGACCTCAGATATTCTTGCTCATTCATAGGCATATAATAAACAAACAAACTTGTGTGTAGGAATAAGAACCCAGGATGCTGCAGCCCCATTGCATTTAAAACACTCGCACAATTTCGAAAGAAGTTATTGTGGCCTTGGTTACATAGTTCCTCCTGGTGAAAAAATGGCAGGTTGCAGAAGATGAAGCCAAGCTTAGGGTTGTGTCTTCCCTGATGTGGAGGCCAGCATCACACTAGCTGCCTGGCGGGGATGACGACCCCACTGTACAAGTAGAGAGAGCCCAGAGTCAATGTCCATCTATTTCCAGAGAACAATGTGAAGAGTCCAAGAAAAGGAACTCGGCAGACTGTCAGGGGCCTATGTGGTCAAAATGTCACTGAATATAAAATCTTGTTGTCTTCAGTCTTCATGCTTTGTCAATGTCAAGGAAACAAAAAGCATTTTTACTATAATTTAAAGGAGCTGCTTTTTTTATAGCACATACTGTTTCGCTTTGTACTATATTTGATAGTTGCAGAATAATTTAGATTGTAGAAACTCTGTTGTATTTGTACTGTTCATGAATGTTTCAAAGAAAGTGCTTTACTTGGTTGCCATAACTTTCTTGTACTGCTGTATTTCTTTCCCCTCTCCCCTGCTTCATGGAAACTTAATCTGACTCATATTTCCAGTACTTTTTTTTAATGTGTGTTTTTTTGGTCAGTATTCTGAATGTTTACATCTGTTTGACATTAGCCATTTAATGCCTCTTTTAAAAGGCAGTATTACTCCTATAGTGTAACAGCAAAATGTGAAATCAACCCAAACATAACATGCATGATAAACACAGATCGGGGGCGAAACCCCAGAACGTACATAGACATTTTATATCAGCATACAGAAAAGTAAAACCCTCCTTCAGTCCTCTACCAAAGAATATATTATTCCCACAGGAAAAACTCTGAAAAGGTGTGTAAAATCCTCAGAAGGGGGAGCAGTTGATCCAGTAAAACTGCTACAATTTAATACTGTTATGCTTGCTTTGATACCTGACTAAATGTGACTGAGTGCAACAAGCATTTAAAAAATTTTTAGACAGTGTTTTGTTTAGAATTCAGGGATCATGCATTCTTTAATGGTGCTGTTTGTTTTTTATTTCTTCTTTTCTACAAAGAAAAAGTGTTGCCTACAAAAGTGACTGCTCACAATACCATAAATTAAATGAAATGTTTGTCTCTTCATGTTTCTGTTTTTTCCCTTTCTCAAAGTAACAATTTGGGTTTCAATATTAAAATATTCTGGAGAAAAATAAAGAAGTCAAGCATTAAGTAATTGTCATTTTAAGTTTTTTACAAAATGAAAAATGTATATATAACCTGTACAAATAAATACATTGAGAATTTTAATTAAAATTTATAGAGGGAAATCTTTTACCATGTAGTGTTCAGTTATCTATTTCTTGGTATGGTGTCTTTTCAACAAAAGTAAAACTATTAACTCAATAAAAACCAAAACTGAAATTAATCGACTAGGCTTACCATCTATATGTAGACATGGACCATTTTGTTTTCATAAATATCTTGTTAATTCTTTATGCCAAAAACATTCAGGTGTAAAGACTATTGCTTCTGTATTTAATTTTCATTTTCATGATGAATTAACTTTCAAATTCTATTTTCAAAGAATGTTTCTAGTTAATTTTGTATCTTCCATTAAGTATTACAAGTCACAGTTATTTGAACAAAATGCTCTGAACCAATGGGACAAAATTGCCCCAGTTATGTTTACATTGCTTTAAAAATAAGCTTATCTTTACAGTAAGATGAATCAAAGCATAAACAAAATTGGCTGTTAAATCTGGTTTCAATTGTATTTTCATCTATTCGAAAGTGCTGTCTCCAGCCACCAGATGGCGAAAGAGGATATTTACTTTTGAAATAAACCAACCCAAATAAAACATGCTGCTTTCTCCTAATGCCAAATTAAATAATTATAATGATAGATGTCCAATTTACCCAAGTAGTGAGTAGAAAATAAATATTTCGTTTTATTACATTATTTTTTACTGCAATGCTATCTTTGTGTTTTTCCTATTGAAATACAAAGCACTTTGATTTGCCACGAAGTGCAAATATGTTATTGGTTTTATTGCAATAATCAATAGGCATCATCTGGTTCAGATTTAAGTGCAGAAAACTGAATAGTCTATAATTACTTAGGCTGGTGTTTATTGAAGCTTTTTAATGATTTAGATGTTTTAATTCGTTTATTCTAAAATGGTTGCAACTTCAAAAATGTAGATACATATTCATTATCAATATAATAGTGTTATATTAATATAACAATATGTATTAGTATAAGAGTTATAATAATACATACATTATTAATATAAATTGTATATATGATATAATAGCTTATTAATATAATACAAATAGGCCTAATTTGTATAACAGTCCCTCCAAATGTTAAATATTTGTGTGTGTCCATTGTAGTCTTTCAGAAGAACCAGCTTATCCAGATTCATCCATTTCATATAAATACTTGCAGAAAATCACATAAGGATATCATTTAAGAAAAACCTGAGCCAAAAGACAGTTGATAGAGCAGTTTTGATCTTTATACAGAATAAAAGATCTTTTAGAAGATGTACTTCCAACAAAATTAGTTTGCGTGGTTGTGAATGTAGCTCACATCTGATCACTCTCTCCTGTCCACCTACCCCTCAACATTATTTGAACATATTAGATTTACCTAGATTTAGTGTTTTTCAGAACACGGACAGAATTGGAAACTTGGAAAAATCCTCTGTCAAGTCCAATATTGAAGTTTGAATTGTATAATGAACCTGCTCCTCCTAGAATCAAAACATTTATACAAATGTTCAGTGCACTGAATTATTTTATATTGTCACGAATCTCATATCATAATTATATATCTCACAATTATTACACATGTCCTTGAGTTTACCTTTTGGCTTTTTTCAAGGTAGATATTCAGTGAATTTTTCCAAAAATAGCAACTTGGCTAAAGTGTGGAAGCACTCGCTGCCCTAACAAAAGGTATGGACACTTGAGGTTACATCAAGTCCCTCTTAATTTTTTAGGGCTCATCATAAAATAGAAGCTTATAAATGGAAAATAGGTTGCACCTCTACACAAACTTAGTTTCAAATTATTTCAAGAAAGGATTGTTCAAAATCTTCATTCACCAATGATGGAATATATAAGGATTTTAGAAAAGTGTAGTATAAAATAATTACCACATTGTGAAACTATGCCACATACCGTATATCCAATGGTCTGAAGACAAGTCTGAAGCAGGTAGGGTAGCTGCAAAGAATTCATAAACCAAGCCAATCAGAAAAGAATTATGGAGTCAATACTTTCTTGCCTCATGGTATTTCTGCATGCCAAAACCAAACCTTTTTCTTTATTCTCCCAGTCATTTGGGGAAGGGTTGGTGAGATGTAGGTGTCTTTTATATATAAAAGAGATAGGTTTAAGAGGAAAATGGGGAACAACTTTGTTTAGCTGCGTGTCATCTTACAATTTTATCCTTTCTGTTTAAAAAAAAAAAAAGAAATACTACAAAAATTTTGTTCTATTTTTCTGCCAGGGGCAGGAATCCCAGATCAGAACTTCCAAAAGTGGTTGTTATTTTGCATAGACACAGTAGGCTGTAAAAGCGTCAAAGGTTAGATTGTAAACATCATCCTCAAAACAATCAGCTTTTTCCATATCTTGGTCTTACACAAATTACAAATTTTTTTCATGGACTTCTCTGAACATAAACATTAGAACTTTTTTGCAGATACATTTAATTTGAAAATTCTTAAACATTCTTATCCCGGGGGAAGGGGGAGGAGGGAAACATTCTTATCCTAAGCATTGTAAACAGAAGTCTCATGGCCCATTCTCCAGGGATCAGGGAGACCTTCTGGAAGCAAACACTGACACAGGATATAATCCACAAAAAGTTGAAGGGAATGGTAGAGGCCCAGGAAAATTCCAACACAAGCTTTTCTGCTCTAATACTAAGGTCAGTAGGCAGTTGCGGGAAACAGAAACCACAAGCAGTTTCTCCAAGACACAGGTTCTATTAAGTCGTGAATGGCCACACCCTGGGGAGAACAGGTAGAGTCAAGGAACAATCCAAAAGGTGCTTCAATCTGAAGGTGCTCCAATCCAATGAGTGAGAAGGACCAGCAAAGAAGAATTATCCTCAATAGTATGGAGACTGGTTATTCCAAAAGTGCAGAAAAATGATTCTATTTTCCTTGATGGATTTGGCTCTTAGTAACCAATTCTTGCCTTCAGAACACTTTTCAGATATAGGAAAATGTGTTTGGGCCAATGATTTAGGAACCATTTGAGTGGCTCCTGGATGGTATGTTCCTGCTATATTTTATACTATCTATAACTGCAACATCTGTGCATGTCCATTTATGTAGAAATAATAAAACATGATTTCTTACTGCAATATAGAACCCATTTGCTAAGCAGTTTAAATGTCAAATGAAGGATCAAGAGGGTCAAAAGAGGAGTGAGGTGCATTCTCTGAGACAGTTCCCCTTCACTTTTAAGTGAAGCCAATTTTTATACCCTTTGTAATGTATGGTTTCAGCATTCATTTTCATGCTATATTTCTTTCAACTATATAATCTGTTCCTTCAGGGTAAAGAAAGCTGTGGAAATAACTCAGAGAAACATTCAACAATCCCAGCAATTTTTAAAGCTACATTTAGAGGATAGATAATGTATTACATTTATTCTTCAAAAACACCTAATTTTCTTATCTCCAGAATTCTGGTATAGAGCATACCACTCACTCTTTGACCCTATGAAAGATAATATGCATTTAGTGGCAACTTATCTCTACATATATATATATATATTCACACTGGAAATATTTATTTGAGAAAACTTTCTGTCTCAAAAGTTTTGCTCAGTATAAATTGAGGACACTGCTCTAATCCCAGTTTTCTCATTTTAATATAGTGGTAAATAATTTCAAGTCTTTTGTCTTCATAGTCTGAATTTGAAGGCTAGAGTTATCTTTATATAAACTTTCACAGATTTAACTGTAGACTATACCAAACATAGCAAGTTTAAAGTAATATTTCAAAAATAGAATAGTCTATTAAAAAGTAATAATAGACAGGATGTAATACTATATTCTGCAAAGCATTTTACAGGTATTATAACATCTGTCCTTAGAAAAATCCTATAAGGCAGGCACTGTTATTACATCCATTAATAAATGAGAAGCCTGAGGCTTAGTCTAAAGAAAACACAGCTAAGAATTAGGATCTAAAAAATAAATGTTGTTTTTCAGAGACCAGAGCTATTTGCCCTTTTATTTGCTACCCCCCCTCAAAAATAGACTATTTCACAGACTGCAAAATAATATGGATTCTAAGAAAATTCAGTATGGATGTAAAATTTGAAAAGGGCTGAGACCTGGGAAGCATGGGGAACAGCATTGTCTTCTGATCCCCCAATGGACCGGCTCCTTTAAAAAGAATAGAATAGGAAAAAATTAATATACTTATGCGTAAATTGACCCAATATAAAAAAACAACACATCTTGGGGCCCAATAATGTTACCCACTAGCCTTCATGACTAGGACCCTGAATTTCATTTCCAGCAGACCAACCAGCTTCACAGTGGAAATGGAGCTCCAGCCCCTGACCACATCCTACACCCCACTACCATCATGGCAACAGCAACAAGATGGAATGAGAGTCAGAGTACATGCCTTGCATAGGTCCAGCGCTTAGCAGCACATGGTCTCCTGACCACTGCTTGTGTGAGCCCTAGAGGTCCCAAAAGCATTGCTGATTGGTTACTGATTGTAGCCCTAAGCTGCCAAGGCTTATGGTCCTGGTACTACAGAACCTAAGCAGTACTTTGGCTTTAAACCCTAGCACTAAGAACTAGCGATTTCGCATAGTAACACTGAGAGTGACCCCTAGAGTGCCCTCAACACAGCTGAGGGGCAACACCCCAAGCAAAGAACTTTCAGTGCCAAGATTTATCCAAGACTCAGTAAACAAACTTCGATCAGTGCTTGTATGCTAGAACCTGCATTAAAGAGGATACTAGGTTTTACTGATAACTCAATTCTTCAAAAATTATACCCTCAAAGTCTTCTTTAGTCTGTTATGCTTTAGCATTCTATCATAAATAGTGCCATAGGACTATTTTTTGTTTTTTGTTTTTTTTTTAGAAAATGCAATTCACACATATATTTCCAGAAAACAACCTATTTTCAATACAAGTTAGATGTTGATGGGAGGGGATTTTTGGAAAGAGGAATCACATTTGAAATAATTTTGATAATAATATAAGAAGCAAAATACTTTTCTGTATCTTCTAAAGATATTTTATCACTTAAAATAGAAAAAAATTAAAAACACTTTTTTGTATGGAAACTGGTCTATCACCAAATTTGACTCATCTGGAGAAAATAGCACAGATGGTCTAATTTGCCTCAGGACTGTGTTTTCATGCCCAGCATCATCCAGCAGAGAAGGTGAATCCGCATCTGCTCACTTTGTTTCAGGATCCACTGCTATTGTCATAGGTAACAGTATGTGCTAGCATTCTGTATTCACTAAGACTTAGCACAACAATAATGTTACAACTATATTAGAGATGATGTTTTTTATAGTTTCACATTCAAATTAATGAAAGACTGCTTTCAAAGTCTCTTTTGAAAATATGTGATTAAAAATTTTGACAGTGATCTAGTAAATCAGTTTTGTGAAGGTTATTGAATTATTCCCAAGACTTTACTCTTGGCCAAGACTTGGGGAACCATATGCATTGCGAAGAATCAAACCTTGGTCAACCACATGCAAATCAAGTGCCCGGCCTACTGTACTATCCAGTTCCATTTTTTGCTCTTTAAATTGAGTATCAAACTGATTTGTCAGCATGAAAAAAAAACTAAGCTCTATAATTGGCACGATTTATATATATATATATAATTATTTATGAAGATGAGTATTTAAAATGTACTTCAACACATGCATTTCCCCTGTCCTTATGCTTTGTATTTAGCTCATCAACAGATCATTAAGAATGCATTATAACTTTAATAATGATAAAACTGATTTCCTGATCTATAACATTCTTTTGAAAATAGACTTTTTGCAAATCTGAAGGTTAGCTCCTTTGTGGGATTACAATGTCTCCTGGGTTGTGCAGATTATAGATTCTTCAGTATATTTTGACCATCTTCTCAGTTACTGCATTTCATTACAGTGAGTTACCAAGTGTTTGGACTGAAACTTACTAAAGAATTAATGTAATAGACTATTTTGCTATTAGTTTCCATCATGTATGGGTGTACAAGATGGTCTATCCCTGCATATAGTGGTATTTAAGTTATTGCTTCCATTCTTCCTGTCACAGTGACTTAAATGAGATAACAAAGTAAAAAAAAATTTAGTTTTATTCTCATATAACAAGAAAGATAGCATAGTTAAATTATAGCATATCTACCATGCTTAAAAGTGGAAAATACTTTGAAGGAAAGCAAACCATAGTAAAGTTGAGACCCAATTCAAAGACCAAAGACAACTGTTTTTGCTCCAAAGCCCAAGTTTTAGAACAAATGTCCTCAGTTTACCTGACCCCAAAAACTTAACTTTTAACTTTATTTAGGCTCACAAAAAAGATTAAGTTGCCACAGGGGACTCGCCAATGAAGAAATTTTTGCTCTTCACTCTGGAACCTACTGATCTGGAACCCCAGTATTTCATCTGGGGCCTGAGGTTTCAAGCCTCCTTTGAGACTTAAGAAAGTGATCTGGTCCCAATTTCAGGCATAGAAATTAACAGTCAAATCTGAAGAAGTCACCTAAAAAGGACAATCTCCAAAGGCAATACCCTTTATAAATCAGTTTAGGTAACTGTCCGCATGCAAGAACTACTACATAGTGAGCATCTCTGCCACACTTCCTTTCTAATATAATTAGACATAAATTTGAAAGAAAAGGTAAGCAAAAATGGATAATCTGGTGAAACGTATTACATATCTTTAAATTTATTTAAAGAAATGCATCATATAGTTGACATAACTGATCATAAAACATTTGTTTTAAGATGACAAAAAGCCAAGTTATTAAAAAAATAGAAAATAGAAAGACTAAAAAACTGGAAGAGAAAAGGAAAGAAGAAAAAGTTCAATATCAAGTATATTTGTGAAAATTATTGTATCACCAATAAACTCATTAAAGCAATAGCAAAAGGTTTAGTAAGTTCTTTTTTTTCTTAAGGATAAGCATTAAAGAAATACAGTGAAAAAAAGTGTGTGCATGGCAATTGTTGTTTGCATAGGCACAGAAAAATATGGGAGAAATAAAAAGGAAAAGCCTTATCCTAAATTAATAAATAAATAGATAAAGGGAGACCTTACCCCTGAAGTATTCTGGCATATGACCAACTCTGGGCTCCAGGCATGCTAGGCCATTCATTCTCTGTGGTCCCAGTTAAAGTTATTCACACAATTGCAGTTGTTGGTGTCAGGTTTCTGGAGTCAGAGATCCTGGTTTCTGTGCATATCCTACATCTAAGTCAGGATGATGTGGAGTGTCTTCTGGTTCACCTTACCATTAGAGGGCAATGCGGAGAGCCCTGCCCTGAAAGCAGGTTGTTGCTGTTGCTAAGTCCTCTGGGTGTTAAAAACTCTCTTTGGAGTAAGTCGGTGTTAGGATAGCAGTAGGGTCTTCTCTGGTAGAAGTTTGCTTCCTAGTGATGTTATAGACAATCTTGGTTGTTTTCGTAGATGGTTTCCATGGTTCGGGGGTGAATACTGTTCTTCTGAGTCCTAAGCCAAGTCATTACGACAATGCTCAGGATGTAAGGCCCACTGCATTACAAAATGTGGGTGTTCCTATCTCTATTAGATAAGAACTTGTTTGCAAATGTAATATTTTCTCATTTTAAAATGCCTATGCGAAAAAGGAACAATGCCACAAGGTATTATTGGTGCATATGGGGGCCAAGTGAACAAGTCAAGACCAACAATCCCTGTAGCTTGGTTTTAACATAAACTCTAAACAGAGAGGCTTTTATACCAGAACTCATTATTGAACAGATCACAAAAATAAAAAATACAATGGGGGAAATTGTCTCTACATAAGAGGATATTATTAAATATTATTTATATGAATATATTATTATTAATATTAAATATATTATTAAATAAGGGTTACACCTGTTAAGGGACTATATCTAAAAATATGGTCAAAGGAGATGTCCCTTTTAAGCCTTTAGAAATATTTGAGAGGGTTGTAAAATTTGGAGCACCACTTTGATCTGTGATTGGCCTTGTGGAGTCATATATCAGGAAATGTCCTTGAGTGGGGGACTTCTCAGAAACTGAGTCTGGTAGCAAGCAAAGGTCCACAGTTAAGGGAGGTGGCAGAAAGGAGGCCGCTGAGAGCAAATCAGTTCTCTCTGCATGCCTATGCTCATTGCAGTATTATTTACAATAGCCAGAATCTGGAAACGACCCAGGTGCTCAACAACAGATGAGTGGCTAAAGAAACAATGGTACATCTGCACAATGGAATACTATGCAAGTTTTAGGAAAATATAAAGTCATGAAATTTGCCTCTACATGGATAGGCATGGAGATGGATGAGCATGGAGACTGTCATGCTGAGTAAAATGAGGCAGAGACAGACACAGAATAGTTTCACTAATTTGTGGAATATAAGAAAAATAAAGGACAGTATGGTAATAATCGCCAGAGAAAATGGAGATGAGGGCCAGAATCATGAGCCCATGATCTGAAGCTTATCACAAATAGTGGTGAGTGCAGTTAAAGAAATAACTGTACTGACAACTATCATGACAATGATAGTAAGATAGAGAAATAGAATGTCTGTCTTGAATACAAGCAAGGGGTGAAGGAGGAGGAAAATGGGGGACATTGGTGGCAGGAAAGTTGCACTGGTAAGAGGGGTGTACATTCTATGACTGTAACCCAGTTACAAACATGTTTGTAAACACGGTGCTTAAATAAAAATTATTTTTAAAAAAAAGTTCAAAGGTTTAAAAAAGTTAAAAGACAAATCCAAATAGTAAACTCTAGTAAGTAAAGAGTATCAGCTCTGACGTATTCCGTGTAATTGGAAATAGCAAGGGAAGAGACAGGCAGTGACCTATTGGTAACATTTTATTAAAAATACAAAGAAATCTTCTCTGCCTACATATATTGCACGGTTTCAGGTATAACCGTATAGAGGGTAAGCATTAAATAAACTCGGTCAGAGCAAGAGAAAAACTTGGCTGAATTTAAATGTTGACATTGATGAAAAATGGAACCAGGGTTCATTTACTTAACCAATCTGAACTTCTGAACTTCTTCCTAAAGAGAAAATTATGGTAACCTGGAAAGACTATGTGAGGGATAACAATACATATAAGCCACTTAGCAGGATGTTTGCTGCATAATTATGCTCACAATAAATGAGCTCTCGGACTCAAAGAGACATATTTCCTCACAGTGTATCCAAAGCCTGCATTTTAAGTTAGAAATGGCTTCTATAAACAACAGTACTCCCTTGACATCACACTAACCTTAAAATATATTATTTCTACTCAATAAAAGAAGAAAGGGAAACAAATGAAATGTAAATGTTTTTCTACCATTTTGCATTTCCTGTTGAGGTCCTCTGATTTCAGTTTTATTCAGAGAGAATGCAAATGTTTCAGAAACTTCAGGGTACACTAAAATAGCTCAAGTAGCTTGTTTAAAAAGAAAAGAGAAATCTGGACCTTTGAAGTTCTGATTTAGAACCATCCAGCATTATTCTGTTTAAAAAAAATCAGTGAACTTAAAAAGCACAGTGTATGAGACTCCCCCACTATATAAAATATTAATTTACCAGATAACATCGGAAAGCTAAAATTCATCAGTTACCTATTCAAATTTGGCAACAGTTGATTCTGAGAGTAAATCTTAAAACATTGAAAATAACCCATTTTTCAATGCTTCTGAATCGGTTGTATAGATTTGATGCTGATGGAAGTCCCCTGGTGACTGATGTGAAATGGGAGGAGAAAGGCAGCAGCCCCAAGAATAGCATCTGTTACTTCTCTACTTGGTGAAGTGACTGGAAGATCTAGGACTTGGGCCTTGCTCTGGCAAGAAAAGAAAAGTCAGTCCTAGACCTTACCCAGGGCTTTTGGGTCTGTGCCTTCTCTCCTTCCCACCTAACACACACACACACACACACACACAATTCAAGATTTGGTGAGTGGTGAAGTAAAAAACAGGCTTTATTTGGAGGTACTGTGGAAGAAGAGGGAGAGGATAAGAAAGAGATAATACACTCAAGGGAAAGCACAGATTTCTTCAAGTGCCCTGGAACACAACGCAGCATAAAGGTAGGAAAGTCCACATCTCAAGAGAAGAGACGTGGGCCACTTGTACTCTGGTGCCCTGTACCCACGCTGCACATGTGCGCCTTTCCTTTGTTCCAAGTTGACTTTTAAAGGTTTCTCCCAAACTGCCCCACGTGGGGCTTTCTACCCAGGTAAGAGCCCGGTTGCTAAGGTGATTGTTAAGGGAAGGGTTGAGTGTTGTTGATGGTCTACTTTGATCTGCCTTCCTGGCTTTTGGAGCGTTTTCCAATAGGAGAGCCAGTCTTCTCTGGGTCTCCAGTGGCATCTAGTAATAGTCTAATCAATGACGAAGCGTTAATTTGTACGGGAAAACATTCCTAGTAAACAACTACGTACATTTTTGAAAGGTGTTGATAGCTAGTGACTATTAATGGCTAAATTAGATCAGGAGTAAAATGAGTCATTTTATTCTTTGTCTTTTTTGGATTCTTAAAAAATGTCTTCCTTAAATATATATGGTTTATATTAGAATAATTTTGTAGGGTAGCTAAAGTGCTGACAAATTTTAATTGTCAGGAAAACAAAATACATCAATACACAAAAAATTATCCTGAGTTGTATATCATGGTCACAACATACTAGGTAACAATTTTTAGTATTTTATGTATTTATTTTCTCATTGTTGAGTATTTGCATTTGCAAATTAAATTTGCATTACAGGCGGGGGTCGGGTGGGGAGGAGGGAGACTTGGGACATTGGTGATGGGAATGTTGCACTGGTGATGGGTGGTGTTCTTTACATGACTGAAACCCAAACACAATCATGTATGTAATTAAGGTGTTTAAATAAATTAAAAAAAGTGATGTTATATGAGTACTTACCATAAAATTATTGAAACTGTTATTTTTTTAGTATATTAAAGAGTAGACACTAGAATAAAATAGTAGAAAGTATATTCATGCAGTATACTTATCAAATATATTTCTGCTGCCACCCAGTGGCTGCCCATTTTGTCTGTCTTACATTGTTCATCTAATCGGTTATATTAATCTTGAAGAATGCTTTATTGATAAATAAAATAGCCTGTGCTGAAGAGGCAGTGGCTGTATAGCATGGAGATTGACCAACTGTTAGATGTCAATAATAGAAAACCTGAAAAACTTTTTTGTTATTGATAGAACAGCACTAAGATGTTTAGGGTACAGGAGGGAAAGTTAAAAATATACCCTATTTGCTCCACAAATTTCTTTCTGACTACACCAGAGTCCTTAAACATTGCTGTGATTCTTCCGTAAGAAACATTTGCCTCACAATAGCCATTCTTTCCACTTATTCACAATGGATCCCGTCACTTTTAATTACCAAAGAAAAGTTGAGCATGTGGCCAAACTGTGCATAGACATTCCCAGAAGGCAGTCAGCCGCAGTTCAGTTGGGCCAAGGAAGGTAAAATGAAATGGATAGGTCTGAGAGCAATTAAAGAAATTACACAGACTATGATTTAAATTATATACATATATATGTATATATATACATATAAAAGGATTTGAGAAAAATTAAGAAATAACATCTAAACAACTTGCGATTATGGAGCAAATTATAGAAAACAAGTTAACATCTAGAAAACCCAAAGAAAAGTGTGAAAAGCAAATATGTAAATCAGTGCTTGCAAAGTTTCACAAAATGCCTTGAAATAAGAAAATAGAGATAGACAATAAAATATTACCATAACTTCCATGATATGGGTAAAAATAAATGGAAAAAAACTCTTTTTAGATATTATAATGCATATATATGAGATGAAATAGAAAGTTATTATTTGTTGTTGTTTTCTTTTTGATTTTTGTTTTTGTTTTGGGGCCATACCCAGTGACACTCAGGGGTTACTCCAGGCTCTGCGCGCAGAAATAGCACCTGTCTAGGGGAACCATATGAGATACCTGGGATCAAACCGAGGTCCATCCTAGATATGCCCTCAGAAATCGCTCCTGGCTTAGGGGACCATGTGGGACTCTGGGGGATCGAATCAAGGTCAGTCCTGGATCAGTCATGTGCAAGGAAAATGCACTAAGGCTACACTACCACTCCGCTACACAACGTTGTTAATCTTATGAAATATTTATAGTGAAGTACAGGGAAATATAATGACCACTGGTCTAGTGGCTCCTTTTGGTATATCTTTGACGAGGAGCAGAGCAACACAATCTGAAACTGTCCTCAAGAATGTAAACGATCATTTCTGGATAGAGGCTGAGATCTCTCATCCTGAGGCAAGGCAAAATGTGGTCGAAAGTAACCTGTAGGGCGTTTGACTTGCATGAAGCTGATCCAGGTCGAACAGTGGTTCGAATCCTAGTGGCATCTTATATGCTCTCCTGTGCCTGCCAGGACCGATTTCTGAGTGAAGAGCCAGGAGTAACCCTGGAGCACCTCAGGCCGTGACCCAAGAACAACAACAACAAAAAAAAGTCTATCTTATTTAGGGACTAAAAGAAACTGAATAAAAATACACTTGCAAGAAAGGTTGAATGTTTTAATGTTGACCCTCAATGACCTCTGAAAAGGGTGGAGTGGAAAAGCCTCAGAAATTGTAAAACCACCATGAAAACATGGTGCCTATGGGTTATCAATTCTGAAACAGAGAAGTGTGATTTTGAAGGTATTGTGAACAAGGCATTCTATATAGTCCCCTGATCAACAGCAGAAGTGATTCCTGAGCAGAGCCAAGAGTAAGCCATGTTAGTTGGGTGTGGCTCAAAAATGAGCAAAAGGACTATATGAAATAGGTACTAGTGAATCTGATATACATGGTACAAAGATTTGTAGTACATTGTTATTATTTCACTTACTATACTTTGACATGTAGTTGACTCTGAAAACATATTCAAAATGTAATTTGTATAGAAAAGTTAGCAGTGAAAGCCAGACAATGAATAACTCTGACATTGAAGACCTCTAACATATTACTCATACGAAAAAGTCTATGGGTTGTGACTTTGAAGACATGAAATAGTTTAATTTTATATTTTTTCACATAACAAGTGACATTTTTCCTTTCCTCTACTTATTAAATTTAATGTCAGTCTCAGTGTTTCTATCTCTTCTATTACCTTTTGAATGTATTTGACCTTTTACCCCTGGGCTATTAGAGTTGTGAAATAAAAGTAAGCTTTTGATAAATTAAAATCCACTTTATGAGTTTTAAAATACTTAATAATTATTTTCTATTAGTCCCATCACTGAAGATATTTCACTTGAAAAGTAAATGTATCTTCTATTTAAAAGTCAAGTCACTAATTTATTTTTGAACTTCTTTTCTTTCCCTAAATCACCATAGTAATATAGCTATATATCTCTTAAATAAATCAGAAGTATGTATTTCTTTAAGTAAAATTCAGTCAATGGACAATTATGTGTTATTTTAATGTCTTTTTGTTTACATATAAATGCTGCATGTACTATCCATTTAATAAAGGGTCAATCTTTTTTTGTACTTAATTTAGTTTTGCTTTGTTTGAGGGCCACACCTCGAAGTGTGTGTGAGGGGTTACTTTTTGGCTTTGCACTCAGAAATTACTTCTGGCTGGGCTGGAGGGTCCATATAGGATTCAAGGGATCAAACATAGGTTAGTTGTATGCAAGGCAAGTGTCCTCCCCACCGTAATTTTACTCCAGAACTCATTGTTAACATTATTATGTTAATAATGTTTCTTACCTAATTTGGATGAGCACAAGTAACTACTCAAAAATATTGGTTAATTGTTTGACACTTTTCCTCATAAATGTTTTTACAAATATACAAATAACAATTTGAAGTTTGTCATTGCCACTTTCTTATTTATTTTCCAGAAGTAAGTGTTGAATTTGTAAAAGATAGTCTATTTTAGGTGTTGGATACTTCGGCAATGTTAAAAATGATAAACTAAACTAATTACATTTCTCTTTATTATAAAATATAGTAAATCTAAACAAATTAGATGACAGGTGAGGCAATTTTTTGAGGTAGGGTAACTAGAAGACCCTGATCTAATCCTATAAAGATAGCTCTAAAAGACCTTTGAAGAGAATAATTGACTTCCCTTTGCTCTTATTTCATTCTCAGTATAGTTATTTGAACCTTTACTGAAATAAACTAGTTTCATTGTCTCCATTGCATGTTGGATCCATACCCCAGATCTCCCTGTTCCTTCTTCCTGATATAAAAGGAGCCTGATTTCTCAGACTGTATGAATTTTCACTATGTGACGTACTTAAGTGGATTTCCGTCAGCATAATGTACTTGTTTGAAAGAAAATGGTGTTATAAGTTTAGCTTATTTTTCAAGTGCTTTTCATAAATAAGTGTTAAGCACTTGAACTCAATAATCTCAGATCTGACTGAGGTCTGAGTGGTAGCTCTTTCATTACTAATTGATTTTCCTCTGATTCTTAACATTATTTTTTAGCTAACTTACACACATTCCACTAATGTTCTTGAAAAGATAAGGAAAATCCAGAAATCAAATGTAGTGAAATCTGGCAGTCTCAAAGTAATCCATTCAGTTATTTTTAAGTGATTCAGTTATCATTAACTGGCTATTTTTAGAACTGTTTTAGAATTTATAAAATAAATTGAACCAATGGTAGATTTTACAAATATAGGTAGATCTGTTTTTTTCTATTATTAACATCTTATACTATTATGGTATATTTATAACAATAAGGCAATACTTATACATTATTATCAATAAAAATTCCTAGTTTATATTTTGTTAGTTTTATGTCTTTCCCATTTCACAACTCATCTAAGATATATTTATCCATCATGTCTTCTGAAGTTCTTCTTGACTATAAAAATTTCTAGGATTGGTCTATGTTTTGATGACTATTACAGTGCTCAAGGGAGCATGTCATGCTAGGGAGTCTACATATGCCAGTATGTGTTCCAGACCCACCCCACCCTCACCTCCATTTATTTTTTCTTCTAAGGTTGAAGGTTGGGATAGCATTTCTTTACTTTCTGGTGCTATAAAATTCTCAAGGTTAATCTTATTCACTTTCTGCTGTGATATTAGCCTCAAAATTTTCCCAAGGAGCGCTCATTTTTTATATTAGCGATTTTTATTCAGAGCAAAGATCTGGACACTAGATATGTTCATTGCCTGTCAGCTAATTCTGAAGGTCTCTCCCTTTTCAGTTAACTGATTAAATAAAATAAATATATCAGGGTATTATAAATCAGATATATTTTGTATATATACCTAAATATAAATAGTTCTGTATAAATATATATGCATAGATACCTAAATATAAGTAATTCTGGTTTTAGTGGTATAGCAAGCTACACAATTTTATGTAATATTTTCATTCCTAATTCATTAAAAACATTCTATTCTCTTTGTGCATATCTTTAAATGTCCATTTCACAACAAGAAGCCTGACTTCCACCATCTTCCATTCATTTATTTAACTGTTTTTTATCAAAATTTATGTAAATAGTACTTAGTAGTACCATTTTACAACACAATGAGAGATAAATTTATCAACTAGCACAAAATGCCTATGTGTAGTTTGTCTTTGGTTTAACAAAATACTCACAAACTTAGTTTAACAGTCTTCCCTGCAAACCCTTTCAGATAATTTGTTACATAATTTTAAGAGTCACATATTCCTGATAGTTTGTATTCTGTCTTGCAATCATGTGATATAGTAAATTTTTGTTCTTCATATTTGCTTACAATCATGGCACAGTTTGTTCAATGGGTTTTGGCATTCTTTTCAATAGCATGTGTCTACCATTACTATAGTATCACACAAAATAATTTTGTTGCTATGATATCACCTATATTTTACTTACTCAACCCTTTCTTCTCTCCATAGGCTTCTCACAAGTATTGATGCTCTTATTGTTTCCTCTATAATTATGCTTTTCTTACAATTTCATATAAGGGAAAATTTTAATTTGTGTAGTCTAAGACGTTTTCTTCTTGAATAAAGTTTCATTTAGGGTTCAGCATTTCTTGCTTTTTTATCTTAGCTCATCTATTTTTATCACCAAATACTATTCCATTATATGATATGCAGTAGTTTATTCATTTATCTATCAATAAACATTATGGTTGCTTCCAGCTTGGATGATATGAATAAAACTTCTTTTCACATTTGCCTGTGGTTTTTTAAATAGACCTACTTTTATTTATTTTTTATAAAGGCTTTTTGTGATTTTTATTTATAGGGCTGAGGAAATACTTATCAAGGCATTACTTTTCAGAATTAAAAAATACTTTGAGGGTCAGAGAGATAGCTGAATGGGTTAGAGCATGTACTTTGTATGAGATCTGGATTTGATCTCTGGTCAAATCCCATTTGATCCAAATACTCTAAGTACTATCAGGAGTGATGCTTGAGCACTGAGCCAGGGGTAGTACCTGAGCTGCTCTGTTTGTGACCCTCAAGGAAAGCAAACATAAAAAGTTCTTTTTAGGGAAGCTTCAGCAGGCAGCATAGGGAGCTGCGTGGCCTCATGCCAAAGGCTTTTTTGGCCAAGCTTAGGGAAAGATGTGGGCTCCGGCTGCCACCACAGCCTTCTTTCTCCTTTCTCACCTACCCAGGGTGCCAGCAAGGTGGGTGCCAGGAGGAGTTTAAAGGGGACCTCAGGCTTTCCCCACCCCCCCAACCTACACAAGGAGGGCGTGATTGAGGAAGTTGATGGCAACTTTCCTCCCCACTCGTCCCCATTCTCAAAAGTTTATATAGATGAATAGGATATCATAGAGCTTAATCCACTTTGCATTATACAAAATATAATTTACTTTTAGGTCACCACTTTTAGGCACATTTCTAGTAGTTTATCCACTTATTCCACCACCTATTACTCCACATATAAAACCCTTTTTACCATCAATTTTTGGCTCCTCACAAGCAGATCATTATCTCTACTCAAGTCAGCTGCCAAACAGCTCCCAAAGTGGAAAAAGAGAATCTCAGACTGAGAAGAAACCAATACTCTGTGGCTATTGATCTACTTTCAGCAGCCTCCTTTCCTCCACTTCCCTTCATTGCTTATATGTGCTTGCTACCTTACTCGGTTTCTGAGAAGTCCCCACTCAAAGACATTTCCTGATATGGGACTGTTAAGAGCAGTTTTGAAGACTTCAGAAGGCCATCTTACAGACCAAAGTTGTGTCCCAGTCTTAACACTCCGACTATTTCTAAAGATATAAAAGGGACATGTATATCTCCCTTGAATATCTTAAGTGTATTCACTTAACAGCTATAACTCTTACTGAATATTATCTTATATAGTGACAATTTCACCCATTGTTTTTTGGGTTTTTTTGTTTGTTCTGTTCAATAGGGAATTCTGTCAGAAGAGCCTCTCTATTTGGAGTTCATGTTAGAATGAAGTTACCAGGATTGTGGGACTTGTTCCCTCGACCCCCATATGCACCAATAATATACCTTGTGGCATTGTCCTCCTTTTGCATAGGCACATTAAAATAGGAAAATAATACACATGAAAACAAGTTTTTATCTACTAGAGATAAAACCATAAATTTTGTAATGCAGTGGGGGCCTTACACACTGAACATGGTCATAATGACTTGGCTCAGGCCTAATGGAAACAGACATTGTCCATACACCCCTGAACCATGGATACCATCTACAGAAACATCCACAATTATCTATAGCATCACCAGGAAGCAAATCTCTACCAAGGAAGGCCCTGGCATGGACTTACTCCAAAGAGTGCTCTCTTAACTTAGTAATAGCAACAACCTGCTTGCAGAGCAGGGCTCTCTGCTTTGTTCGCTAATAGTGAAGTGAAACTAGAGGACGCTCAACATCATCCTGACTTTGATGAAAAAGATGAATAGAATCCAGAATTTTTAACTACAGAAACCTGACACCAACAACAGAAAATCTGCAAAAAAAATTTTTTCCAGGACCATAGAGAATGAATCAGGGGTTGGACAGCCTAGTATACCTGGATCCCTGAATTGATCTTGTGCCAGAAAATTTCAGGGGTAAGATCTCCTTGTATTTAAGCCAAGGCTTTCCCCTTCCATTCCCCCCAAATTTTGCTGGGCCTATGCATACAACAATTGCCACCCACACCATTTTTACTGTATGTTTCAACTCTCATCATTTAAAAAAAAATAAGAGCTTACTAAACTTTCTGCTAGTGCTTTAATGAGCTCATTGGTGATTCAATAATTTTCAAAAATATACTTGCCACTGAACTTTTTCTTTTCTTTCTCTCCCATCTCTTTAGCTTTTCTTTCAATTTTCTATTTTTTAATCATGTTGCTTTTTATCTTCCTAAAACAATTGTATTATGATCAGTTATGTCAACTATGTGATGCATTTTCATAAATAAAAAGAAGTTCTTTTTAAGTATATTATGTTGTTTTCAGCTTAGTAAATGTAAATGTTTACTGATAGAAAAAACAGCATTTCTCAACCCCAATTAATAGTATTTATTCTAGTTAATATTAAGCTATGTATTTCCTTCAAACACTTGTCTAGTTTAAGCAGAATACATATTGGAGGTTGTTACATTTTTAAAGTACAAAAAGATATAGCAGGGAAGATATAAAGTGCCAGGGGTCAAACCTGGGTCAACCCCTTGCAAGGCAAGTACCCTACCCACGTACTATCTCTTCAGACCCCCAGAATACTTTTGTTTTAGAGAATACTTGTTTTGTTTTTAATAGTTTATTTTTTTTAACTTAGTTTAATCATTTGTTGAGCATGGGAGAGGCTCCCTATATTGCTGCTTGAATATGCCATTTGTGTGTCCAGTAGCACCAGCCCTATCTGATCCTGCAATTTACTGGGCTTAGGGGAAGACAGTGCAAAAAGAGTGAAAGTTTGGCTAGAGGCTTTCTTTTATCTGCCATTAACTCCCACCCCAGTCATCCCACTATTTATTCTGCTTGGGTATATGTTCAATGAAAGATTTAAACTGCCAGTTTAATTTATCTGGCTCTACACCCATTCTTGTTATATCAATTCAGCTTATATTCATAGAATTACTTCCCATCTGCATCTATTCTTTGGTGAGCTCTCCTTGAGAAATTCTATCAATTTTTTGAGTAGTTTAAGTTTAAATTTTAAAATTGGGGATGGAGAGAGAACTCAGCACACAGTAGTTGCCTGTTTGGCATGCTCTGGAATCCAATTTCAAATCTTGGAACTGTCTGATCCTGCAATACTGCTCAGTCCCAAAAGCCCCTAAGTACCCTAAGAACCCTTCCCCCAACTTCCTAACCTATAACCTTTTCTTTTGGTATGTATGTAATTCATATGTATGCATGAATATGTATTCATATGAATGTAGTCTTACCTGGATTAGAGGGCCTTTCTCCACCCTGGAGGTGTGTGTGATTCTGGATAATAAAGAAAAAGTTTTGGCTTTGGAATGAGAGAAAGTACATGGCATAGGCATTTCATGGCAGAGAGAGCTGATGAATATCTTTTCTGACTGCTGTGTATTATTTTGCTGCCACTACCCTGCTTTATCAGACTGGTCTGAGTAAGGGGTTAGAAACATGGCCCCTGGAATAGTCTATGTAAAATATTTTTATTTTACAATTGGAGCCTGACATCACTCATCTGCCAAAGCAGTTAGAACACAGTGCCTGGGGAGGCTTCATCCAAATCATGAAATATATTTTTTAATTTTACAACTGATGCTCAACGTGGGGCTCGAACCCATGACCCTGAGTCTCATACTCTTCTGACTGAGCTATATGGGCTTGTAAAATAAAAAAGTAAAATATAGTCCACAAATTGGGTAGGACTCCCAGGCACCATATTTCTAACCCTTTACACCAATGGGTCTGATGAAGCAGGGTAGCAGAAATAATACACCAAGCCGGTGAGTTAAAGTTTCATTTGAGTTAGTCTGCTTTTTGCCTCATGGCCTTTCTCTGCCATGTGCAGCTCTGCCATGTGCTGCCTATTTGACATGTGCTCTCTTGAGCCCAAAGCCAGACTCCTTCCTTTATCATTCAAAACCCCACCTACTAGAGTGGAGGAAGGTCCTTGTAATCCAGGTGAGCTTTTATATACCAAAAGAAGAGGTCGGGGGGAAAAGGAAATTGGGGGAAGGTTTCACCTTAATCTGAGCACTGACATGTATGACCCAGGTGGCCCCACTACCATGAACCTGAGTACTGAATATCTGACGGAGCAGAGTAGGAGACACCCCTGGGCCACCTGATGATTTCTCAGCCCCCATCCAGATGTATATTTTGAGCACATACATATATTGATTTTGCATTTTCTTCAAATTACAACTTGTCTCTCAAAATACTTGTTACAGAGTAGAAATTTTGTTTTCTTTTCGGATTATGGTCTACATTTGTCAATGTTCAGGGTCTACTGTTGGCTCAGCACCAGGGATCCAAATGAATGCAAAGCATGCTTTTTAGGCTGTCTTGTTTGTCTCCTGGGTCCCAGAATATAAATTTTTAATTTTAATAAACTCAGTTTTTTTCTAACCCCTTTATGGTCATAACATTAAAGTTCAATTGTGCGTGCAAGAAACCTGGATTCAACCCCCAGCATAGCATGGTTCCTGACACTGCCAGGAGTGGTCTTTGAGCACGAAACAGGGAGTTGTTCTTGAGCACCGCTGCATGTATACCACACAACTAAGAAATACATGAAACATCTTTTCCTTATAATGTTTCAACCCTAACCCATAGTTATAATACTGGAGTTCTGTTAATATTATTTAGAGTTAGGGAGAGGAAGGTGTCTATGATCTAATTATCTTGTATCTTTCTTCAGGGGACTTAAATCCTGAAAATAGAACATTCCCAAGTATTTCTTAGCCATTTCTTCCTTCTGAGGCAAGACTGGAACTGTGCATGGAGTTTGTGTCATTTTCTCTTTGGGTTAAGATAAAGCTCTGATGAAGTCTTTTCCTTGGATAGCCTTTATCGTGGAAAATTTATTGGCAATATTTTAGAATAAGTACCTTCACTTCTCCTTTCAATACAGGAAGTATTTATTTAACATCTCATTCTAAGAATCTGGTTTTGGGGAACTGGAACAATAATATAGTGGGTAGAGTACTTGCCTTGCACATGACTGACCCTAGTTCAATTAGCTGCATCCCATATGGTCCTTAAAGAGCCACCGGTAGTGACGCCTGAATAGTGAGCAAGGAATAAGCCCCAAGCATCACAAAATGTGACCCAAAATACAGATTTAAAAAAAATCACCAGGCAAGTGTAAGTATCCCCCAAGATTTTAGTCCCAGAAGTTGCTCACATTCAAGTTAGCCTCTAGCAACTTGTTAAAATATGTACCATATCAGGAAGCATAATAACAAAATAATAACTGCCCAAATGCAATAGAAACTGAGAATTGGAATGATGAGGGAGGTGTGCTTGGAGAAAGGGGGAATCTGGGACAATGATGGAGGAAAACAAACACTTCATGATGGGAAAGTTTTATGCATGAACTTCTGTCATTATCAATATTGTAAATCATATTGTCTCAAATAATTCTAAGTTAATCTATCATTAATCCTCTAGTAACTTTTACTTTAGATAAGAAGATACTGACTATCTCTATAGTTGCTCTCAGATTTCAAGGTAATAATTTGTGATATCTCTCTCTCTCACCAAGATAAAGCCATTGAATTTTTAGCTCCCAAAGTAATGTTTAATAGGGCATCATTCAGTAGAGCTAGAGGTGCCTTCAAATATGCTCTGTCCATGTTCAGGAACTAAAGGGTCTCTTTTGGGGCTGGAGGAACTGGAGCTCACTCAAGTGGTGCTAGGGTCTCCTGAGCATTCTTACTAAGGTAAGATGGAAGAAACTTTGGTAGGTGGGAAAAATAGGTCCCACCAAAAGAAGAGGGTCTTTTTGAAGACTTACATATTTGTTGCTATTCTTTCTTTGGGATGATTTACCATTTAAGTGGCAGCTACTGACTCATGGTTATCTTGCCTAGAGATAGAGGTAAGTTGGGTGAAGTAGGAGGAATAGAGGAAATAGCCTTTAGAAAGAGTGCACCGACTTTCCTACTCCACCCATCTCAGGCACCAAAGCAAGTGCTTGGAGGGTTAAGATTGTTCAAGTCATCGAGGAGCTCTTCCCTACATACTGTATGTCCTAGAGTTCCACCAGCCTTTCATTTGACTATGCCTGAATTGTGTTTGCTCTAAACATACGGGAACTGTCTCCATCATCTATTTTTCTAGGGGAGCCCTGGACTTAGGATGGAATGAGAAAGTGCTCTTTGCAGGAAAAGAAAAGTCCATCTTATTTGTTTTGTTTTATTTTTGTTTTTGAGTCACACTTTGCTGTGCACAGAGCTCTCTCATTCCAGGTTTTCAGGAAAATGCTTTCCTTCATAAAAAAGAATTTCTAGGAGGAAGTGCCCTGCTTTGGATTTTATTGTTAGTGTGTGACTAAGGGAAAAAGTTGGACTCCTGGTGGTCTTTTCCATAATTTTGAAAACACACGGTGGTTCTCACGGCTCTGTTATCAGGGATCATTCCTGACAAGTCTCAGTGGACCATAGGAGTTGAGGGGATTGAACCTGATCTTCTGCATGCAAATCACCTTGAAAGACAGTGCAAAGAGAGACTAGAGGCTTCCTTTCATCTGTTGTTACTTCTCACCTCCAACCATCCAACTATCTATTCTGATTGAATACATTTTCACTAGGTGAGATTTAAACTGACCAGTTCACCTGGCTCTCCACCTGTGCCTTCTGTTATGTCTTGCTTACTTCATTGTTTCTACTCTGAGTTATTCCTGCTGCCTGCCTAATTGTCTCAGAGATTTACAAATGACAAATTGTATTAGCTTGATTACCTGGTGCCATTCTCCATCCTCTCCTCCATTTTCATAGGAACAAAAGTAGGAAAATTCTTTTAAGGGAATGGCATAAAATTTAATTTTATCTACATTGACTTTGATGTGTCTGCAAAACATCAGAATGATAATTGCAATCAGCAATTAAATAAATTATTCTGAAGCATTGGAAGAAAATGTGGACCAAAGATAAATACTAGAGTATTATCAGTATATAAATGATTGCTCTTACCATTAGAATTAATAAGAATGTTTAGAATAGTGTGCAGAGAGAAAATCAACCAATGGTCTGAGAACAACTTTTTACTCCATTATAGATGGGGATTGCATTGTCACTCCCAAGTGTGACTAAAAAGCAATGGTCTGAGTAAAAAAAAAGGAAGCAGAATAATGGAAGGCAAGTGTCAGCAATGTTCCATGTAGTAAAAGCATAAGCAAAATTCAAGATTAAATGAGGTATCTATATGTGGAAATATCAACCAAAGATTTTCCAAAACATTCTATGATATGTAATAATAAATATAGTCAATGACTTCATGGGAAAAAAACCTACAATAATTCAGGTCTTACTTTTGTTTGTTTGGAGACCACAAATTATGGAACTTGGGATTTACTTATGACTGCTCATGGATACTTCTTGTTGGGGATGAGAGACAGTATTGGGGAATCAAAGCCAAGTCAGCCATGTGCAAGGCAAACACTTTGCTTATTGTACTATCTCTTTGGCCCCTGGAACTCATTTTCTTTTCATAGTCAGTGCCACAATAGAAAGAATTGCAGAACAAATTGAAAATAAAAAATTGAACATAGTATACACACAGGTACACACAAAACCCTTCTCATGATTGAGAAAAATGAGTCAACCAGACACTTTATAAAGAGCCATACAGAGTTAATGAGCTTCATTTTGTTTTTATTTGTGCTCTATTTTTTGGGGGGATGTTGCCACCCACTTAGGGGGCATGCACCAGACATGGCTTTTGCCTTCCTGGTGCAGTGTCTAATTTCCCTCCCAAGAATTATTTGCCAAAAGGCCTGTTCAGAGAAGTCAATTACTGACCCTTTGCGTGAATTATTGGCTATAATTCTGTGACATTACATTTTCTCTTTATTTGAATTTTGTATCTTTTGCCACTACAGAAATTCGGCTTTAGCTTTCCTGCAGACAAAGGAATTTCGGTACCAAAAGTAAGCTGCCAGAAGTTCCCTGCTGGCTTAGTACATTTGCAACTCAAAGCTCACCAGCTACCTGTCTTTCTGTCAGCCTTCTCACTTCCAAAGGCCAAGTCAAAACATAGCATCTTCAAGACAACGGTCTTCTCTCCCTACTTTTGAGCCTCAAATCAGATTGATTTCTGTCTTGGGGACTCTCTCTGTCACTTTGAATACCTGCTTGCAAACAGGTTTGGTCAGTGTAGAATTAGATTATTTCACTAGGTATAATAATTGTATCCCTTTCTTTAGTGTTATTCTCTTTCTATTATCAGATAATAGGAAGTGGATCTTATACTCTAGCTAGAATACTATTTCCCTCAGGTTAAAAATATTTGTTATCAGGAGTAATCCAGGATTCCTGCTATCCTTAATTTACATCAGTAATAACACCTAGAGCCAGAAACCTCTTTGATATGTAAGAATGTAGTCTTCCTTTTATTCTAAGGTTACAAAACACCTAAAGCTATGTGTATTTGTTCTGAAATCAAACGATGTACATTACATTTCTTTCATGATACGACTGCCTCTCTTTTCCTTTTAAATACTCCTTTGCCTAAGATTAAATTTGCCGCACTCTTGCCAGAGATGTGTTGACCCCACATATACTGCGTGTGGTATCGTTATTTCATATTTCATATTCGTCCACTTCGTGTTTCCTGCCTATTCCCAGTGGGAATTTATCTGACCCACTAAGGTTTTGCTTAGGGACGCTAACACGTCCACAGCAGGGGGAGGGGAGAAGCATACCTGTTGAGGATTGGGGGACCTTGAGGTACTAAAAAAATCACGCTTGGACCTCCTGCTTGCAAAGTGTGCTCTCAGCCCTTTGAACTATCTATCTAACCCTGTTTTGCTCTATTTTTAGACAAAAGAAAGTTTGTAGATTGAATTTCCTTCATGGGAGGGCAGTGTAGAAGATATAAAGAAGAGAATACATATTGAAGAAACAAAGAACTGGAGAAAGTATAGAAGTGGGTTGAAAACATTAAACTTTGAAAAGGCTATATTAGAGAGATGGAGTTTGTTTGGCTGCAAAGATAGGCAGAATGCTGGATGGAGATAAATCAGTGATTCACTCCTGGGGGAAGACTCTGGAGAGTGAAGGATTTTGGCATTGAATGCATATGTAAATTTTTCAGAAATCTTACTAGGTAAGAAGTGCCTATTGAATCATTTAATTAGAAGTGCTCATTGAATCAACGCTTCAGAGTACTCAGAGACTTTGTAGTTAGACACTCAAAATTTTTATCAGAATGTCTTTTATCTGGATTGTCAGAAAAGTATAAAACCAAGCTGACATACTTCTGACTTGCCTTCTGATGAACTCGCCCGTACAATTTAGAAGAGGTGGGAATGTGAGCATGATGTGGCAGAGCTCTCTTGTCCATTGCTCTCTGAGTTCTACTTGCCACCTATTTTCTTTCCGGTTTTCCTACTAGTGTGGCAGGATTGTGCTATAAGTAGCAAGACTTGTGCTTTGGAGCAATGCTTAGGTTGTATTCTACCTTTGCCATTGAGTACCTCAATGTCCACTTTACAATTCTGAGTCTTAGTGTCCTCATCTATAAAACACAACTTCAACACCTGCTATAAAGCATTGGTAGAAGTAACAGACTATGAATATTGACGAATGCCTGCAGTTTAATAAGGCAGTCTTGGGGCCAGAGAGATAGCATGGAGGTAAGGCATTTGTCTTGCATGCAGAAGGACAGTGGTTCAAATCCCGGCATTCCATATGGTCCCCTGATCCTGCTGCCAGGAATGCTTTTCTGAGCGTAGAGCCAGGAGTAATGCCTGAGCACTGCCAGTGTGACCCAAAAACAAACAAACAAACAAAAAAAAGTAGTCTGTTTTTTCCTTTTCTAGACTGAACTGCTAAAGAATAGGAATTTTAGTGAAGTTCTTAGAGCACTGATTTAGTAAGCATTGGTTACTTGAGAGAAAGAAAGAGCACCTTACCTCTAGTGCCACCTCACTGGCCCCACAAGGTGTTTTTTTAATATAATTTTTATTGAGACCAATTACAAGTCTTTCACAGTAATATTTAAGGTATATAGTGATAGTGAATTAGGGCAATACCCACTATCAGTGTTGACCTCCCTTCGCCCCTGTTCCCAGCATGCATCTCATACTTCCACCCACTATAATTTTTTTATGCAGGTCTTTAAAAAGAGACTTTCTAGGATCCTGATTTCCCACTCTAAGTCAAATATTCAGCAACTTTAAAAAAGTAACTGTGCAAAGGGCACCTTAATTAAATTCATGAGAAATGTTAATGAAAAATTATTTTATACCTCTGATAATTTTGGTACATTTCTTGGCAAGCTATTTATGTGGAAAATAAAAGCAAAACAAATACATCATGCAAAAATATCCATAGCAAGAAGCTGATTGTCCACAAATCTGTCACCTTTTCTGTGTAATATTTCTTATTATGGAATTTCTTCACTTGCTGATTGACTAAACCCCCAAATTAAAAAAGCATAAAGTTCATTTCTCTGCTTTTTTTTATAGAAATTCAAAAAAAATTTTAATTAAATATAGCTAAGAACTGAGCCTGGAGTTGCTGCTGTCCCTATGTCTATAGTCCCATCATACTGAATGTGGAACAATAAAAAAAATAAAAAGAAACAGCTACTGTCCTGGATTGGTGGAGAGAGAGAGAAAGAGAGAGAGAGAAGGAAGGAGAGAGGAAGGGAAGGAATAGGAGGGAGCGAGGGAGGGAGGAAAGAAGGAAAAAGGAAGCAAGGAAGGAAAAAATGGAAGGAAGGAAGGAAGGAAGGAAGGAAGGAAGGAAGGAAGGAAGGAAGGAAGGAAGGAAGGAAGGAAGGAAGGAAGGAAGGAAGGAAGGAAGGAAGGAAGGAAGGAAAGAGTAAGAGAAGGAAAAATCAGGAAAGAGAACATGAACATAAAATCTCAGACAACAATCTTATTTTTCTTTTTGCTTTGGCTTTTGTTTCCCTTTGGAGGCCACACTTGGCCGTGCTCAGGGATTACTTCTAGATCTGCATTCAGGAATTATTCTTAGTGGTGCACAGTGCCAGAAGTGAGAGGGTTGGGACAATATGGGATGCAGAGTTGAACCAGGGTTGGATGCAAGGCAAGCCTCTAACATGCTCTAATATGGGTCTGGCCCCAAAACAGATTTTATTTAAAGTACTAAAACATCTTTCAAATTAATATATTTACTTATTTTGTGGGTAGAAACAATTTCAGTAAGAGCAGGGGCAGTTCATGAGTATGGGTTAAAGTATTCTGTGCAAAACATAAAGCTCAATTGAAGAGGTTTGATATTTCTGTTCAATGGCTCTGTCTAAAGGTCTATCTAACAACAGTCTCTACTTTCCAATGCCCTACATCTGAAGTAAAAGCAGAACTTAGATAAAACTAGAATATTTTATATTTTCCCAGGATCCAGGTTTATGATACTCTTCTACTCTCACTATAAGAGCTTGATAGAATTGCCACCTGTATCACTGTCCCCTCTACAGTTCAGTTTCAATTAATTAGACAGTGAAATGGCAATCATAGTTGACATTCTGTAAGGTGGGAGACACTCTTAGTCCTTGCTCAGGAGGACTTTCTGTTTTGAAACTTAATAGACCATTGAGGAGCAAAGGACACTTCAGTCAAGAAAGAAAAAAAGAAACGCTGTTTCTCTACCTAAGAAAGAATGGGTATTGAGTTATTTCTACTTCCTTCTGACAGAGATCAGTGTAGCCACATGACCCTATTAAGACATTTGATTTACTGATTTTTCTATCTGGTCTTTGGAAGAGAATTGCAGTATAGTCACTGATAGTGAATCGGGAAAAACTATTTATTTTCTTATCTTTTTTTTTTTTGAGGCACAACAAGTGGTTCCCAGGAGTTACTCCCAGTTCAGTACTTGAGGTGGGGGGGTTTGGGGTCACTCCTGGTGCTTCTTTGGTGACCACGTGGTGTCAGATATCAAACAAGGGCCTTCTACATGCAAAGCGTGAGCTCAGACTGTTAAGCTATCTCTCAGAACTTTTCCTTACATTAATTTAAAAGTGGAATAGGAAGTCATGAAGAAGAAGAATGCTTTGGGGTGTGTGTGTGTGTGTGTGTGTGTGTGTGTGTGTGTGTGTAACTTAGTGCATTAATATTATTTTATTATTTTATATTATATATTATATAATTTAGATATAAAATTATGAAACTGACATTTTCTTTTTTTGGGTATTTTGAGAGGAAAACGACCTCTGCATATAAAGATATCATTTCTTTTTTTTTTCTTTTTTTTTTTGGGCCACACCCTGTGACACTCAGGGGTTACTCCTGGCTATGCGCTCTGAAGTTGCTCCTGGCTTCTTGGGGGACCATATGGGACGCCGGGGATCGAACCGCGGTCCGTCCTAGGCTAGCGCAGGCAAGGCAGGCACCTTACCTCCAGCGCCACCGCCCGGCCCCAATATATCATTTATTTTTAATTTATTAGTTTTACTACTTGTTTTATTTTATGGGAAAAATACCCAGTCTCTCTTTTTAACATGTATATTATTTAAAGCTTCTATTTGGATATTTTTGTAACTGTCTTCTTCTCATTAAGAAATGAATTGATCATACATACTTTCGGTCCTTAATATTTGCTTTAATCAACTCAGTTATTAAGAGTAGAAACTGACATTTCATTATCCTAAGATTTACTCTTATCCTTATCATTACACTGATTTTTATTTATAGTCCTATTTTCATTTTTAGTAATTGTTTAAATTTGTTTTATAATCTTATCTTTTTAATTGCCATAAACATTTTCAGAACAGTCACAATAGTTTCCATGAAGTACTGAGCATATGTTTATAAAGTATATAAGTGCCTTACACATGTTCCTATTTAATTCTTACAACTGTCAAACACAAAATTATTGCTATGTTCATGTTATACCCTCAAGAATGTTACATAAAACAGCTAAATGATCAAAACTGACATTCATGATCATATATGGCTAATGAATCCCCTTCTCTTCTCAATGCTCCTCATTGAAAGATTTCAAGCATTATAATTATGCATGAAATATTTTAGAAGCCCAAATCTTTTTCAAAAAATAAAACATAATGGCAGAAATATATATAGTCTTGAGGTATACAGTGTTGTGATTTGGTCCTGGGGTGCTATTATACAGGAAGACAAATGATAAGACACTCTAGTTAAATTTAAAAATAATCTGAGTCTAATCAAAGACAGAACAAAATTACCATTAAATTTAACTTCTGATGAAATCAAATATATCAGTGCTTCGGCAGCACAAGACGTGGGCCTGAAAAGCAGAGTCATCTATGAAATTCCTAGAGTTCTCATTTCTAAGTTCTGCTAGAAGAACTACCATAATCATGAGAATGAATGAGGGAACTGGAAAGCCTGTCTAGAGTACAGGTGGGGATGGGCTGGGATGGAGGGAGATTTGGGGCATTGGTGGTGGGAATGTTTTACTGGCTAAGGGGGATGTTCTTTACATGACTGAAACCTAATCACAATCATATTTGTAATCAAGATGTTTAAATAAAGAAAAAATAGTAACTTTCATATTTAGGACAAATACAAAAACAACTACATCCTACTCACATTGCTAAAAATGTTTATGTTATAGCTAAAATATGTCAAATCTTAAGACTTGAGAAAAGTGGCTGAAGAGATAATTTAAAGCTCTAGAGCTCATGCTTTGATTACAGGCTATTCATCCAGTTCCCCAAAACTAAGCCTGAGTAGCACCTGGACATTGCTGAATGTGCCCTTCTGCTTCGTGGTCCCCCGAGTCCCATCTGGTCCCTTGAACTTGGCAGGAGTAATTTTCTGAATGTAGAGCTAGTAATAACCCCTGAGCACTTCCGGGTGATGACACCCCCACCAAGAGAAGAATCTTTAATTAGAGTAATAAACAATAAAATTAAGACATGCCCCACCTCTTCAGTGTCCTCCAGAATTGTTTCAATTATTCTAGTTCCTTCTTCTACTTTTTATTTATATTTTATAATTAATTTACTGATGCCTAATCTTTACATTTTGGGACACATCAAATGGTACTTGGGGATTAGTCCTACTGGCACCCAGAGGACTATACATGGTATTAAGAATTGAACCAGGGGTTGGTGATATACAAGCACCTACTGTGCTCTCATCAGCTGCTATGCCTATTTTTAGAAAGTCTGATGATTGAGTGGCTTTCCCTGGTCATACATTGTCACTGAGTTTCCTGAGTGTAGAAATGTAGGACTCCTTTCTGTTTTTGATTCGTAATTCTGTGCTCTGGCCTAGCATTGTGTACTTACTAGAGATAGTTTCGTTTTCTTCTCAGCTACATTTCCTTAACGGTGTTTCCCTAATAGGCAACTGCACACTGCCTCTTTGTGAATCTATTAATAGATAGATATAAGATATATTATATATATATATAGATATATTAATAGATAGATATAAGTGTGTATGTGTAGATATTCCAGTATCTTAGACATAATCATTGCAATTGACTCTATTGGGGCTTTCCAGGTATTGATTGCAGCAACCTTATTTGCCAGAGATACTGAGTATCACCCGATATATTTAGTTAGAAGTTTACTAATATAAGAGTTTGTACTACAGATTAAAACAAATCCATGGCCTTCTTTAATTCTATTAAAATCAGCATTCTTACATGTCTAACCCCTACATGTGCTAATATCTATATTCAAATGTAATGTAAGTTGCTTACAAAATCTACAAAGACCTTACCTATATTTTTTCATTATAGATAATATATATGTGCAATAATTTATCTATGTAAGATATATACCTACATGCAACAAACCTTTGATCAGTAAAATTTTACTGACATGGAAATGAAGATTTTCATATACATGACTACGTGGCATCTCTGGAGATATATTACTATTTTACCACTGTATATAGAAGATGAAGTGGTAGAACTGATGATGAATGGTGAAATGTTTCTGGAATAGCAGCACTAATTCAGGATTTTGGGCCTATAAATTGGCTCAGGTCTATAAACAGGATAAAAATAGAGGACAATTAATTATATCTCTAGCCATGAACACAAGAGTTCTTATTTGATAATGTCAAATATTCATCAGCTGGTTTTCAAAAAGATGCAAATTGCCTAGAATTGAAAAGAGAAAGTTCAATGGAAAGAACAACAACTTCAATAGAAGTTAAATCAGTACTTCTCAACCTTATTTAAACCAGAATACTCTTCTTGTTTCTTTTCTGTGATCACTGTCCTACTGGTCTGCCACAATCTAATGCTCTAGAATATCATTTATATCATTGTCATCTGTGTTCCCTCAGATAGTCCTAGGTAGGGGGGTGAGGTGGGGATGAGAGGGTTAGAGTGGACATAGGGTTTCTGGTTGAGAAACACTAGCTAATAAGGAACTCACTACGGAGAAGTGAAAATAGTTATCTCACTACATCCAGGGTTAATATAGAGTACACAAGGAAAAGATACTTCCACATGAAGTAGCTGAGTTTGTTGAAAAGCAGTTAAATCACAGAAGTGCTATACTCAAGGAGTTGGTGAAAACTGGTCAACGTGTCAATGGTGTAAGCTGCCTGACTAATGACTCTCAACAGAGCCCCCTCTTGAAAGTCAGTTAGAGAGCTACTGGGCACCAAGAATTGGAGAACATATTGCAGGTGTGGTATTCTCTGCTAGGGTCATAGTACCCCGAAATCTAGGGAGAGATTCCTCTCCCAATATCTCTATATTTCTTTACACCACTTACTATTTTCTAATTCACAAAATAAAAATATATTCAATATAGCAGCATTAACCCAGAACAGGGAATGGAGAATGGATTTACAGGTAAGAATCAATAAACTAATACAGAAAAATAGAAGCATAAGATTCTCCTTTTATAAAAGAAGTAACATTTCATCACATTGGATTAAGTGGTTTTCAATTTTGTAGCCTCAAAAATTGGCTATCTTCTACTTGAAAATTCTTGATAATTTTAATTATAATAGAAATCTTAAAAATATAAAACATGGTTTATCCATAAACAGAAACAAGGAAATCAAATGGACCAAAGAAGAACTGCTGACAAGTTAAAAATAAAGTAAATAAATCAAATTTTAGTAGTGTTCAAACAAAATGCAATTAAAAAGCAGAAAAACAGAGAATATAGTTATACATAATTTTATATCAATAGGCTAGAAGCTAACCCCCTAAATGAAAATGCAATCTACAGATATCGACATTTAAATGCTTTTAGCCAACTATTCATCATAGACTAAAAATTGGAAGCAATCTAAATATATTAACAGATGAATAAATAAACCAGTTATGACATATTAATGCAAGGGAACACTTGTCATCAATAACAATGAATAAATTACTGTTATAACAGTCATATGGATGAATATCACAAACATGTCAAGCAAAGAAGACTAAAAAAAAAGAAAATGTATGCTTTTTTTACATGAATTTCTATCACAGGTGAATTAAATTTAAATGCAGAATTAGAATCATGATATTTGAAGATATAAGGAAAGTGTCAGCTCAGCATGAGAAATTATTTTGGTGAATAAAATATCTTGTTTTTATAGGGCTATGTACTTAATGAATTGCATGGATTTGTTAAAAGATAGCTTAACTCTAAGTTTAAATTGTGAATCTTATTGTAGGCAAGTTATTCCTTATTTAATATTAAAACAACTTTAATTGAATAATTATTTAATTTCTACTAGTATGAGGTAATGTTCTGTGTATAAAGTTTAGCATAGCAGTTCATTTTTTATACAAAAGTTAATCTTTGTTGAGGTTGGAAAGATAGTATAAATAAAGATTGCTATGCATGCTTTTTATTCACATTTGATCCTCAGCACCGTATAAGGGTCCAAAGCCAACTAAGACTGATACCTAAGCACAAAATCAGGAGTAAACCCTGGGCATAATGGGTGTGGTCCAAAAACAATGAAAGATCATTTTTCTTTTTTATATAGATGCTATTTTCCTTTAAAACTTTATATATCCACCATTCTTTCTACTTTACTCACCCAAGTGTAATGTGTATATTTATTGATTATAAAAATTAACATCTATATTATTTATTTTTAAAAAATAGATTAATTTTTTTTCTCATTGTTATTTCTGACATTTTGGTTTTTTAAAAGTACTTTATTTTTGCTTTCATGAGAAGCACACTCAGAACTACTCATCAGATACTCTTGTTCTACTATAATTGAGCCCTATAATGGCCCATAGAATATTTTCATTAATTTTTATAATATTTGGTTTGGGGCATACCTTGAAGTGCTTAAGGGTTACTCTGAAATCAGGAATTACTCCAGGTAGACTCCGAGGAACCATATGGGATGCCCAAGATCATAGCTGAGTCAGTCCTGTGCAAGCCATCTTTTTACCCAGTCTACCTTCATTCTGACCCCAAAATATTTCCATTCTTTGTATTTTAAGAAAAACTTTTATTTTCTGTTTTATTAAGTACACTATTTAATCTGTATAGCTAGGCTAAAATTATCTGTCCCTTGGAAATTCAACAGGTTGTATTAAATAAACCTCCAGAAAGCTTTTTTTAAATTTCTGTCTGTATTTATTTTATTTGTACACAAATAGCCTTTTATATACTGCTCTGGAGATAATCTAAAGTTAAACAGTAACATTACATTCATATTTTTATTTTTTGGGTTTTGGGCCACACCCAGTGATGCTCAGGGGTTCAGGGGTTACTCCTGGCTATGTGCTCAGAAATCGTTCCTGGCTTGGGGGATTACATGGGACATTGGGGGTCGAATCGTGGTCCATCCTAGGCTAGCACAGGCAAGACAGATGCCTTACCACTTGTGCCACAGCTCCAGCCCCAAACATTACATTTTTATAATGATACTATATTATGTACAAGGCACATGATTTCTATATTATTTATTTAAAATATATGATTAAGGGGTCAGAGATAGTATAATGGGTAAGGCATTGCACATAGCTTACTGAGGTTTGATTGCCCCAAGCTCTACCAGAAATAATTTCTGAGCATAATTGGATATGACCCAAATATATATATACAAATATATATATACATATACATTTTTATATATATGAAAGAAAATTGGCCATCTTCCTTGAACATGTTATAAAAATGTTATTTGTGGAGCTGACATATATTTCTCAACAATGTTACAGTTGAAACCCAATTCTTTGATTTTGTAAAGATATTGTGTCATGTCAATAATAATAAATAATTAATTTATTTCAGTGGAAATATTCTTCAGCTTCAGACTAGTTCACAATTGTATTATTCCTTTTGATCAAAAGGGCATAAACAAGCCATAGGCAAAACACTGTGTTGGCTTCTGAAACAGACTTTTGATTATTTGCCTTTAGGCCTATTCAATCTTTGTTCTTTGAGGTTGAATTTCTGTGCACTTGTGATCAAATGAAAGAGCCTAAAACATTGCATGTTCTAATGTATTTTCCTCCATGATTCATAATGTTCTTTCACTTAGGTTCCCAAGGCTTATTTTATGGTGTGTGTATAAGTGTGTTTTAATGAAAATGTATTGCCTTTATGATAAATAGAAGCCCTTTATAATCTTTTGAATAGTCAAGTCATACGGAGACTTAGTCTGAGAACTATATTGCATATAGAGACTTATTCTGAGAGCTATACTGCATATAAATACATTTCAAATCTTAGTCCATCATCATCTGCTGACTTTGAGAATATAACTTGTTTTGTTCAGAGTTACCTTTATGTAGTTTTTCCCTACCTACAAACAGGCGTGTAATTCTGTCAAATCCAGTGAATAGAGACAACAGCTTATAGAAACTATGAACTAGGGGGAAGTTCACATGTTCGTTTTAGAGTTGTGATTCTCCATTGCCTCTTGATTTTGTTTTTCTTTATTTCCTAAAGTCTAAGCTGTGTTTCTACTGATCCTTAGAATAGATATTGGTACAAATCTCAGAATCATGTACTTGTTTTTATGGAGGTTAAGGGAGAATATCAGTTGGTTCATTATTTCATCATTTCACTATTATTTTAGCTAATAAAATCCAAGCTGCCATCTCATTTCATGAGAAAATAAGTATAAAAAGCCACGATTTACTGAAAATCGTATTTTGTAAATAATTTATATGTAGCATACATATCAACGTAAAATATGACAATATATTCAGTTGTATCACACTTTTTCTGTTCGTGGAGGATGACATCGTCAATCTACAATGATCAACAGAAGATGTTAATTTGCTCCACTGCCATCCATCCTTCATTCTGAATCTCTAATAGGAATTGTTGAATTAGAGATGAATAAATGAAGTCCTCTTTTCTAATCTTCAGAAAAGAAATGAAGGAAAATTTAAAGTTGCCTTAAAATTGAAGGCAAGTTTAATTTTTCAGGTTTTACATGGAAGGACTAAATTCAATACTCTCAAGAGACAACCAGGGAGGCAAATATAGCATATCGGTGGAACTGCTACTTATAAACAATTACTAATCTAGAATATATGCATTAGGAAATGCTGCTGGGTTACCTGAAAATCATCTGATTGGTTGATAGTAAGGTCAGCATTTGGCTTTAGCAGGTGCAAAACTTGTTATTTACTTAACAATGTTGGCAACAGCTGTTGCTGCTTCTGCTATTTCAAAGCAATTAAAGAGTCTGCTGTTTATTAGGTTGCCAGGTGCTGGCTTTGCTATGTACTATGACAGGTGGGGCAAAATTTCATGAAAACACCTGCCAGCCTCCAATACAGACCTGTGCTAACCAGCTATTATGTACATAGCATTTAATCTTGTGTGGGCTAAGCTGACAGAGCAGGAAGCATAGTTACAACACCCTTCACACAGGACTAAGGAGATATGAGATGTAAGCACTTTCTTGCTTGCTATTGTAGATAGGCATGTTTTGAGTATCCCAAATATTTTTACAACTTTATATTTACCAGTAGTGTTTGGAAAGCAAAGGAAATGCCTGATAGGAAAAAAGGTATTATCTAGAGACAAAGCACATTATTATTTATCATTACAACCAAATTGACTAGAAATAATGTTGTAAAGCTTTTCTTGCCCCCATCTTAATTACAATATTTATTTTAGGAACAATATATGAAAGATACTAGGAATAAGTAAGTGAAAACAATCTTTGGGATTAATTTATTTTGATATTATATATGTAATTTGTGGTCTTCAGTTTTCTTTAACGTGAACAGCAGAAAAGATGGAAGTCTAGAGTTTTCTTTGTAAGTCCACAAATATTTTCTATCAGGTAATATTCAGAACAGACTTGCATACTCATTTTTAAAATATGTTGGGAGTGGTTGGGTAGAGAGACAGCATAGTGGATAAGCTTTGAATATGGCTGATCCAGTTTAGATACCTGGTATCCCATAAAAGCACTTCCAGAAGTAGTTTCTGAGTGCAGAGCCAAGTGCAATCTGTGAGTATCAGAAGGCATGGCTTCCTTTAAAGCAATACATAAATAAAAATTAAATTAAAAAAATTACACTTGAGGGGCCGGAGTGATAACACAGTGGTAAGGCATTTGCCTTGCATGTGGCCAACACAAGATAGACCCTGGTTCAAATCCCGACATCCCATATGGTCCCCCAAGCCTGCCAGGAGCGACTTCTGAGTGTAGAGCCAGGAGGAATTCCTGAGTGCCATCGGATATGACCCCCCCCCCAATTTACTCTTGAGAGGTCAGAGAGATAGTACATTAGGTTGAAACCTTGCCTTGCACGCAATCAATCTATTTGACCCTGACACTATATGTTATCCTAAAACTACTTCCATCAGTCTGTCAGTCCTGAATTCACAGCCAGGAATTGTCTCTGAGTACTAACTGGGTATGATTTCCCCAGATCACGCCTCCTCAAAAAAATAAAATATTAATAAATTAATAAATGTACCTACCAAAGCCCAGCACCTAATTTTCAAATGTTAAAACTCAGCAAAGAGAATAGGAACCAAAAGCATAACTTATTTAAATTCTTAATTATTGGCTCTTTCATGTTAAACTTTAATATAGTCAACATGTCTAAGAAAGGACAGGTAAAATGTTGAATCGGCTTGAATCATACTTTTTTTTTGGGGGGGGGCCACACCTGGTGACTCTTAGGGGTGACTCCTGGCTATGCGCTCACAAATCACTCCTGGCTTGGAACCATATGGGACACCGGGGGTCCTGGGTCAACCGCATGCAAGGGAAACACCCTACCACAGCACCATTAATCCAGCTGCAGACTTGAATCATACTTTGACCAGTTTTTAACTAAAATAATTTTTTGTGTGGTTTTTGGGTCACATCCGGCAGTGCTCAGGGGTTACTCCTGGCTCCATGCTCAGAAATTGCTCCTGGCAGGCACTGGGGACCATATGGGACGCCGGGATTAGAACCGATGACCTTCTGCATGAAAGGCAAAGACCTCCATGCTATCTCTCCGGCCCCACTAAAATAATTCTTTATAAAATTATTTTTCAAGGGGATGAGGATATAATATAGGAGGAAAGGAACTGCCTTGCATGCAGAAAACCAGTGTTCAAAAACTGGCACCAGGTATGGTCTCCTAAATTCTACCAGGAGTATACCTAAATGCATAGTTGAGTAAACCTGAGCACCACTGGATGTGGTCCCACCCCCGCCCCAAATTATTTTATAAGATATTAACTTATAAAATTGAACATTAAAAATGCCCAAGGTAGAATTTTAATTTATCTTATTTTTTATTTCTATATTAAAATAATAAAGAACCATAATTAACAAATTTGTAGGTTCAGGTGTAGGATGTTCAAACCCATCACCAATGTGACCTTTCCTCACCAATGTTCCAAGGTTTTCTCCCACTCTCCACCCTGCCTCATCTCTTCTCAGTATTATTGGCTTTGTGTTTTAGACATTTACATTTACCTCCACACTGATATGCCTGAGGCCCTTGGATCTTTACCTTCTTAGTTATGTATTGTCTTACTCTACCCACCATCAATTTCTTCCTTTTCTGTTCCTCAAATTTTGGTAATTTAGGATCTGGGAGAGCCTAGATATCACCCTTTTATTCCCAAGGAAATCCTTTAAACTTCTGTTCTTATCCATGAAAATAGTGACAGTATAAACAATTTTAGAAGATGGCTAACAAGATAACTTAAGTAAAATTACTATACAAGAGAACACTAAGGACAGAACTGAGCACAAATGAAGCACTAGAAAAAATATGATCTTTCTTCCTTTTAAAGTAAAGATCTAGTTGAAATTCCTTCAGGGAACTTTATTTCAGAACATCCTTACTGGTACATATTCATTGAGATGGAAACTGGCTACATCATGACATTTATTTTTGAAGGGAACCACTCAGCATATGATTTATTACTTTCTGTGGAAAATACTTTTGTGTGAAATGTGTGCCTTTGATGTTATCCTCTTCATTTTTCATGGAAATAGTTCATAACCATCTAATATAATGCTCAGGAAACTTAAAGTTAGTTTTATTAAGTATATCAAACTTGATGTGACCTTCAACTTTCCATTTCATATGACACAAAACTTCATTTATGTTCACCATTGTGATAAAGGTAACATTTGAAAACGTCACATAATAATCTAAAGGCTATTATACCTGAAGAAAAAAATATGCCACCATTGCCAAGTTTCTGGTAGGAATCTACAATTCCTCCATTAAAAAGTCTTTTAAACAATGTTGTGAAATTGATTTTTTCAATCAGAAAAAGCACCAGGTAGCAAATATTTATTTAATATAAAATTGAATTGACCTTTGTCATTGCTGAACACAGAAAGTATAAAGGGATATGGTACAAAAGCAGATAGCATTCATACAAGAAAAAAAATTCTCTTCTGTGACAATTCAAAGATATACCCTATCAGAAATGCTATACAAAGTTAATATTATTCAAAGAGATATGGAAAAATTGATCTTATCAGAAAGTTGGTATTTTTTATAGGGAACAAGAGAAAAATAATTTTCGAGGTAGAAGGTAAGAGGAAAATGAATAATAAAATGTATAGTAAATAAAAGATTATTGGGCCCGGAGAGATAGCACAATGGTGTTTACCTTGCAAGCAGCCGATCCAGGACCTAAGGTGGTTGGTTCAAATCCCGGTGTCCCATATGGTCCCCCGTGCCTGCCAGGAGCTATTTCTGAGCAGACAGCCAGGAGTAACCCCTGAGCACCGCCGGGTGTGGCCCAAAAACAAAACAAAACAAAAAAAAACAAAAAAAAACAAAAAAAAAAAAAAAAGAAAAAGATTATAAATTATAAAATATATAATTTTACATATAAAATGATATATATATAATCCCATATGGGGGACCATATGGGATGCCTAGAATCAAACCATAGTCCATCAGGGTTGGCCGCATGCAAGACAAATACCCTACCACTGTGCTATCTCTCCAGCCCATTGTGAAATATATTTCTAAAACATCTGTTATAGTATAAATAGTAGAAATAAAGATGAATATTATTCTTTGTTTACTTGAGCAAACTCAGTACTGGTTTTGAAATGTGAGTTTGTGTGTGTGTGTGTGTGTGTGTGTGTTTTCATACTACAATTTAGGTTATCTTATTGTTCTTCTTTTACTGGATTAATTTGCAGATAAATAAAACACCTGATTGTGAGCTGGATGCTACAATACACTTGATGTGAATAGTCTATTGGAAGCTGTAATGCTAATGAAAAGATAATTTTGAGCCAAACTCTATTTTTTTGTTTTGCAATTTCAGCAATATGCTTTGTGCTAATTACTTTTTTCATTTTCAATGGGTTTGGCATTACTAAATGTAAATAAAATTTTATACACCATAAAGTACCTGAAAAGATGAAATAGATAATGCATATATTTAATATAGAATCTGACTCATTCCATAAACACTAACCACTATTGCTTGTTTCAAAATTTAATTTAACAGGCAAATAGTATTTAATAATGGTGCCTCAAAAATACAATCATTTGATTCGTTGCTTGCTTTCAGAACTCCAGAAAATACTTTATAGCTTTATATAAAAATGTGAAAACAGATGCACACTTGGTCCCTAGTAGCACTTGAGCGCTGTAAGAGTAATCCTTGAGGACAGAGCTAGGAGTATGCCATGAGCACAATGAAATATGGTTATAAAATTAAAAATAAATAAAATTATAAAAATGTGAAAAATTCATATTAGAAATGTATAATGTCGTTTTTGATTTTTTCCTAGTATAGTGATCAATAAAGATAAAGTCAGAATTTATAATAGAATATTTTCTTAATATTTATGACTTTCTATGTCAGATAGTCAATTAAAAAGGAAATAGGTGCTAAGGAAAGTAATTATAATGTTAAAAGACTAATGATTGTGGACCTGTGGGCTTGGGTAAAAAAGAACAGACAAGTGAAAACTACAAAACAACTTAGCTTAGCTTTTATTTCCAAAATAGTTCATTAAATTGTGATTTTTCTTATGGTGAAAAAATAAACTGAACTAGGAAATAGAATTGTGATCTGGTAAAGACACTTAAAAAACCATAGCCTATGAAGGGGAAAGAGTGGAGGTTATCAAGACCAAACAGTTGTATGATCACTAAGTAGTAAGCTAGACACAGAGGGGACCACTTATAATAGCAGCCTGGGGGTTGAGGGTGGGGGATATGGGATGCAAGATGGGAACGGGGTTGAGGGAGGATAAATTTGGTGATGGGAATTCCCTTGACACATTGTTAATATGTACCTAAAATATTACTGTGAAAGATATGTAAGCCGTTTTGGTTAAAATAAAAATTATATAAAAAAATTATAGCCTTTAAGACAACTAGACCTAATGTCTATTTTTCTGTTAGAAGAGTTATATAATTTATGTGTTTGCCAGAGGCTGTGCTCCTACCTATACACTCTCAAGTCCTCTCTAATCTTAGTCTAAATAAACTCTTTGCTCCGCTCTTAACCCCAGATCTCTCTTTCTATCTTTCTTTCTCTGACAGGGGTTAGCTGTAAGGCCCTGGTTTTCCTGCCCTGCCTGATCCCCTATTAAACCCAGTCTCCAGAAAAAGGTCTTTCTTGTTAGAGTCATACCTGTTAAACCTCTGGTGGGAGGTGGCCTCTGGTAGTTGGCGCCTAAACAGGGACTGACCTCTTTTATGGCAGTGTAACACAAGATCCAAAGATCCAATTATATACGATGCTGGTCAGTTAATTTTCAACTTAAACGAAAATACTCCATTTTATGTAAACCTACTTTTAAATGTAAAATATTATATCAATATACATAAGTAATATTAACTGAATATATTTAAGCATATACTGTATTTTACAGCGTATAAGACGACTTTTGAAACAAAAAAAAGTCAACTGAAAATTGGGGGTCGTCTTATACACCGAGTATATCCCGAAAAATGTTTCAATATGCCGCTAAATAAAAATTGTCTGAATATTGCCACAAAACGAATTTTTCAACTCGATCCTGCACCAATCACTGCCAGGCTGCTCGGACCGCTTCTCTAACTCAGCCAATACAAGCAGGCTTTTGATGCATGCAAATTAGACAATGTTTTGTACCCGAATCTATACTGTAAAAAGCCTGCTCAGATTGGCCAGAGTCAGAGAGGACGTCTATTACAGTATAACTTTTGGACCTTTGCTTGATGTGATTGGCTCACTGTGGAGGATACAGTTGCAGCACAGGAACATTCTGTCTTATACAGCAAATATAGGCCTAAACCTATGTTTTAACTGTAAAATTAGGGGGTCATCTTATACACCTGGTCGTCTTATATGCTGGAAAATACGTTAAATAATATGTAAGTATATAAGGCATATATATTTCTTTAGGCTACATTTAAAATATAATCATTTACATATCTAATGAAAGGTGAGTGTTCTATTCCTGGGAAATTAAACAAGAACTATTTGATGTCTCAGGAAAAGCAAATATAAAACTAACTTGACTGACCCTGAATATTTCCTTAACATGACTACTCCATAAATAAGACATAGCAAGATACAGAAGAAATATGATCAATCTAAACAGAATGCTTTCTTCTTATTATTTCTATTATTTCACACTTTGTTTACCTTGAGTTTATGATCAATCACCAATTATAAATATTTTAAATCTGTCATTATAAGATTTTGAAGTGTCAAAATACTGACAAATACTATTTAGCCCAGATTTATCATTTTTACCCTGCATTTTAAAAGACACCTGATCAGAATTTTAAGTATATAATTTCTACATTTAAAATAATACTAAACCCTTGCTAAATTTAAATCCACCTCACAGAAATACAAAATCCAGACACTGGACTACTTAGTATAGTGCAGTCAGAGCCACTTTGATCCCTCTGGAGCCTACAATATCTGGGCACAGTTGTACTTCCATACTGGCCTCCTAGTTCCTGTACTAAAATCTGTGATGATGTCCTTGTTAGAAATCTGTGATGGTGGCCTTGTTAGATCTGGGCGCTAGGATCTGTTTGGTCTCAGTAGTGATGTGTGGGCTGTTTGCTGTGCATAAAACCAGCTTTCTCAGGGTGTGTGATCGCTAAGTTGCTGTGCTAGGAATGGGAATACTAGAGCAGACTCCACACCTACCGGAGGGGTCTCAAACTCAATTTACCTGGGGGCAGCAGGAGGCAAAGTCGGGGTGATCCTTGAGTGCAAAGTCAGTAGTAAGTCTTGAACATTGGGGAGTGTGACCCTAACAACTAAAACAAAACAAAACAAAAAGATTCCTCTAGGGCAGGGCCACAAAATGTTGTCCGGAGGGCCGCAAACGTCCCGCAGGCCGCGAGTTTGAGACCCCTGTCTGGACCATAAAATATGAGAACTCCGACCCTCATGGTTATGACAAGGACCCTGTTGTGGATCTCTGGAAGGTGTAGATCATTTTTCTCTTGAACTTTTCTGTTGTCTTGGTCCTAGGCAGCACCTATTGTCTCTTCAGCATGATTGCAAGATACATGCATGGGTTCACAAGGAAGTTGAGAGGATTGTGAAAAACAGTTGTGAGGCCAAAGGCCTCCTTCTGATAGAATCCAGTTATATGGACCCCAGCAAGACTAAGCTGTAAGAGGATGAAACATAGTTGCCAAAATGAGGCTCAAAATATAACACCTTCATCACCCCTTCATTTTGAACTGGAGCTGGAGGTTTATAAATGTAAAAACAAATTAAGCATTCTTAGGAAGCTCGAACGATGCCATGTATAGAGAAAAGAATTTTAGCTTTTAAACCCAAGATACAACACAATAACCATGAACTTTTACAGGTCATAAAACCTGGCTTGTTAACTATGTTAACAGGCTTTTTTTTTTTTTTTTTAACTAAGGCTTACAAAAACTTGTAAGGTAAACTGGACTTAAAAAAAAGAAAAAGAAAAAAGTCTGGTAATGTAAGTGCAAGTAACAAATATAGATAGGTATGTAAGAAAAAGAATGAAAACTATAAGGAATCAAAAGGAAATGCTAGGAGTTAAAATCTAAAAACAAGAACAGAAACATAGAATGCTTTTCAATTTCTTTTATCTTAAAGAACTGTTAGAATAGTTGAAATACAAAAGAAACAAGGACATAATAAATATCCAAGAATTTTGGCACAATTACACAGAAAATGTTATAGGAATAATGGTATTAGGAGGACAAGAAGGAGAAATAATTAAAGCAATAATTTTGAAAAGTTTCAGAGCATAATATTAATCCATAGTTTCAAGAAGCCCAAATTCCAACAAATAGAATAAATACTGAAATCTACACTTTAGAATATTATATCCCAGGATATGAATTCCATCAGAATTTCCTTCAGAAATCCTGCTAGCAAGGAAGTAAAGTCTTAAGTTAAAAAGTGTTGGGGAAAAAATCACCAACTAGTATCCATATTCAAAAGGAAAAGGAAAAAGAAAAACTTCATTACAAAATGCAAATGGAGAAAATTAATTTACAATATACTTTTAAAAAATGTTAAAAGAAATTCTTGAGAAGAAAAATAATTTGGTGAAGCCCATGTGATAGGATGGTAGGGTTTAGGAGCTTGTCTTGCCAGCAATCAATCAGGTTCAATCTCCAGCAACCCCTAAGGTTCCCAGAGTGCTGCCAGGAGTGAAGTGCCTCTACTAACCAATCCCTTAATAACCTCAGGTGTGATCCTATCAAGAAAACAAAAACAAAGCCACAATTTTAAAATTCAAATACAAAAAAAAGTCTTAAAAGATGCGAAATGAAATAGAAGGCCATAAAATATTTTGCTGTTGTTTTAAAACCTTGGAAGTGATACTTAGGGCAACCTGTGACCATTTTAGGTAATATTCAGTATACTGGGTCAGTGGTTCAGTTCTGAGTGACATTTGTTGACTTTGAGGTCTAGTTTTATTTTTGTTTTTGCGATCTAAGTGTGACCCCTCAGCATTGCTGGGTGTGGCCACCTAAAAAACAACAACAACAACAACACAACAACTAACCAAGCAGAAAACCTTACTATAGACTAGCAAGAAAGACACAGATTTGATTTTCGTTTATAGTGAGAGCTGTGTGTGGAAATAACATATTATGTTCACCCAGTAAAGATACCAGCTTTTATGGATATTATGCTCACCTGGTAAAGATACCAGCTTTCATGGATACTGTTTGTTTTCTGACTTACTAAGAGAATTATCATTAAGTAGGGAGATTTATGAGAAAGGTTAGATTTAATAAGTCACACAGATCATTCACATTAACAGCCCTTTCCACTAAATTTCATTAGTAACATAATATAAACTTTGGATTAAAAATTTGGATTAAAAGAATCATTCTTTATCATCTTATGCCTATGTTCTGACTTTGATTCTCCTGGTAGTGTTCTTCTGACTGACTGCTGCTATCTTGTGTTCCTTCACCATGTCATCATAGGATTAAGTTAATGACTCCCCAGCTTGGGAATTATTGAACTTCTTCCAGTATACAGAGTATACTCAGTGCTGTCTATAAAACTAAACAATTTCAAGTGGTCAGTGGAAAATAACTAGAAGTACAGATTTTTGAAAGTTGGGTACTTTTATGTATTTTGCAAATATTCAGATAAGAAAATAGCAGGGTTACCTGCATTTTATATTTCTATTCCTCATCCTTTTATTTCTAGATTTTATGCAATGATATTTTCATTCCTTTCATGTTTTTAAATGAAACACTTTTTTGAGTGTTTCTAAGCATAAAATCTACTTGGTGTGAAATCAAATGTGGGTACACTTTATGCTTGTTTTAAGAAAATTGCTGATGGAAAGATTCGTTAAAGAAGGTTTTGATTAATAGATGAGTTTGATTATGTAATTAGTACACAGTATTCATGAATACTGTTTTGAGGAACAATGCTGAAAGTGGATTTTCACTCTTAAGACAGTGTCCCAGCCAAATTGATGACATTTGTTGGCTTTGAGGTCTAATTATTTCTCTAATAATATTAGGATTTATATGTAATGTTAAGACTACACAATTTTTTATAAAACAAAGCTTAGAAGAATGAAAATCATAGATTAAATTATAATCTAAAAATATTGTTGTATAATTATATATGATCAAGGAGGGAAATTTCTGGTGCCATAAATTTTCTCTTTATGCAGTTGGATTTAAATCAGTCAAAATGTATTTCTGTACCACAATTTAAGCTTCAATAAAAGTTTGCTTACTTCCAAAAAAAAAAAAAAAGAATGACATTTAGCACTAGGGAAAACAGAAATAGAGCAAGAGAAAAAAAAATACAAAAACCAGCACAACAGGGGCCAGAGTGGTTATGTAAGCTGTTTTGCAAGCACTAACCTAGAACGGACCTCGGTTAGATCCCCAACGTCCCATATGGTCCCCCAAGCCAGGAGTGATTTCTGAGCGCATAGTCAGGAATAACCCCGTCGCATCAATAAATGGCCCTAAAACAAATCAAAACAAAAACCAACACAGCAGGGCCCGGAGAGATAGCACAGCGGCATTTGCCTTGCAAGCAGCTGATCCAGGACCAAAGGTGGTTGGTTCGAATCCCGGTGACCCATATGGTCCCCCGTGCCTGCCAGGAGCTATTTCTGAGCAGATAGCCAGGAGTAACCCCTAAGCAATGCCGGGTGTGGCCTAAAAAAACCAAAAAAAAAAAAAAAAAAAAAACAACACAGCAAACAAGACCAACAAATATAAGGCAACAATTAGTAATAAATATGGTAAATATTACAACTATCAATCATTTAAAAAAATAAAGAGCTTTATACTATTTATAAAAAACACACTTTAAGTATAAAGTTAAAGTTACACAATGCTAATACTGAAAGCTGGAATAGCTCTTTTATTTTTTTATTTTTGTTTTGGTGCCACACCTATCAGCGCTCTGGGGTTACTCCTGGCTCTGTACTCGGAAATCCTGGCAGGTTTGAGGGACCATATGAGATGTGAGGGATCAAACCTGGGTTGACTGCTTGCAAGGCAGACTCTTTACCTGCTGTGCTATATCACTCAGGCCTTTAGTTGTATTTTTACAGGTACTGGAATTGAAAGCAAGATGAATGATCAGAAATAAAGGCCTTATGAAATACAAGAATCTTGTTTTCCTAGAGAGGAAAACAATTCTTCTTTATGCATATCTTCCAAAAGAGCATCAAAATATGTGAGGTAAAACTGATGTAAATGAAGGAAACAGATACATCTACTAGTATGTTTATTGGTTTTGATTTATGTTTTAGGTCCACAACAAGTAGTACTCAGGACCTACTCCCAATGTTCTACTTGGGCATTGCCCCGGTGATGCTTAAGAGATATTTTTGGAATAAGATCCTGGTTGTCTGCATGCAAAGTATGAGCTCACTGAGTTATTGCTACAATTCAACTATTTGACTATTATTTAAGTATTTTTGTTGTATATTAGACTACAACACTGGTTGTTCATGACCTATTTTACATAGGTTATTCTGACTGATAGAAAGTAGTATTTCATTATTATTTTGATTTACATTTCTCTGATAGTAAGCGATGAGCACTTTTTTATATGAATATTGGCCACCCATTCTCTACTTCAAAGAAGTGTTGTTTATATCTTCTTCCTTTTTTTTTTTTGATGGAGTTGTTTGCTGCTGGATTTTTTGAGTGCTTTGTATTTTTTCATATGCAGAAGATGAGAATATTTTTCCCAATTAGCAGAATATTAAAAAATAACTTCATAAGTCATATGTTGATTTATCAAGTTTGATGAGGCTAACACATTCTAATCCCCAAACAAATAAATTGCAGGAAAAAAACCTACATTAAATTGTCATAAATGCAGAATTTTTCAGCAAAATACCAGAAAATTAGTTGCAATGAATGTATAAAAGGGTTAATACACCATTAGGAAATGTGATTTACTTCACAAAAATTCTTAACATTTGAAAATCAATAGATGACATATACTTTTTTTCAATACACAAAAATTGTGATCAAATTATTAGATGGAAAAATTAATTCTTTGAAATTATGAAAATTCAAAATTCAATTCAAAATGCCCATGATGAAAATTAAAAACAAAACATGACTATGAAGGAAATTTCCAGTTAATAAAAGAACACTTTGCCAAAACCTCAAATACTGTTGTTTCTGGTTAATAAAGTCCACAGTAGGAATAAGAGAAGTTTTAAGGTAGTTATACCTTCTAAGTTCTGTTTCCACAAAGTTGTTTCAAAGTCAGATGATTTTATTGGCTACCTAATATCAATAACCAGGTATTCCAAATATGGTGATTTGATAATTTCATATTGTTAAGGAAAAGAAATTCCACACCTAAATAATTTATAACTTTATAAAATTACTGCCGGTAATATTACAAGGCAGACACAAAAACTAGGGTAATCCACGATATTTTCTTTTTACCTCTACTTTTCCTTTGGTGTCTCCTATTTGTCAAACTTATGGAAGCCAAAGAGTAGGAGCTTGAGTCTTCACAGGGCAGAAAAAAACTAGTTCCAAAGGGCCAGAAAAAAAAAAGAACAACCTAAAATATTAACATTGGCATCATACTTTTTTAGTTGTAGCAATAAAGGATGATGCACACTTAATCACTGAATTGCTAATTTTTTTTCTCTAGTTTGGTCTGAGATCAGAAGAAACATTTCCAAACAGAATAGAGCTCCTAGGAATAAATTACATGCGGACAATAGAAGGAAGAGATTGCTTGTTCTGGTAAACTATCAACAAGCCTGTGGCCAACTTGAACTAGCAATAACAAATACAAATAGATTCTAAAAAAAAATAACCAAGCAGCTATCATAGAACAAAAAATGGAACTTGTAGATTCCCTAAGAATAACCAACTGCTAGAAAGCAAGTGATTATTGTGAATGGAAAAGCATTTTCTACACAATCAAGTGAAATGAGGTAGGCCCAAAGCCAAAGAATATTCTTGATTAGACTCTTTATTACCCTAAATTTAGCTAGCTGAATATTGTAATATTGTAAAGTATCATCCTATTCAGTTCTTGAAATGTGGGCTTTGATGTTTATCATAAAATCTCATTTTCATTGCAGAGGAATCATAAAGTTCTATAATTATGTGCAGAGAAAGCAGTCGTTTTTGGATACAATATACATAGCTTATAGTGAAGTTGCAAATTATATTATTGTTAACAGTTTGCCCTAGAGGAAACTAAACATAAAGATTTTGTTTTGGCCAAGGTGGATTACATATCTTTCACAGTAATTTTTTTGGTGGAGTCTGACGCGTCACAGCAAGGTTCCATGCTGTAGGCTTTTTGGCCAAGATAAGGTGAAGATGCAGCCTTGGCTGCCCCCACAGCCTTTTCTCTCCTTTCTCCCCATCCCCAGGGTTATTCATGGACAACTGCCCAGGGTCCCAGCAAATGGGTTCCGGTGAGGTGCAATTTAAAAGAGACCCCAGACTTCCTTGTTCCTGCAAGGGGCTGGGAAGGGACTGCTGAACTTTCAACTTCCAGAAATGAGGAAGCAAACGCCTCTCGGGGAGTCAGAAGCTTCAGCAGGCAACAAGGGGAGGACATGGCTCCATGCTCTCTTCACTTGTCCAAATCACAGACCAAAGTGGTGTCTCGGAAACACCTCCCTCCCTCTTGACTATTTTTAAAACATAAAAGGGTCATGTGTATCTCCTTTGTCTATCTCAGATGTATTCCCTTAACATCTATAACTCTCTTCGAATAGCCTCATATAGTGACAATTTTGCCTACTGAATTTGTTATTTGATTGTTTGATTTTCCCCCTTTAAGAACTGTTTTATAAGCAATACTGGTAGAAGAGTATCTCTGTATAAATTTCATGTATGTACCAAGTTACAGGGAGTGTTGGACTTTATTTGTCGGCCTCTAGAGGCACCAACAATATCTTGTGGCATTGCTTCTCTTTTGCATAGGCACATTAAAATGGGGAAATAATGCATATGCAAACAAGTTCTTATCTAATAGAGATGGGAACACAAATTTGGTAATGTAATTAGGCCTTTTACCCTGAACATTGGCATTATGATTTGGCTTAGGCCTCAGAAGAATGGGCATTGCCTACACACACCTGAACAATGCATACCATCTATGGAAACAACCACAATTGTCTATAACATTACCAGGATCCAAGCCTCTACCAGGGAAGACCTACCACTGCTTTGGCATTGACTTACTCCAAAGAGTGCTCCCAATACCCAGACGACTCAGCAACAGTCTGCATGCAGGGCAGATCGCTCCGCATTTAATGGTATGCTGAAACTAGAGGATGCTCCACATCAGCCTGACAGCAATGAAAGAAATGCACAGAATCCAGAGTCTTTAAATATAAGAATCTGATACCAACAATAGCTAAAGTGTGAAAAAGTTTCACCAGGACCACAGCGAATGACTCGGGTTGGACAGACTGGTATGCCTGGAACCCAGAGTTGGTCTTATGCCAATAAACTTCTGTGGTGGGCTTTTTTGTAATCAGATCAAGGATTTTTTTTCCTATTTTCCCCATTTTTCTGGACCTATGCAAACAACGGCGATTGCCACTATCACACCTTTATTATATATTTTTTTTTACTCATCCTTTAAGGAAAAGAAATACAACTTACTGAACTTCAAAACAAATAACTGTAGTAGAATGCCTGTCTCTAATACAGGCAGGGGATGGGAAGAGGGGAGGGGGTAATGTTACACTGGTGAAGGGGGGGGGGTTTCTGGTTATGACTGTAACCCAACTATGATCATGTTACTTAAATAAAAAATATATTTAAAAAAAGATTTAGAACTTTATGTCTAAAAAGGATAGGAAGTAGGAAAAATGTATCAAGTTGTCAGTGGTCCTCACTTCTCTACAGAAAGAACAATCAGTTCACATTTGAATGTAATGGTTATGCATTTGGGGCAAAAATAGTACTAAAGCGATGTCACTTTCTCTTTCACTGAGTATATGTATATAGGTATTTTAGTAGTATCACTAAATTAGAGTTGGATCATGTTTCAGACTTCCAATTTGACACTATGTAAAAATTCTTTCAAACTTTTGCCTTCTTGAGGATTCTACTTATTAATTATTACTCTAGCATTCTAATGGTGATTTTCTTTTATACATTCAATTTTTATTAACTAAAGTCTTAAAGGAAGATTTCTCTTCCATAATTTATAATGTACTCACTAATTCATATTTTCAGTATTAATTTATTATACTTATTTATTTTATAATCTAATATTCTTATTTATTATTAGCTAAAACCACTATAGGTTTAGCCATTCTGAGTTCTCACAGGTTCGTTGGTTCATATGAGAACCAAGAAATTATGGTTCTGAATTAAACCCTGGCTCATTGAATGTTGTATCGTATCCTTGTCTATTTCTCCAAGGAGTTACTGGTCCCTTTTACTGCTAATAATTTTTACAAACCAAGATCAGAGTTGTTAAGTGTGCCCACTGCTAGTAGAGTCCCTTGGCTTATAGTTTTTATTCATGTATGTATATAAATACATGAAAGCAAAACATCCTATATTTATTTTTATTTGTTTAAAGATATTTAAAATTAACATCTTTGACATTATTTCAATATAATATTAGAAGATTCACTTTTACCTTCTTATTTTTTCTGATAGTGTAAAGCAGAGCTTTCATTTTCTATAACTATTTACTTATTTCTTCAACTCCAGTGTTTTCATAATTATTTTTATATTTTCTAATTCATAACCTTTTGGGAAACACATTTCCTAACCTTTATACATCTGTTAAACTCTTATTCTCTTTGCCCTTTGTTTTCCTTCGTATAGTCCTGTAATACCAATGTTATATCTTCTTTTTTTTTTTGTCACCTCTGGTCCCCATGCTATATTTTTGTATATTTTTGTACTTATCCCACTTACCTTGGATATTATTTTTTGTATTATTTCATCTTTTGTATCTTTGATATTTGGTTTACAAGAATGCTATAAATGTATCTTAAAGTTCTTTCTTCAGCTGTGTCCAATATACAAATAAACCCATCAAGGGTAATAATGTGTGGTATGTGTAGGTATGTACATGTTTCACTTTTGCTAATTTTCTCTTTGCATTGTCTTTATACATGTTGTCAACTTTAGAACTTACATATTAATCATAGTTGGCTTAAATTCTTGGTTTCGTAATTTCAATGTCCTGGAAATATCTGACGTTTTTGTTGCCATTGTGTCTTCAAATTATAGAATGTTTTTTTGTGTTTTGTTTGTTTTTGTTTTTTTTAATATAAATTTTTATTTAAGCACCATGATTAGAAGCATGTTTGTAGTTGAGTTTCAGTTATAAATAGAATACCCCCCCAATTACCACTGCAACATTCCCACCACCAATGCCTGTATTCGCAACAGACATTCTACTTCTCGCATTCTTTAACATTATCATGTTATTTGTTAGTGTAGTTATTTCCCTAACAGACTTCACCACTCTTTGTGGTGAGCTTCAAATTGTGAGCCGGTCCTTCCAACCCTTCCAGTTCTTAACTCTATTTTCTCTGGGCCTTAGTACAGTAATGTCTTTAATTTTTCTCAAAACCCATAAATGAGACTATTTTATGTCTACCTCTCTCCCTCTGACTTATTTCAGTTAACATAATAGATTCCATGCATATTCATGTATAGGAAAATTTCATGATTCATCTCTCCTGATGGCTGCATAATATTCCATTGTGTATATGTACCACAGTTTCTTTAGCCATTCATCAGTTGAAGGGCATCTTGCTTGTTTCCAGAATCTGGCTATTGTAAATAGCACTGCAATATCAGTGTGAGGAAGGGATTTTTGAATTGTATTTTTGTGTTCCTAGGGTAAATTCCAAGGAGTGGAATAGCTGGATTATATGGGAGTTTAATTTCCAGTTTTTTGAGTAATCTCCATATTGTTTTCCATAAAGGCTGTACTAGATGACATTCCCACCAGCAGTGAATAAGATTTCCTTTCTCTCCACATCCCTGCCAACACTAATTGTTCTTGTTATTTGTGATGTGTGCTAGTCTCTGTGGTGTGAGATGGTACGTCATTGTAGTTTTGATTTGCATCTTCCTGATAATTAGTGACATGGAGCATTTCTTCTCCCAATTTTTTGATGGAGTTATATGTTTTTTTCTTGGTAAGATCTGTCAGTATCTTGTATATCTTAGATATTATCCATTATCTGATGGGTATTGGGAAAACATTTCTCCCATTCTGTAGGTAGCTTTTGTATCTTAAGCATTATTTCCTTTCAGGTGCAGAAGCTTCTCAGTTTAATATAGTCTTATCTGTTTATCTTTGTTTCCACTTGTTTGGAGAGTGCTGTTTTCTCCTTGAAGATGCCTTTAGTCCCAATGCCATACAGTGTTTTACCTATGTGTTGTTCTATATACTTTATGATTTCAAGCCTGATATCAAGGTCTTTAATCCATTTGGATTTTACCTTCATACATGGTGTTAGCTGAGGGTCTAAATTCGCTTTTTTGCAAGTGGCTAACCAGTTGTGCCAACACTACTTGTTGAAGAGGCTTTCGTTGCTCCATTTTGGATTTCTTACCCCTTTATCAAAGATTAGTTGATTGTATGTCTGGTGAATATTCTCTGAGTACTCAAGTTTATTCCACTAATCTGAGGATCTGTCTTTATTCCAATACCATGCTGTTTTGATAACTATTGCTTTGTAATAAAATTTAAAATCAGGGAAAGTAATGCCTCCCATATTCCCTTTCCCAAGGATTGCTTTAGCTATTTGTGAGTGTTTATTGTTCCAAATGAATTTCAAAAATGTTTGATCCACTTCTTTGAAAAATGTCCTGGGTATCTTTAGAAGGATTGCATTAAATCTGTACAATGCTTTGGGGACTATTTTCATTTTAATGATATTAATCCTGACAATCCATGAGCAGGATATGTGTATCCATTTCCTTGTGGCCTCTCTTATCTCTTCAAGTAGTGTTTTGTAGTTTTCTTTGTATAGATCCTTCACCTATTTAGTTAAGTTGATCCCAAGATATTTGAGTTTGTTGAGCACTAATGTGAATGGAATTGTTTTCTTAATGTCCATTTCTACTCTATCATTATTAGTGTTTAAGAAGGCCATTGACTTTTGCATGTTAATTTTGTAGCCTGTCACTTTGCTATATGAATCTATAGTTTCTAGAAGTATTTTAGCAGGATCTTTAGGGTTTTCTAAATATATTATCATGCCATCTGCAAACAGTGAGAGCTTGACTTCTTCCTAACCTATCTGGATGCGCTGGATATCTTTTTCTTGCATGATCTCTATGGCAAGTGCTTCCAGTACTATGTTTAACAGGAATGGTGAGAGAGGGCAGCCTTGTATTGTACCAGATTTTAGGGAAAAGGCTTTTAGTTTATCTGCATTAATAATAAATAATATTTTCCATTGGCTTGTTGTAGAATGCCTTGACTATACTGAGAAAAGTTCCTTTCCTTGCAATCTTGATGAGGGTTTTAATCAAGAATGGGTGTTGGACCTTATCGAATGCTCTTTCTGCATCTATTGATATAGTCAGATGATTTTTGTTTTACTTTTTTGTTAATATGGTGTATCATGTTGATTGATTTATAAATGTTAAAACATCCTTGCATTCCTGGAATGAAACCTACTTGGTCGTGGTGAATAACCTTCTTGATGATGCATTCAATTCTATTTGCCAGAATTTTGTTGAGAATATTTGCATCTGTGTTCATCAGGGATATTGGTTTATAATTTTCTTTTTTGGCTGCATCTCCATCTGGTTTTGGTATCAAGGTGACGTTAGCTTAATAGAAACTATTTGGAAGTGTTCATATTTCTTCAATTTTATGAAAGAGCCTGAAAATGACTGGTAGAAGTTTCTCTTGAAAGGTTTGAAAGAATTCATAAATGAATCCATCTGGGCCTGACTTTTGTTTTAGAGAAGATTTTTGATCACCATTTTAATTTCCTCAATAGTGATAGGGCTGGTCAGTTATGCTACCTCATTCTTATAAAACCATGGGAGGTTATAAGATTCCAAGAATTTGTCCATTTCTGCCAGGTTCTCATGTTACATGGCATAGGGTTTCTCAAAATTTTTTATTGTCTGATCATTTGTTCTAAGGCTTTTTTCCAATATCTTGTACTGTATGGAATTGTTATGCATCTCATCTTCCAGCTCACTAATGCTACCCTCAGCTGCTATTGCCCTATTAGAGAGACTTTTTATTGAGGTTTTCAATTCATGTACTGAGTTTTTCAGACCTGTTATTTTAGTTTGGAGTTTTCTGATTTCTGTCTTCATATCAACATGATTTTTATTAGTGTTCCATTCAACTCAATCTATGCTTTCTTTAAGTTCTGTGAACATTGTCCATATTTCTCTAACTCTATATCTGAGAGACTAACTAGGTGGTTGGCTATTTTGGGGACATCAGAGTTGCAATCTTCATTCTCTATGCTTGGTGTTGGCCTGCGTTGTTTCCCCATTGACACACTTGTATTGTGGATTTTTCAATGTGTTGTGATAGTATTCGTTGGCTAGGTATAATGGCTTCCCTGGCTACACCCTTTGTGAGCAGGTCAACTCACTTCAGGAGGTGAGCCCACATTGAAGGATGCCAAAGAGGATCAAAGTTCCCAGGCTGAAGCAAGCAGAAAGAAACCCAAGATGTCTGCCGTGCTTCAGAGACACAGCAGAGTCAGAATGTTTCATTTTTTACATTTAAAAAGTGTATTAAAATAATGTATCAGGTGACTGGACCTCTTGAAATTTTTTGAGTATAGTTTTATTTGTTAAAGTGCATCTAGGAGTTATTGATACTATTGTGGAAACAGTAAATGTTCCCTTCTGATTACTGAGCACTTTTATATTGTTACCCCTAGTTGATCAGGTTTTGGAGAGTCTTATTTTTTCCAGATTTTTACAATTATGAATAAAGCTTCAATAAACACCCATTAAAGATTTGTGAGGTGGACTTAAGCTTTCTTTGTCTTCTACAAGTTTCTAGAAGTAGTGTTGCTGAGGTGTAAATTCAAGGTGGATTTTATCTGAAATACCAAACTGAAACACCAAATGGTAACAGCAGTATCACTTTTGTTTTTTTCACTATTAGTGCTTTGTACTTACCTTCTTAGTATTTTGTACTTACCTTCCCTATAATTCTAGCTATTTTGAAATTGTCTTGTGTCTTGTTTTTGGATCACACCCATAGTCGTGGGGTAAGATTGTTCCTGTTCTAAAAGACAAAGGGTACCAGGGATAAACTCAGGCCTCCTACATAGAAAGCATGTGTGCATCTCTTTGAGTTATTTTGGCTCAATTTTGAAATGATAATGGAACATGAAAATACCTTTCTCTGTTTTTAATTTGCATTAACTTAATGACTAATGGTGTCAAAAATCTTCTATAAAAGTGTTTGCTTGTTTTAATGACCAAATCTAATGCCACTCTTGTTGCTTAGTGATCACTCCTAGCAATGCTCAGAAAACTATTAAATAGTGGGGCTCAAGTATGATACCACCTAAAACAAAAATTCTTCAGCTTCTTCCCATTAGGTTTTTTCTCTTGCAGAAAACCTTCAAATTATTCAACACTACTTATAAGATGCTCTCTCTGTATATACATATATACACATATAATATAATTGCTTATAAAATGTCATAGAATAACTTTTTAAAATCATACAACAGGGGCCAAAGAGATAGCTCAGTGAGCTGGAGTTCACAGTGACAAAGTTTCCATGCTTTCAGACCTTTCGATACAAGTGTGTATTGTTCTTTCTATACTACAACTCTTTTCAACATATAGTAAGTTAAAGTTGTTTTATAAGTCATGTGACCTCAAAGTCTGTAGAGGTCAGGGCCCAATGTGGTCAAATGTTTTCATTTGAATGAGTGAGAAAGTAAAGCTTTAAAAAAAGAAAGAAAGAAAGAAAAGCTTATATTAGTCCTGTCATGGGTAATTATAGTGAGCAGAAAAAATGATTGGCAATATAAATATTGGGGGCATGATTTCCCCCCCTTTACTTGTCTGCACTCATTCTAGTGAAAGAGCTATAACAAAAGATCCCACATCCACATACTTGTGTCTTAGGAAGAAAACCCTTCCCTGCTGCTTTTCTAATAATGTGTGTCAGCAGCCATGATTGCAGTTGAGCATGAGCCCTTCTCAGATGGCTGCTTCCCAAGCTCATGCTCTACATTGATAAGATGCAGCTGTTGGTCTTTCCTTACTCTCTCCATCCCCTCTCCAAACCACTACCCAGCAAAGAATGCCACCTTCCTTTTTGGATAGTTGAAGACTGAATGGGGCTAATGATGGTCAATTATTTTATCTTTTTTCAATAGCAAATATTTCTCACTATAGTGAAGTCTATCACAAAATAGTAAGAATTATTTTGGGGGGGGGTCAAGTGATTATTCTTGACAGTGGTTGAAGAACCACAGATGGGGCTGAGAATGTATCCAAGGTTGGCCATGTACAAGGCAAGTTTTTTACTTCCTATACTATTTCTTCAGCCCCATCTTTTAAATGTTTACTCCTAACATTTTTTAAATGAGTTATTACTCTTTTGAGATTGGTTTTTATTGCATTTGAGAACACTTTTCTCCTATCTATTCTCATCTTCTGCAGTACTACAATTAATCATTTTTAACATATTTCCCAGCCAGAGCAAGAAACAGCTTTGTGACTGTTTTGTCAGTGACAAATGAAACTGGCAGGTAAAAGATGCAGAAAATGTCAAAAAATGAAAGAAGTGTACTCTTATTTTCTTGTTGCTATCTAGAACATAGATGCAATGGCTGGAACAGTGATGAATGATAAAAAGAAAACATGTGATCTTATCATGGTACTCCTGTAACTGAATTATGCTAATATTTTAAAAGGAAGTAGTAAATTTTGTTCTTATTTGATGTTGTTATTTTTTAAGTTTTGTTGTCTTAAATCTAATCCCAACAATTTAATATCAGTAAAATCAGGTCTCTCAATAAATTGCGAGACCCTGTATATGTTTTATGTGTTATATACATATAGTACAAGACATATACAAATTGCAATTATTCTATACAATGTATTTATAAAAATAAGATAGAAGACATACTTTCTGAGGGATCCTGGGTATAAATAGTTACAAAGTTCATATTTTTAATGCAGAACTAGATTTGATTTCAAATAATGTGACAGGAAGGAGAGAATTTACTTTCTAATGTAGGAGGCAAGAAAAAAAATACAGACTAATTAAAAGGCACCTGAAAGTAGTGGCCATTAAGACAGAATACACTAAGAATGTGCTAAAGAAGGGGTCATAGTTTATATATATTATATTGTACATGTACTGAAGAGAGCTCAACTGTGTGTGTGTTCAGTTCTAGTCACTTCAAAAGACTATTAAAGGGGCCAGCAAGATTATTTAAAGAACTGAACACATGCTATGAATTTGGGAAGCTTGTGTTTGACACCAACCACTGCATGTATGATCCCTGAATACCACCACGAGTGACCCTGACTATCAGAACCAAGAATAACCCCTTCTACATGGCTCCTTGAGCACAGAATTGGGGTGTTACCCATAAGTATCACTAGTCTTACCACTCCTCTAGCTCCCCAAAAATGATAGAAAGAAATACACAGGAAAACCAAAACATGCTTCCAGAGGCAAAAGGAACAGAAAGTCAAATAGAAAAGGTATAAGGCAAGTACCCACAATCAGTCAGAAATTAAATAAGATGAAAATAAAATTGACTGTAACTTATCATTTATATCCTCTTAAAATTTGTGCACAGATGCCTTTGATTATTTACAACTTTGTATCCCAGTTCACCCCAAATATCTACTTGATCTTGGCAAAGAACTGTGAATAGGCAGTTGTGATTGTGTATTTCTGCTCACTGTTTAGACTTGATGCAGTGCACAGGTGCTTCTTGAATTGCCTAATTTTTGCTTGTTTAATTGTTTTGGGCAATAACCAGTGGTGCTCAGGGATTACTACTGGTTCTGCACTCAGAGTTATTTCTGGCAGGTTTGGGGGACTATATGGGATGCCGGGGATTAAACTCGAGTCAGCCACATGCAAGGCAAACACGCTACCCACTGTGTACCACTCTGGCCCTGATTTGAATATTTGCTTGTAACCAAGGTATGCTTCAACTTGGTGCCATAGCCGACAACAAAAACAAACAACATGCCAACACAAGATGCTGATCATCTGCTTTATATTATTACTATAGTTGCTTCCAGGCACTGGCAAACAAATCTGGTAGCTACACAGTGGTAAGTAAGGTGCTATGGTCTCAATTGGGCAACCCATGACCATGCACACAGTCATTGTTCAGGTTTCTGTCAGGTAGTAGGATAATGCAAGCAAATGGTAGCCTTAAAAAAAAGACATAAGTAGGAAAAAAGATATGGCTCCATAGACTTTGCAGGTCATGGCTAGATCCCTAACACCACACAATTTCCTGAGCATTAAGTTAGGTGTGTCCTCTTACTCTGGCCAAAACATAGATGATCACACTTATATAATACAAAAATGGATTTCAAGTTACAATAATAAAATAATAGATACCCTATAATAAATAAAGGATCTGTGTTGCAATACTGCCCTTGATGGGGCTGACTGATGGAGGGATAGAGAATGAGGTCTTTCTCCTCCAGCTCGGAGCACGCGTCTGCCACCCTGTTCAGCCCGCGGTTCTGAGGTGAATGCGGTGAGTAAAAGGCTAGCAGTCAGTCAGGCTTGTGAGAATATCAGCTTTATTCGGAGGATAAGACTGAAGCCAAAAGCCTCAGCATCAGTTCCAGCCAAAAAACCCCTTGCCTTCCACAGACCCTTGCTTTTGTACCCAAGAATCAGGTACCACCCAATGGTGGAAGCAGAATCAGGTACCACCCTAGGGTGGGAGCAGAATGCCAGGTCACAATCACAGATCAGGGTAGGGTCAGTAACATAATAATCCCATTGAAATGTTTACATACACAACAGATCTGCACATAAACATACCAAATGAAGAGGCATCAAATTTCCAAAGCAATTTTGAGGAGTGTTAGACAAATAAACAACACACTAGTGGTAGATTTTTTAACATTCTACTCCTGCTATTGAAGATATCAACTAGACTGAAAATCAATAAGGTAACTTTAATAAAGAGCTGGAAGAGCTGGACTTAATAAGCATTTATTGGGCTTCTCAATCCCTCAAAAGTGAATACACATTCTTTTCCTGTGTTCCTGGAACATTTTCTAGGATAATGTACTTGGACACATAAAAAATGTCAAAAAATTAATGAAGATTGAAATAATAGTAACAATCCATTCAGATCACAGTGCTATGAAGGTATATGTAAACTATAAAAAAGAAATTTGAGGGGCCGGGCGGTGGCGCAAGAGGTAAGGTGCCTGCCTTGCCATCGCTAGCCTTGGACGGACCACAGTTCGATCCCCCGGCGTCCCATATGGTTCCCCCAAGCCAGGAGCAACTTCTGAGAGCATAGCCAGGATTAACCCCTGAGCGTCACCGCTCAGGTGGCCCAAAAACCAAAAAAAAAAAAAAAAAAAAAAAAGAAATTTGAGAAAATACAAACACTCAACAATATTGAATAGCCATTTTCTGAATGGGAAGATCAATGAAGAAATAAACATTTCTGGAACTAAATGAGTGTGAAGTCACAAGATATGAGAATTTATAGAACATAAATTTATAGAACAACAAAAGTCTTAATAACCTAACTTTATATCTTAAGAAACTAGAAACAATAGCAAATGAAACCTGAAGTCAGTAAAGGGTGGTAAGTCATTAAAAATTGGAACAGAAATAATGAAAATAGAAATCAAAAGGCAAAAACTTCAGTAAAACTAAGAGTTGTTTCTATGAAAGAACAAAAAGTATATTTTCAAGAGTTACCAAAAAGAATGAACCTAGATAGAATCCGGAATGAAAGGGGAAAAGTTAAGATATGGTTAAGTTAATGAAAGATATAAGTTATTATATAAAAGAAACCCAAATTATTGTGAAAATTACTCAAACTAACTTTATACCATTAAGATGGAGAATTTAGAAGAAAAAAATTTTTAGAATGATAAAATCTAAGATTGTATTAGAAAATAGAAAACCTAAACATACCAATTACAAGCAAGGAAATTAAAACCATAATTGATAGTTCTCCCCAAATAAAGGTCAAGGTTCAAATGGGCTTAACAGAGAGTTTAATATAATATTAAGAGATGAAACATTTCCTTTAAAGGAAAACTAAAGAAATAACTGCTTCTAGTCTTTATGAAGGAAGTATAAACATATCAAAAACATATATATCTCACTTTAAAAATTGCAAATGAATAGTTGTGATGAATAATTATGCAAATAGCCTTAAAAATATCTAAGCCAGGGGCCGGAGAGATAGCATGGAGGTAAGGCATTTGCCTTTTATGCAGAAGGTCAGTGGTTCAAATCCCGGCATCCCATATGGTCCCCTGTGCCTGCCAGGAGCAATTTCTGAGCATAAAGCCAGGAGTAACCCCTGAGCACTGCCGGGTGTAACCCAAAAACCAAAAACAAACAAACAAAAAAAATACCTAAGCCAAATCTTTAAAAAAGAATTGTAAATCATAACCAAGTGGGATTTATTTTTTGGATACAAGAATGATTAAACATATGCAAGTAAACTAATCAAATATACTATATTAACAAAGTTTAAAAATAATCACAGAGACATGTACATTTTTTTGTTTTAGGACACATCCAGCAGAGGTCAGGTTTCTGCTTCAGGGATCACTCATGGTAGAGCTGGGCAGACCATATATGGTGTCAGGAATGAAATCCAAGTCAGCCATATATAAGAGAAGAGCGCTACATATTGTACTAGCAATCTTACATTTGCACATGAATTTGATAAGATTCAACACCCAGTTATAATAAAACTAAAGAAAATAAAGAAAAAAATTAAATTATAAAGTCAAAGTATATTTGCAAATGACACCATAATGAACCAATGTGGGAAAATTACATCCTATAAAATCAATATACAAAGATATTGTTTTAGAAGCCAGGAGCAACTTCTGAGCGCATAGCCAGGAGTAACCCCTGAGCGTCACAGGGTGTGGCCCAAAAACCAAAAAAAAAAAAAAAAAAAAAAAAAAAAAAAAAACAAAAAAAACAAAGATATTGTTTTTTTATTTTCAAGTTTTAAGTTTAAATATAAGTTGTAAAAAAGTGAGTTACATTTGCAGCAGCACAAAATAAGGAACTTCACAAAATGTAACATTGTATACACTGAAACCTAAGTCTCTATCAAAAGAAAGTTAAAAACAAAGATATGAAAAAAAAATCACATTCATTGGTTAGAAGAGTCAATGTTGTTGAATTTGCTACAACATGGACCTGGAATATGTCAAGAAATATATCAGATATAACACCTCTGGTCTATAAAGAAACAAAGCAATAGCTAGAATAAAGAAATCCTTAGGCTTAGGGAAGAGAACTGAGGTTACTGAAGAATAGAATGGATGAAATGATCACATAGCACATAATATAGGGATATTAGGAGTTTGGTCATAGACCTTGCACAGTCAAATTGAAAACATAAACATCTAATTACTTCAGCAGAATTTAAAAATTAAAATGGTCATTAATTTTGACTTACTTGCATTGCCTATAACTGAGAATGTTTAGCATCTTTGTTAATGATGTAAATAAGTATAGATCATAAATATGAACCCATACATACACATAAATCAACAGTCCTACAATATCTGTACAAATAAAATTTAACTAATTTTTATGTTTGGAAGCACTAGTCATTATATTGTCCCTGCTGTTTGATTTCCTTAATAAATCTGCTATAAAATATTAGAGACTTAAATGACTTTCTGGGTTTAAAAAGAATTTTTTAATTAAATAATTTTTATTTTGACCAAAGAAAATTACAAATCTTTCACAGTAATATTTTAGGCATATAGTGACGTTGAATCAGGAATTCTTTTTTATGGCAGGGAGAACAGATAAGTAATTGAATTGACACTACTCTACAGGTGAACTGTGATGAGCAAAAGGGCAAAACAAGAGACCCTGTCACTTTGAGCTGATGCGATGAACAGTTTCTTAAGCATATATCCAAGTGGAATGAAATTTCTTCCACTCCTTATTGCTGGCATTTTGTCTTTATGAATGATTGCTTGAGACAGTTCCTCTCGGTTTGTAGCAGAGGGCAAGTACAAGTAATATAGGCAGCACAATCCTAGTCCACAGGACAACTATTATGAATCAAAGATTTCTATGCAGGTTTTTATTCATGGGGAAGTAGAGCAGGATCTTGAACAAAGATGCAGTGGCATGAGTCTTTTGAGACTGCTGTTGAAGTCTGTCAGGTTGAGGAAAATCTTACCTCCATTTTTATAGCTCTTTAAAATGCCTGGTATGTCTATTTGCCCTTAACCAAGAATTCTAATAGTTATTTTCTCTGAAATAATTATTTTAATCAAAAATATTAGTAGTAAACATGTTTTAGAAACATTAAGAGTTTTACTATAGGGGCCAGAGTAATAGCACAGCAGTAGGGCATTTGCCTTGCATATAATCAACCCAAAACTAATCTGGGTTTGATCCCCAGCAACCCACATAATCCCCCAAGCCTTCCAGATACAATTTTTGAGCACAGAGCCAGGAGTAATACCTGGGCACTGATGGGTGTGGCCCAACTCCACCACCCACCAAAAAAAATATTTATTGTAGACTAAAATTTTTTGGGTAAGTGAAACTATTTAGTACTCTGAATGTATTGGAAGAGAATGTGAAAATCATTCAAAAGCTCTAGGAGAACCTACAGGGTTTTAAAATTAGAAAGTTTTGCAAATAGTCAACTGATACCAAGGACTAAAATAAATGACCTTTTGAAATAGATGCCAACTGTAGAATTATGTATTTCTGTAAAATAAGTGTAAACCACATCAGAATAATAATCAATAATTTTGCTGGCAATTGTACTTTTGGAGCATAACAAGTAATGACTACATGACATAAAAAAACTCTATCAAAGAATAAAAGAGCCAAGTGACATTATTGCTCCCTTAGTATGACTCAAAGACAATGAGACAGCTACAATAATAGATAACTTGATCAGTGATTAAAAGGAAAAAATAACCTTTGGTTCATAAGTACATTATTTTTTTGTTGGATCACTCCATAGGAATACACACTTAAATCATTCATTCATTTGTGCTGTTTCGTCTTATTTTAAAATATTTTATTTTACAAAGATACAGAGTATGATAAAAATAAGTGAAAAAGAAAACAAAGAATAATAAGGCAAAAAGAATTTATAAAAGATAAATTTAGGATACTTTGATCCAATGACATACCATTACATGCATTCTAGGGATATTTTTTTTTCAAAGATAAGCACAAAGAGAGCACAAAATTTTAGAGCATGATTTATATTGAAGTCAGTTTGTATGGAAAGTAAAAAATTATTTAGCACAATAACTGATATCCATAAGTGGTCATACAATGACCACTTTTTATTGAAGAAATAAAATAACATGAAATAGAGAAAGAATGGTCATCAATTTATTCTGTATTTTAAACTATGTTCATTTTAAAATATATTATATCATTTTACCAGTAAAAGTACAATGTATTCAGTAGCTTAGTATTTATTCAGGTGTTGTAACAACCTACCTATTGCATCATCATTATTTCTATTCTTTTTATTAATACTGTCATTTTCATTTTAATAAAAATTTCACAATATAAAATACATCTATATTTAGGCCTGAATTAATTTTTAAGAATAGTATTTGAGGGGGCAGAGTGAGAAAAAGTGATAGGGTGTTTGCCTTGTATGCGGCTGACACAGGACGGACCTGGGTTCTATCCCTGGTATCCCTTATGGTCCCCCCAAGCCAGGAGCGATTTCTGAGAGCATAGCCAGGAGTAACCCCTGAACATTACCAGGTGTGCCCACCCCCACAAAGAAAGAACAGCATTTGAGAAAGCTAAAACTCTAGTCCTAAGGTTAGGTTATTAATCTTTGAGTGAAAATGAACTTGTAGATTATGAATTTTTACATAACTGTCTAAAATTTTTCTATCATTGTATCTCAATCATAGGTGGAGAATTATGATTAGAGAGGGCTGGAATGTTTATTTTCCTTTTACCAGTTTTTTTTAGATTCTTTTGTTTTTGAGAAAAAAAATTTTAATATAAAATTTTTATTTAAGCACCATAATTACAAGAATGATTGCAGTTGGGTTTCAATCATAAGTTTTTTTATATTCTGATACAACCCCAGAAGGCTAGGCTTCAAATAAGATGATTTTTTCTCCAAAAGGAAATCTCAAGAACATAATGTTTGAGGATACAAAAATCCTTTCCTCACACCCATATTTATTGCAGCACCATTTACAATAGCCAGACTCTGAAAACAACCAAGATGCTTTTCAACAGATGAATGGCTACAGAAACTTTGGTACATATACATAGTGGAATAGTATGCAGCCATCAGGAGAGATGAAGTCATGAAATTTTCCTATACGTGGATGTACATGGAATCTATTATGCTGAGTGAAATAAGTCAAAGGGAGAGAGACAGACACAGAATAGTCTCATTTATGAGTTTAAAAAAAAAATAAAAGACATTCTTGCAATAGTTTTCAGAGACAAAACAGAGGAGGGCTGGAAGTTCCAGCTCACTACATGAAGCTCACCATGAAGAGTGATGAGTACAGTTAGAGAAATAACTACATTGAGAACTATCATAACAATGTGAATGATGAGGGAATTAAAAAGCCTGTCTAGAGTACAGGCGGAGGTGGGGTGGGGAGGAGGGAAATTTGGGACATTGGTGACGGGAATGTTGCACTGGAGAAGGGGGGTGTTTTTACATGACTGAATCCCAACCACAATTATGTTTGTAATCAAGATGTTTAAATAAAAATGTTAATGAAAAAAAATCACTTTAAAATTTTTTTCTGTTCCCCTATCATGATGAATATTTAAGAGATTCTTCCTTGAAATTTATCATGAGAACCTAGTAGATCTTGTAGAAATTGAAGACAAAAATTATGATTGGATTCTTCTGGAACATAATCTCTCAGATTTTTTCACACTCTGTTTTTTTTTTACTTTCTTTTTTTCTTTTTTTTTGGGGGGGTGGTCACACCAGCAGCACACATGGGTTACTCCTGGTTCCACACTCAGAAATCGCTCCTGGCAGGCTCGAGGAACCATATGGGATGCCGGGATTTGAACCAATGACCTTCTAACTCCATGCTATCTCTCCAGTCCCTCACACTGTGTTTTTCTATGGGCCTAGTTTATTAGCTGTATTAATGTTTGGTCACTCTATTTTTGGGGAAGCAAAATTTGTGTATAAGCTACTGATAGCCCAAAAAATAATTTCCCAATTCTGTTTTAGTGATTTTTAAAGTACTGTATTTCTAGCATTTTTTATTCTGAATTTCCATCTCTGTTTTCTGATCTTTCTTTCTTTCTTTCTTTTTTTTTTTTTTTTTTTTTGTTTTTTTTGGCCACACCCGGCAGTGCTCAGGGGCTACTCCTGGCTGTCTGCTCAGAAATAGCTCCTGGCAGGCATGGGGGACCATATGGGACACCGGGATTCGAACCAACCACCTTTGGTTCATGGATCGGCTGATTGCAAGGCAAACGCCACTGTGCTATCTCTCCGGGCCCTGTTTTCTGATCTTTCATGCTATTGCTTTTACTGATTTTCCTCAACATACTAATCATATATATTTTAAATTGTCTGATAATTTTAACCTCAGTATCATTGACTTGAGCATTGATCCTTGATTTGTTTCTTAAGGCTTTACTTAACTTGTGGATTTTTATTGAAAATCACTGCATACAAGAGCCATGGAAGCAAAATCCCTGAGCCCCATCATATGTGACCCCTCTCCTAACTTCATTTATCTAAAAATACCCCAAATATTTTGGAGTATTTGGAATGGAGAATAAAATTATGACAATTGTAACAAGTATAGTAGCCTATCTAGTATCTCTGCTTCTAGTCCTAATGCCCACTGTCTGTGTGACAGACAGACAGTGTCTTACACTTTATAAACTCATTTGTCCTTTTGTGCATTCAGAATTTTCCAAATATTATTAATAATTTACCTCTAAAAATCTCTGAATTCATATACCAGAATTAATCACACATTAATTTTAGCATTGAATGTCTATTATCCTGGCTCAAATTTCTTTTTATGGTAAATTTCTTGTCATTCTTAATATGTCTTCCAATCTCAACATACATGTATTTCTTTTAGCCACACAGATTTATTTTACTTGTTGAAATTTTATGCATCTCTTAATACTGCTCTGACACCAACAAGTGCCAAATTTGATATGACATCTGACAATGAGGAAATAGCAACAACTTAGTTCAAGAGCAGATTGTTTTACTTCATCACCTAATGATAAGATGAAATCAGAAGACATGCCATCCTTTGATCTGTGCAAAAGCCAAGATGGTTATCTACAGAAGACTGATTGTGACAACCATGTCTGGGCAGAACTTATCCTGGACCAATACAAAAGACCCTTCTCTAGGCTTTGGCCTATGATCTGTACAACAACCAAGATCTCTAATTCCAGAGGTCTGACTGAGACAACTGCAACTGAGCAGAACTTCTGAAAAAATAATGAAAGAGACTATCCTAAGCTTCACCCTAGGATCAGTGCAAAAACCAAGACCACCAACTAAAGAAGACTGATTAAAACAACAGTGATAGAACAGAACTTCTAGAACCATAAAGAAAGACTACTTCCTATGCTCCATCCTATGACCTGTGCAAATACCAAGAACTCTAGTTACAGAGGCCTGACTTTTTTTTTTTTTTTTTTTTTTGGTTTTTGGGCCACACCCGGTGGTGCTCAGGGGTTATTCCTGGCTGTCTGCTCAGAAATAGCTCCTGGCAGGCACAGGGGACCATATGGGACACTGGGATTCGAACCAACCACCTTAGGTACTGAATCGGCTGCTTGCAAGGCAAACACCGCTGTGCTATCTCTCCGGGCCCCAGAGGCCTGATTTTATCATCCATGACTGAGTGTAAAGTTTCCAGACATCACAAAAAGACCTAGGGGAGAAAATAAGAGCATGTATAAAGCCTGTAGCTATTCCCATGACAGTATACTTCAAAGATGGAAAAACCTGTATCTCTTAGGTCAAGGGAATTCCCTTTTTAATCTCCCCAATATTGACTGTGCCTATAAAAATAAAAAGAAAATTAATTTCCTTGTTATTGTTGTTATTGCTTGTTTTTGTGGGCTTTTTTGTGTTTTGTTTTGTTTTTATCTCAGGACTGTGATTATTGTTTGGTTGTTATCTTTGTTGCTGGGGTGCTTATTTGTGGTGCTTTTCGGGGGGGTTTTTGTTTGACTTTCTTTTGTATTCTTGTTATGATTTTCTTCCTTTTTCCCTTCCTTCTCTTAAATTAATATTTATAGACTCTAGAAGAACCCCTCCCAATTATTTTGCTTGTTTGATTTTGCCCCTGCTTCTTCTTTTTTTTCTCTTTAACAGAACCACATAACTTGAACCTCTTGCTCTGCCTCACAAATTGAGGGAGAAATAATGGAGAGTACCAAGACCAAACTGTTGTATGAACATCGAGTAGAAATAAAAAATAATCAGACTTAAACACCAAATCCAAAGCCAACGACAACAGAATTGATACCCAATCTACAACAAGCTAGACACAGAGGGGACCACTTATACTAGCAGCCTGGGGGGCAAAGAAAGGGGATATGGGATGCATGCTGGGAACAGGGGTGGAGGGAGGACAACATTGGTGGTGGGAATGCACCTGATTCAATGTCACTTGTACCTAAAATGTTACTATGAAAGATTTGTCACACTTTGGTCAAAATAAAAATTATTTAAAAAAAATTCCTTCATTACCTGTGGTTATTTTTGAATCCTTTCTCTAGTCGTATCCAGTAGTTACATTTAGAAAGCCACCAATGATCATGCCATTTGATATTTTCCTCCTTTAATAGTATCCTCATTATTATCACCACTCAGTGTCCCCTCACAGGACAGCATTTATTCCTCTGATTCTTATTATACCTTTTATGTTTTAACTAAAAAGTCTGTGTTTCTCACTTTTAGTTTATAGTATAAGTCCAGAGGACAGCATACATTTCAAAAAATTATTTGTATTTTAGGTAAATTATAAGAGTCCCACATGAATAAGAACAATCTCTTCTGATTACCTTGTACTACACACTAGTTTTCTTCTTACGTACTTTTATTAGAATTGACTCAGCTTGTAAGATGATGTTAATTTATTTCATGCTCAGGATATAGTGTATTATAGTTGCCCTTTGCTCCATTGCTAATGAACATGGTAAACCATGAGCACACTTTATATTTTAAGATATATATATATTTATATAGACATAGTAAATATTTAATTGAATGACAATAAAGTAACTTCATATGAAAAAGAACCTTTAAATTTTGAATTGTCCTATACATTAAAAATAGTAATATAAAATGTACTTTTAAAAATTGATGCTTCCTTATTAATAGCATTTTTACAAAACAGAAAATTAAATAATCAAATTTGAAATAATTGGTCAAGAGAACCAAGTTCAATATATGTTATATTTATATGTAAATTTTATGTATTTATAATTTGAAACTTTTATAGCTTTCAAATAATTATAGTCAACTTTTATTTTATTTTATTAATGAAAATGACACAAAACAGAACTATTATAGAAATTAAATCAGAAAGAAGTACATACAAAACAGGTGTCTGAGATTTGTTCATATTACCAAATATCATAACACATATCTTTCAGCTGTATGTCAACTGGATTAGATGCAGAGACAAATTGGTTTGCGACTGACATATCTTTAATATTTATGCTCAGAATCATTATGAGTTTTTTCCTGTTCTACATTTCTTCTACTTGCATGGACACCATATGTAGAATTGTTACCAACATTCTATAGATGTATAAACCAGGCAAGAAAAGATAAAGTAATTTGTTGAAATAACCATACCAGTATAGAAAAGAACTGGGGTCTAAACACAAGCATTATTCTTACTGTCTGATTAGAGTTCATCAAATGTCAATTATTTTTATTGCCTTCATTGTCGGTAATCTTTTGGTGATGTTATAGACTAGGTTAATGCAATAGAAAAATGAAATAAAAAATCTTAGTTCTTGTGTTGCACAAAGAAGTTTCTTTTAAAATTAAGGGAACAATATTAAACAGTAATAGAAGCATAGAAACTTCCCTTAATAATGGTACCACTTAATACTGTAGAAATACTAGAAAGTATTTTAAAATATACCTCAAACTCTCTTGCTCAGAGTGTTTGCTTTAAATCTTGCTCAGAGTGTCTGCATTAGTAGTTTATTTAGTTAATGCTTTATAGATACATATAATTCACAAATATCGATTATAGAGAAAGTCCTACACTACTAGTTCTTAGAATAATGGTTTATAGTATATGGCACAGGACTCTAAATTAGTAGGAAAAACTTTGTCTACTTACTCACAAGATGTGAGTCATGGAACTAGAAGATACAAATCTAGCCAGAAAACATGATAAATTTCATTAACTCACAGAATGCTATTTCTTTAATAACTTTTTAACATACATTCAAATCAGGGACTATATTTCTGCAAGAATATATAAGTATCATAAGCATCTAATTTATGTCATATAATGCACAAAACTAAAAAATAAACTGTTTTAAAGTTAAAGGAAAATGAATCAAAGTAAGTAAAATGGATAAACACTGCTACTAATATTTTAAGAAGTTTAAGTTTTAGGAGTTTTAGACTGAATATACAATTACATTCCTAGAAAGAATGCCTGATGGTTAGAATTTCCATAGACAGAATTTTAAGCATATGACACTCTTTAGTTTTACAAAAATAAAAGGTTATTCTTTTCTTCAAGTCCTATATATAGAGCTTTCCTCCCACTTCACTAGTAATCATCATTTATTTCCTTCACTTCACTGTTTATTTTGGAAGTAGAAAAGAATTGGGAAATTGGGGAAGAAATTGAACATGTACTATAATCTAGTGAAGAGAAAATTTTGGTTTCCAGATAAAAAGAAAAGTTGAAGTGCTTTTGGTTATTCAGGTTTTGTTTTTTCTTTTTAATTAAGGGCAGACTGTAGTAATTTGTGAACTCAAGGGGCTGAAAAAAAAAAAGACCAGTTGCATCTGGAGTTATATTTTTATAAAAATATATTACTTTTATAATACAAATACCTTAATTCTATGAACTTTCCCAAGATATACTGTAAATAATTATCAAAATACTATATTGCAGCAAATCAATACTTAGCTCAGTATTTCTTCCAGAATACCAACATGCTTCCAAAATTTCAGTAAAATATTTTAAATTATCAGTAACTAAGCAAATAGAATCTACTATATGTTCCTGCCTCTATCTAGATGTTGTGATTTATGGAAATAAGACACCATAATTTGGGGGATGGAATGATAGTACAGCTGGTAGGGCACCTGTCTTGCACTGGTATATCTGGATTTAATCCTCAGCACTCCATCTTTTAACCTGGTCCCACTAGGAATTATTCCTGAGTGCAGATCTAGAAGTAAGCAGTTCACCACTGTATTTCGGTGCAGCCCCAAAACACAAAAATGATACTATAATTTGTTTTAATAACTAATAAGTTATTTGTATAAGCCACGTATTAAATACTTAGCGTACAAAACACATGTGCCTGGTTTCTTCCAAGTATTGGGTTGCAGAAATGAATGAAACAAAAGCTGTACCTTCAAGAGTCTGGCATTATACTGCAAAAATAGAACCACCTAAACTGGAACAGTTATAGACACTTAAAATTGTTGAATATGCTCTAGTCACTCTAGCTCTTATAAACCAGGTTATTATATTCTTGATCTGGTTCTATAGAAAATATATCGTTCTTCACAGATTCTACTTATTCATTTAAAGTGTAACTAGATATGTTTTCATTCCCTTTGGTTGGACATTTTATAAAAATATGGAATGTATGGCACAGCTATTTCAATAAGTGGCTAGCTAGATTCATGAGCCCTGGAGCTATACAGAAGCAGCATAAACATTACCTTCTCCACTTAACTAATATATAAAAATGGACAAGTTATTAAGCTGCAGGAGCTTCCCTTTACTTTTGTAAATAAAGTGAGATAATAGGAAAGTCTAGTCCTACAGTCCAGCACCAGCCAGCCATAAAAGGGGTCACCCTTTTAAATAAAACACTACCCCTTTAAAGAAGACCCTAATTGTGATTGGCTGCTGCGTCAATAAAACCCTCCACATTTAGCAGTTGGAAGGGACAGCTGACTCAGTTGGCAGAAGAGATGGTTGGAGGAATAGGGAGTTTTTTGGCAATTGGAAGAGAGGGTAGGAGGAGCAAGAGGAGAGTTTGTTGGCAGTTGGAAGAGACAGTTGGATAACCCCAAGCCCAGCTCTCTCTACCTCTGTCTATTTTTTCTGGCCTAGCAGTTTGTCATAAGCCCCTGGACTGGTGATATTTGTCAGTCTTGCCTGTGAGACCCCATAGACTCCAGTTGCATGGGCCCATCTCTGGCAGATCAATCTGACAGGAAAGAAATTGATATAGGAAAAGTGATCAGTGGGGAGTGTCTGTGATAATTTGGTGATGAAAGTTCAATAAAGTTGTACAAAAAAACATTAGCACTAACACTGATGTAATCATCTTACTGCAAAAACACGATAATGCATATGTCTAATGCATAGGATTGAGAGGGATTAGTACTTTTTTCTCATTGTATAGGGATTTATTTTTAAACACTTTTTAAGTCTAGTTGTCTACTTGGAGGAATTATATAAAAATCAGGGAGATCTGCCAAAGAAGGTTGGCCATTAAGGAGTGGATTATACTTATTTTAGAAAATTACCTTTTTAAATTTAAAGCACTGTGATTTACAAAGTTATTCATAGTTGAGTTTTACACAATGTTTCACCACCAATCAACCCCTCCACTAATGCTTCCAGTATTTCCCATTTTATAAAAATATGGAATGTATGTCACAGTTATTTCAATAAGTGGCTAGCTAGATTCATGAGCCTTCCCTTTTCACCAACCCCTTGCCCCAACCTGTGATTATAACAGGCACCTTTTTTTACTTTGGCTGTAAAAGTTTGGGTCTCATGATTTCATTGTTGTTGACTCTGTGGTCTGGATATTCAATCTGTCTTTTCTTAATACCACCTTGATATGCACCTAAATTCCACTGCCTCATCTCCTTTTATTTCACATTTATCTATCCCCACTGTATTTCATTTTTTTTTAGACTGACAGAAATTAAAAATTTTTGTTATTTAAGCACCATGGTTACAGAAATGTTCATAATTGAATTTCAGTCAAAGAATGTACACCACCCTTCACCAGTGCAACTTTCCCACCACCAATGTCCTCATTCCCCCCACCACAAACACACACACCTCTTCTTCACCTGTCTCTCGGATAGGTATTCTTCTCTGAGAGGGATTAGTTATGTTTCATAGGAGAACTCAGACTGTTAACATCACTATTTCTGTACAAGGAAGGGGGGTGTGACTCACAGAAAGAGGAACTGGGTCATGGACAGAAGAATATCATAAAAAATTAGGAAAAGGAGAAAATGCCTCATTATCAAGTTGATGTGGTGTTAGGACCTACTGATTCATTTTCTTTAATAAAATCAATTAATCAACGTTTTGACATAAATTGAAAAAATACATATGGCTGTGCATCTTAGATGGCCCAATTGCTAAATAACTGTGTCTAAAAGTGTTTAGCAAATAGACTGAATATTTTATCTTACTCAGGGTGTATTTTGTTTATGTTGTGTTTTATCTTTAAATTTTTAACCCTTTTTTTTTGAGGCAACATTGCTTAAAATCTTGTGGTTTAAGCTTTAGGCATACAGTGTTAGTGAATCCCACCAATGTGAGAAGGTACCTCCACCACTATCCTTAGGCTGTTCCATTTGTTATACTTCGATTCCCAACTTTTTGTAAACAAACTTTGGATGTCTTGATTCTTGTGTCCTAGAATTGCAAAGTAGGGTGCAAAAGTATGTTTCTTACCAAATATAAATGATTTTTCCTTTTTATATTTCATTTATTTATAATGGCCTACTGAGAACTGTTATTTTCTTAAATTAGATATTTCTAAGGACTTTGACTAGAACTGAAAAAAGAAGTAGCATTTAGAGATTCTAAGGTTTATTTAGTATGTACTTCAAATTCTGTTCTGTTTTAATATTTACTGCCATGTTTATATTTGTGAAAAGCTTATTCTCATTTTACACATGGACAAACAGATCTGGACCAGTGGCTGTCAGCTTAGGGCCTGGTGCCAATACCTCACTGGTGGTTTTTAGACCATTCATCAGCATATATTTATTTTCTATCAAATCTCATACCTCTAACTCCAAAGCTGCATGGGTTCTTCAGGTTACAGGTATTTCATACATTCTGGTTGAACAACTTTTCTAATGAATTTTTATTAGGAAAAAGAAAAAAATACACACAAAAACCCTACAGGCAAACGAAGAGAGAAATATCAAAAGATATTCTGTTCTAAATGCCCTTAAAGTTATAAATTGTCAAAGGCTGGGTCTCATAAATGAATTGGAAGCATAGATAATGCATGTTTGTAACATAAAAGAAGCTTCTCTTTAAAATGCAGTGTTGTATAATGGGCCAGGGGCAAGGAAAACAAAGAATTTAGAAATAGAAGGCCTGTTTATTTCTTATATCGGATAGGAAAATTCTAAGTTTTAAAACTATGAGTTTCAGTTTCAGAAACTTAATATAAGGTCCTTATTTCCTGTGTTTAGAATCAAATAAACTAGTGTATGTAATTTCTAAAATATAAAAAGTGCTTCCTAACCTATAAAAGTCTCTACTAAAACAGGTGTGAATGTTATAACAGAGCTATGTTATATGCAGGACTATGTAGTGTATAAAAATGCCTGCAGTTCTTTAAATTCTGATTAGTATTCAGCAAAGTGCTGAAAGAGTCTTGATGAGGTGAAGCATATCTAAAAGATCTTGCAAAGGTAGTTTGCCATGTTGTGCGAGACTTTCCTTTCTAAGCACTCATCTGTCCATATGTTTAAAATTCATGTAAAATCTGAGCTAAGCTGCAAATGCGGCTTTTAGGGGTCTCAAACTCAATTTACCTGCGGGCCTCAGGAAGCAAAGTCTGGGTGATCCTTGAGTGCAAAGTCAGTAGTAAGCCTTGAACATTGGGGGGTGCGACCCAAACAACTAAAACAAAACAAAACAAAAAAAGATTCCTCTAGGGCAGGGCCACAAAATGTCCGGAGGATCGCAAACGATCCGCAGGCCGCGAGTTTGACACCCCTGATCCTGTGGACTCATCAGAAACAAACAGAACCTGGTCAGTGTCCATAATTGAAGAATGAGTGAAAATATGCATAAACTGTAAAGGACTTTCAGAAGGATACATCAAAGAGGCCCTGAGAAAAAAATCCTGTGACAGGAAATTCTATCCAAATGTGATATGAGCGGAACTTAAGAGAGTATCACATCCTATTTGAATCTAACATCTAAAGAAGAGATCTAAATATTACCTTTGGCAATGATAATATCAGCAGCGGAGCTGCAAAATAATGAAGAAGAATATGGGCATAGAATAGACTCATCACTAAATTGTTTGGCACTGATTCATTCTTTGCATAGGATACATAAAGTACAAGAAATGAAAATGTCTTGTTACCTCCTCCACAGAAAACATACAACTCAAGAAGATTTTAAATTTTACCAGTTTTAAAATAAACCCAGAACTCTACATGTATGTCAAATCAAAAAATTGCAGTTTTCATGCCAAATCAGTATCACTCCCATAACATGTCCACGAGACATTGATATTCTTCAGATTTTGACCTGGCATGGAATATGACATTTCTTCTAATTTTTGGTGTTTTGGGATTTTTTTTTTTTTTTTGGCTACATCTGACAGTGATCAGGGGTTACTCCAGGCTTTGCATTCAGGAGTAATATTGCTGGGTTCCATACAGAATGCTCAGAACCAAACCTGGGTTGACTGATGCAAGGCAAATGTGATACTGGATGTACTATCTCTCTAGCTCCTCTTCTGTTTCTATAGTAAATATTAAAGTGTAAAAATAGACAGTTTTTTATGTAAGATTACTAAAGAAATAGTCCCCATAATCAGATGTTCGTAATAAGTGACACCATTATAATTTAGAGCTGTCACATGAACTGAAACTTGTTTCCTGAATCTCTTAGCTTAGTTCTGCAAGCAAATCTTTTATTTCAGAAAACAATAGTTTTATTAGATATATTAAATGCTTTTTTCCTGTCTACTTACCTTCATTCCTTGCTATTGGATATATAGGTTCCATACTATTCTTTTATAAACAAGCTCATATATTTGGAATATACTGTTTAACTCACATTTAACTTAAATTAAAAACAATCATTCTTAAAAACTATCATTCTTAAAACAATCATTCTTTAATATTTGCAGTCATACCATAGATACCACCAGAGTGCAAAGTTTCCTCACGATGTTCCTGCTTATCACCTTTAGATAATTGTTTAGTTTGCCTTACCTCAGAGTTTGTTTCCACTTGGTATTGTTCAATTCCTTTATTATTTTCTTTATAATCCACGAGAGAATGATCTGTTGCCTGTCTTTCATTTCTATCGCACTTTATTTTAGCATGACATTCTTCATTTCTACCCAAATTGAAATAAAATGCAAGATTTTATCTTTTATCATAACCATTATTCTACTGTTTATGTCACAATTTCTCTCTTTTTTATGTTTTGTAAAACATTTTTGATCTCCCTCCCATCTAAAATTTACATCTCTTCTTTTTGACCCAAAACTTGATAGTTTGGTATTTGTGTTTGATCCACTTTGATTTTGCCAGAGAGTGCAGAAAAAGTGCAGAAAAAGCAGGATCCTGGAAGTTGTCATCTTAAGCTGCCATTTTCTTCTGGAATGCCATTAAGAGTCCAGTTTCCAAAACTTGTTCCACTTAAGCTGGGCTGTACTTGGTAATGGGAAAAATAAAGATTACCAAATTTCCTACCTTTAAGCTGGTGGATTCTTGAATTATTTTTGTGTGTGACAGGAGCAATGGGACCTAGTAATTCATTTATCATAAGTCCTTAACATTTTTCTGAGGAGCTTTGCTTTCTTTCTTCTCAGAAGTGAAAACAAAGATAAACAGAACTCATTTTTTGTTTATCATTTGTCTTACACGTGGCAGTACTCAGGGCTTACTCTTGTCTCTGAGCTCAGGGATCACTCCTGGCAGTGTTTGGGGGAAGAGGGGCACATGCTATGCTGAGAAAGGAACTTACGCCACCATATATATACAAGCCCAAAGCCCTACCTGTTCTACTATTACTCTGGCCCCCAATTTTACATTTTTAATGGTCTTCTTTTGAATACTGAAGAAGGTCTTAGAATTACTTCATCTCTTCCTTAAAGTACTTGCAAATAGTCAACAGATAAGCCAAATATCCACTTATTACTCCACTAACATGTGTCTCAGAAAAATCAGAAAAATGTAGGTAAACTTCTGAGAAAGCTAGTCCGGCCCATCAAGATTTTACTCCTTCAGCCTTTCATTCTCAAACTCTGTCCTTAAGCAACATATATTGTTTGAATTAGTGTCCATATCACTCTCTTGACACTTTCACTGTATTCTCATGCTAAAACACCCTTTGTTGACAGAGCTTTGTTCCATTTGCCATTTTTGCTCAGTATTCCCCACAGCTTCATCCTTCACCCAGCCTACTAGTAATGGTGGGTTCTATGTCTTTGTGTATTCTCTTACCTCCCTACTATGCTTCTATCGTAATGTAATATCATGTAAATGTTGTATTGATATCTTTTTTTTTGTATTGATATTCTTAGATGGTTATTATGCAATTAGTTTGTATCTCTAGTTTTCTACTTCATTAGATGTGACTTCTTAATTGAAAACATAGTTTTCAGTATAGGCCCACAGTAAGAAAAATGATGCATTGATTAAATCAAATGAGGATTAAAATGGTTTAAGGGCTTTTGACTCCATGGGACTTAGTTTCTTGCAGGCAGGAGGGATAGAGGAGGGAGTTGGTAATGTATATTGGGGAAAACAGCCTCTGAAACCTAAACCAGTCTGAAGAAAGGCATGGAAACCTTTGTTTGGTGGCCTGTCTCCTCCCTATTTTGCATAAGCCCAAAATAGAATCCTAATTCCCCAGAGCCTACCACTGTCAGATTTCATAATCCTTCTACCAGCAAAGGAACTAAGAATCAATAGAGTGTCTAGTAACTTGTTTTAAAAGGCATATGAATGCCTTTTAAATACTTTAAGTAGAGGGTATTTTCCCCAGAAAATCCAATGTAATATTTTCTCCAATAAACAAGGATTGTGAGAAATTCCAACTTTCAAAAAGAAAAAGAAAAAGTAAATGTGCTATTTGCACACTTTCAGTAATTGTATTTGCTTTCTGCAGTTTATGCTTAAGAAAGCAGGTAGTCAGGGAAAAGTTATAATAGTGAGTTATTGGGAGTAACCTACAAGTGCTTGTATGTTTTCTGTACTATTTACTGTATCATGTACATTGGACATGATCTAAGGTCATAGCAAGACCATACTCTTTGTAATAAAAAAAGAAGTATAGGTGCTGAGTTTTATTCATAAAATGTATATTATGGAAATGTTTAAGATGCTGACTCAGCTTCCTCCTGACAGGTAAATGGATAAATGTAATTGGTTACTACATAGATAGATAGATAGATGATAGATAGATAGATAGATAGATAGATAGATAGATAGATAGATAGAGATAGAGAGATAGAGAGATAGAGAGATATAGATAGATACTACAGTAGGTATAGTAATAACTCCTTCAAAGATCCCCATCATTGAATTTTAAATATTTTTGTTACATGTCAAACCAAGAAATTAAATTATGAGAAGAGATTAAAGTTGCTAAACAGCTAACTTTAATATAAAGTGAAAGCCCAAAGACCAAAGACTTCATAAGCATCCTATGTGAGCCAGGGTATGGTACACTGTTTGCCTTGCATGTGGCTGACACAGGCTTGATCCCTGGCACTCTTATTATCCCCTATGCCTGCCAAGTGATCCATGAACACAGAGCCAGGAGTAAGTCTTGAGCACAACTGGATGTGCCACCCCCAAAGAAAATCCTTAAATATGGAATCGGGGAGAAAAAATGCCATTGCTTCCCCTGATGCTTGATTTATTGTTTTTCGACAGTAATGCTTTTTTTTAAATATTTCTCTATATTCATAGGTGACACAAACAAGTTAAATAAAATTAAATCTCTCTAAGCAGGTCCCAAAACACAATATTTTAGTGAAATGCTTTTATTTAATGCCATATATACTTTAAATATCTTATTTCTATAACTGACATTCTAATCCTTAATAGCAAGCCTGGTTCCAAGTCAATGCACAATGCAATGGACACCAAGCAGAGGCAGTGAACAGCTGATGGCAGCAGGAGTTCTTGGATTCAGACCATGCTTCTGGCTCTATCTCTTGCTTTTGAGCTAAGTGACTTTCTCTTCTTGAACCTTTGCAAATGGAAATGACTATTTTGACCTAAGATTACAGTAAAAAGGGAACAACCTGCCTTTTCATCTGCAAGTAACCATTAACTGTGGTTCTCTGTAGATCATAATGCCCGTTTTACTGAGTGCTGTTATTTGGAGTACACAGTTTGAGAAAATTTTGTAGCTGCTGCAACTGTGTGGTTATTTCAAGGCATATTTTCCTATAAAACATGCTACATATGAGAAGTTATCATTGTATGGAATGCTCTCTGGGAGAAGTAACAGAAACTTGTTTGATTTCTGTATTTATGATAAATTTTATCATATTTATCATTTGGATGAAAATATAAATCCATGCCCAGTTTGTCCAAACTATTTTATAAAGAACATGTGATCTCTTCTGTGGCAGAATATAAAAAAGAATCAATCTATTTTCAGATATAAGTCACACACACACACACACACACACACACACACACACACACACTAAACCCAGGAAAGCAAAATGGTTTTCATTTTGGTTGCTTAACTTTCCCAGTGAAATGATTAGAATCTCAGTACCTTCATTCTTTACAATAAACATAAATAAAAGCAGAAATCACTCAGGAATTTTGTTATAAATGAATAGGCATAAGAGTTAAAACTAAAAATAAAAATTTAATGCCAACCAAAAGATCTTGCTTAATGATTTCTAGTCCACTTGGTTTATGATCTCTATCCATTCCTTTTTGCACATGCCAAAACTAAGAATAATACTTACTAGACTATGGCATATAATAGGCACTTAAGAAACAGTGATAAGCCAAGTTAACATGTAAAAACTGGAGAACAAAAGAATATTTTTTAGGTGGGTTTTTGGGCTTACTACCACTGGCTTGTGTTTAGGGATCACATCTAGTAGTGCTCAGGAGACTTTATGCAGTGCTCTACATAACACCCAGGCAGGCTGCATGCATAGCAAGCACGTTATCCACTCTTGGGCCAAATAAAATATTCTTAAAAATCAGTCTAAATAATTAAATGAGGGATGCTGACTTTGCTAATTTTCCTTACTTGTTCTTGGAATACTTTATTTGGACTGAATGTTGAGGTTCTAGAGAACTTTGGGCTATGATCTCAAGACATTAAATTGGACTGTCAATTATGTGCTAAAAGTAGATATACAATAATACTGTTTTAAAATCAAACTTTAGAAAATAAAGTACTATCTCTTTCAGAGAGTTTGAGATTCAGTCATTGTTTTAACACAGAAATCTGTTTATTAAACCAAACAAAACAGAAATTATAACAGCCCTCAATGTTTGAATTTTCATTTAAATAAACAAACTCTAAAATCTCACTGTAAAAGATGTTTGTGCAACTATGTATTTCCAAAATACTTATATTTCAATAAACTTTTCACATTATATTCACCAACAGTATCACAAAAGTGTATTTTTTTTATCATTTACGTAACTGTAAGGAACAATAATTCTAGAAACACTAGAAGAAAAAGCATAGCAATGTCCACAGTTACAAGAAAAAGTGCACATTACTTGGTCACAATCACAGTCATTACTTGAAAAACTATATGTAACAAGTAGATAAGAAATATCACTGATGCCTTAAACTCATTATCAAAAACTGAATAGACATAAATTTAACATGAAATAAGGCAAATTCAGGAATGCACAAAGAATCTGTAATCCAATGAAAGCAAACCAAAAATACATAAGCTCATTGTACTTCTCCCTAAATATTTAAAAAATAGCCTTGCCTCAGTGCACAAAAATTCCCACCATTCATGTGTAATTCAACACTATAAAATAAGAAGGGAAAAATGTAGGGAATCAAAGGGAATAACAGTTCACTGAAAGTTTCATCTCCTTCCACTTACAGTCCTTTATAATTGTTTAAGCTAAAACTGTAAATTATACAACTCATATCAGGAGTTAATGGTCTTTTTGAAACTATTTCTGAAAGGAAAATGAAACGAAAACTACACATAAGAGTGCAAATTTTCAGATTGTCACTTGCAACCTCTTAACATTCAGTCATCTACATCCAATTGCTGCTAGAAGGACGCCTATGACACAGCGGTGGCAATCCAGAGTGAGCAGATGTAAGAAACAAAGGTGTGATTTATTTTTCAATGATGTCTTTTGAAATATTGAATTCTGTGATGAAAACAGCTATTGGAAAGCTGAAGTGTTGAGTGGGATGTTTGTGATTAGCATGAATCTGAAATGCAGGCTTCTCTTGGAAGTAGTTCCTGATGTGACGCTTTAAACGTAGGCAAGTGTTTTTCCAGCATCAAGTGTTATTTTTGTAGAAAGAATTTGGAAAGAGGAGAAGGCAAAGGGATGTGGAAAAGGTACTTACAGTAGTTTCTCAAAACAGTTTTCTCTTAGGACCTATGAAAAAGTTACCAAAGTAAAAATGACAATTTTGAATGAAAAACAAGTTTTCTTTTTTATAAAAATTATTTTTTTAAAATACAAGATCCTATTCATTGTTGTTATATCCTGTCGCAATGAGAATTTGGTTCTTTGTGTTTTTGTTTTTTCTGCCCAATACTGTTGCTTTCAGTCAATAAGTCAGTAGCAAATTCCACTAATATTTCAGTTGGATCTTGAATTATTTTTCATACCACAGTTTCTTCTGTTTTATCCTTGAATTTGAAATAGACAGCCTTTTATTTTTCTTTTTTTCTTTTTTTTTTTTTTTTTTTTTTTTTTTTTTGCCCCAGATATTTATGCTGACACACTAAAACAAAAAGCAGTAGGCTGGACAGATTAAAGTATCTCAAGCACTTCAGAGGGCAGAGTTCCTTTGAAGCACCTTAACACATCACTTTATGGATCAAGGACAATGTGGCATAATGGAATATTTCTCTTAAAAGACTGAGCAGTGCGACCAGAAGCAACTCTGCTGGGAAATCAAAATGTCATTAGTGAAAACTGCAAATTTAGACCTCAGTGAATATGGTCATCATTTGACTCAGTTCTGTTGTAAAATAAGATTTTCCAGTTCATCTGCAGAGCGCAATAAAAATGCCGCTGATTCTCGATATCCTGCCACGAGCTGTCTCACAGCATTGATTTCAGTTGGACTCAGCTGGGGTCTGGAGCTTGAACTGCTGGAGGATCCTGAGCTACTTGCCAACTGCCTCTTCATGCTAAGGTCAGTAGGTCCTGCAGAAACAACAACAACAAATCACAAAATTAGCCTCATGCGTTTGAGTACAAGAAATAAGTAAATTTCTTAATTCAAAGAATTCTTGATATTTTAAATCAAATGATTTTATTCTAAAATTAAAGAACAGCATAATATATGATTCGAGTGAGGAGGTATTCTTTTTATTAATTTTTTATTTTTAATTATGAGAACAAAGATGCAAAGAAAGAGGACAAGGTAAAGTTACAGTGGAAGGACAATCACCCATAAACAGAATTCTCAGTAGTCCCATTGCTGATATCTTAACTTTGAACTTTCAGCCAAAGAACATTCAGAAAAATAAAACAGAACCCATGTACAATTACTTTGTTCCTCAAGTCCCCAGATTGTAGGACATAATATTTTTATCAGCACACAAAGCAATCTAAAGACATAAAACTTATGTGACTCCTTAAACATTGAAGGCAAAGTACTTTTTTACATTTCCATGAACATGCATATTAGTTTAAGTTAACCTCAAAAGTTTAAGTGGGTTGTTTTTCTTAAGGATTAGAGTCAAAGGAGCACAGTAAAAACGGTGTTAAGAGTGGTGATTATTGTTTGCATAGGCCCACCAAAATACGAGGGGCATGGAAAGGAAAAGCCTTGGCCTAAATACAAGGAGACCCTACCCCTGAAGTTTCCTGTCATAAGACCAACTCTAGGCTCCAGGCAAACTAGTTTGTCCAATCCAGGTCATTGTCTGTAGTGCCCATACACTTTTATTTTTTACACAGTCTCTGTTGTTGGTATCATGTTTCTGTATTAAAGATCTTGGAATCTGCATATCCTATATTGCAATCAGGATGGTGCAGAGCATCCTCCACTCTGCATCCACAAACTACAGAGGCAGGCTGCACCAAGAAGATTCCACATGCCAGTTCTTCTGTTTCTCTTCAGCTGGTATGTTGGGGGCTCTGGGCAGGACAGCTAGCCATAGGCCCCCTGGTCTGACCACTTAGTCCAGGAGACTGAGATCCCCCCATGCCAGAGTGGTCTTTGGGGCCATGCCTGGTAAATCAGGCCCTGGGGAAAGATTGGGGAGAGAAATTCCTCCACTATGCATCCACAAGCTACAGAGGCAGGCTGCACCCAGAAGAATCCACATGCCAGTTCTTCTGTTTCTCTTCAGTTGGTATGTTGGGGGCTCTGGGCAGGACAGCTAGCCATAGGCCGAGTGAGGAGGTATTCTTTAGTTCTTTGTCAGTCTCTAGTAACTGCTCTTAACAGCAAGAGAGTGCTGACCTTCTCTGAGAATGTGCTTCTTGGAGAATTCAGTTTAAGGGTACCTTTTGCATGTTGTTAAAGCCTTCTGATTAGTGATATGAAATGATGGAAATTGCAAATGTGTTTCTATTTGCTAAATTTCAATCCCGAAGTTGCTAAAACTAGGCTATCATCTCAATGACTCTAGAAGACAAAATTCTCAATATAAACCACAAAAAAACAGACTTCAACTTGTTTACTGCACAGCATTTTTTCAACCTAATAATGACAAGTGTTGGGCTGACGAGATAGTACAGTGTTTGTAGGATGTTTGCCTTGCAAGTGGCTGACCCGGGTTAGAGCCCAGTATCCAATATGGTCAACTGAGCACCACAAGGAGATAACTGCTGTGTGTGGCTCTAATAGTAACCCTTGACCATCACTGGTATGGCCCCAAACAAAATGGCATGTTTATGCGTGGGGTTTTGTTTCCTTTTTTGTTTTTATGTTTTGTCTACAAGTATTTAAAAATAGAACAAAATTGGACTTGAAGTGTGAAATTAAGAACTTATTGATACAAAGAAATTAGACTTGGTATAATGCTTTAGGTACTGCTTTAAAGTTGTTTCATTCTTTAGATGTTCATCTTTATACTCAATCCTTTTTGTTAAGCAATTGCTATAGTAATTATATCTGCAATAAGTAACACACTTAAAATCCTTATATAAAATGTCCATACAAGGGCCGGAGCTGTGGAGCAAGCTGTAGTTAAGGCATCTGCCTTGTGGGCACTAGCCTAGGATAGACCACGGTTTGAATCTCTGGCTTCCCATATGGTCCCCCAAGCCAGGAGCGATTTCTGAGTGCATAGCCAGTAACCCTGAGCATCACCGGGTGTGGCCCAAAAGCCAAAAAAAAAAATGTCTATACATTCATACTGAAAGGCATGCTCAAAATGTCATGGCCCCATACCTTCAAAGTATTTTAATATATTTTTCCTAAACTTATTAAAATATTTTTAGATAATTGTATTCATTTCATGAACAAGACATTTAACCAAATAGTTCTTGTTGCAAACATGATGGAAACAGGTCAAGACCTCATCCCCTTCTTTATTTACTACAAAGGTTGAAGAGGACTTTGTCAATGAAAAGGCAGAGGTCCCATGAGAGGAAATAGCTTTGCTTGAAATTTAATTAGGACAGGGACAAGACAAGTATACAAGAAATCTGACAACTGTGACTAACTTAGGTCTTCTGCTATAACCTTTTAATTCTGTGATTCTTCTACCAATAATTAACTTTCATTTGTTCTATTTACAAAATCATAATGCTGAAAAAAGCAAGTCAAGAGATAAATGTAAGGATGTTCAGTGAAAACATAAATTGATAAAGAAGCATTCAAGGAAATCATTAACAACACAACTTTGGATCATTTGTTGAAGTTATAAACAAGAAACATGACCAGATCAGTGTGTTCTGGCCTCAGTATCAACTCAATTGAAGTTTTTTCTTCTCTGACTTTGAGAATCCCTTTCAAATAAAACTTTTATGAAAGAAAATGGAATTTATTTTTTTCTTGGATATGTAGAAATTATATGCCTGATTGTTATCTGATAAAAATTTGTTAACATTTTTTTAAATGGTTTTGCTGCCAAGTTACTGATAAGCATTTTAAACTAAAATTGAGAAAGGGTGGTTTTTGGTCTTCAGTTCTTCTTCTATGGAGAGTGATTTTATTTTATTATTAATTTGTCTTTTGGGCCCACATCCCTTGGTGCTTGGGGTGTACAATATGGAGAGTCAAATTTGGGTTAGCTATGTTCAAGGTAGTGCTTTACCTACTCAAATACTTCTATGGCACAGAGACTATAGTTTTTAAAAAATACTTTTTATGTCTAGCTTTAGGTTATAAGCTTACAAATGACTGCATGGGTTTCCTTAAATAATGAATTATAATCAATATATGCATTACCTCAGTAATCAACATAATGATTACGCATTTGAAGTAGTGTATTATGTGAAAAATATGATTGGAATTTTAAGAAAGTCAATATAGACAAAACATCTTTTTATTGTACAAAAAAGATGGAACTTAGAATTTCATTGCTTAAGAGAAAGCAATGTCTTCCTTCAAAATTTCAATGAATAAAATAGTATGACTCTCATAAGGGCTAATGTTCTTATTAAATCTTATACCACTATTCTTAAAATACTAGAACCCTTAAGAGTAGTGATAAACCTGCTGTCTGTTTTTTTAAATTCAACAATAAGAGCCAGAAAGATAGCAAAATCTATAATATGGATTACTGATTATATTATACCCATTCTAGGGAAAAAATTCTTTTCAAAATGTTTAGTTATTATCATCTCAAGTTCCATCTTGCAAAAGGAAAGATGGATATTTAACTTAGTATTAAGTGTTTTATTTTGATTTTTAATTTTTTTTTTTTTTTTTTTTTTTTTTTTTTTGGTTTTTGGTTTTTGGGTCACACCCGGCAGCACTCAGGCGCAACTCCTGGCTCTATGCTCAGAAATCGCTCCTGGCAGGCTTGGGGGACCCTATGGAATGCCGGGATTGGAACCACTGACCTTCTGCAAATGACTTACCTCCATACTATCTCTCCAGCCCCTACTTTAATTTTTATTAAAAAATTTTAGGTAGTGGGACCAAAGCAATAGCACAGCAGTAAAACATTTGCCTTGCACATGGCCAACACAGGATGAACCCTGGTTAGAATCCCAGCATTCCATATGGTCCCAGAATCCCGTATGGTCCCTGGAGCCCGCCAGGAGTGATTTCTGAACACAGAGCCTAGAATAACCCCTGAGCACCTCAGGGTATGATACAAAATTAAAAAAAAAAATTACAGTAGCTAATGATTCAAATTGCTTTTATGACAAGGTTTCATGTATATAGTATTCCAACCCCACACACTCCACCATTGTCCAGTGTCCCTTCCTAACTACCCTCCCAAACCCAATGCCCTCACCCACTTTTGGTAAGATCAATTATGTAGACTACTTCTAGATTATGTTGCCTTTTGCAATCTTTTTAATACTATCTTTATTTAAGCATCTTGATTACAAACATGATTGTAGTTGGGTTTCAGTCATAAAAAGAACACCCCTCTTCACAAGTGCAACATCCCATCACCAATGTTCCCAATTCCCCCTCCCCAGGCCTGTATTCAAAAGAGGCATTCTACTATTCTCAATAATTGACATTGTCACCATAGTTGTCAGTGTAGTTATTTCTCTAATTGCATGCACTTGTGGTGAGCTTTATATCTTGAGCTGGTCCTTCCAGCCCACATCACTATTGTCTCTGGGCATTACTACGATATTGTCTTTTATTTTTCTTAAAACCTATCAATTTGTTATTTCTTTGTTATTTTTTTTTTGTGTGGTTTTTTGGGCCACACCCGGCGGTGCTCAGGGGTTACTCCTGGCTGTCTGCTCAGAAATAGCTCCTGGCAGGCACGGGGGACCATATGGGACACCGGGATTCGAACCAACCACCTTTGGTCCTGGATTAGCTGCTTGCAAGGCAAACACCGCTGTGCTATCTCTCCGGGCCCCAATTTGTTATTTCTTTACTGTGCTTTTTCTTTTCTTTTTTTGGATCCCAAAGTCTTTTTTATTTCTATGCGTACCATCTTCTCTCTGTTACGATAATTTTTAAAACTTAATTTAATTTTTGGCACATATTTTTTCTCAAATGTATTCCATTTCTACCTAATATTCATCAATTAACAACAGGTTACCAAACAACAACTTGTTTATTTACAAAGGATGTAAAAGTTTCTAAGATATATATTCTACAAATATCTATAAAATGCCAGGGATATTTCAGCCTACTATATATTTAAGTATATATATATACATATTTAAGTATATACATATATATGTATATGTGTATACATATACGTATATACATATGGGAAAAAACTCCTCTCCCCAAGGGATGTCTTCCTCTTAGTAAAACCAATGACCAAACACTATAGGCAATTATGTACTTAATTAGCACTCTATCATAAATTTATTCTTGACAGAATATGAAGGCAATTTTGAGATTTTAAAACTTGTATTTTAGTATAAAATTGTCAATAACCCACATCATATATATAATTTTATGACAAATTAAGCTTAGCTATTAAATGCCCTTCATTAATTTAATTATTTGCATATCTTAGAATCTAATGTGCCTTATTTAAAATATGTTCAGTTAAATGTCTCAGTCATAATTCACTGAAAAATAATTGTTTCTCATATAGCCCATCATAATTATTCTTCTAATTACAATGCCAAATTCCTAGTACTGACGTTTACTTGCTTTTTAAGTTGCACATTTAATATTTATAGTTACTTGAGTTAATTATTATAATAACTTGGTGAATGATCAAAAAGTATAAGCGAGCCATTTTCCGAGGCGATTCATAGAAGCTTCTGTATGGAAAGGGTTTTAGCATTCTTAATTTTTGTTTGTTTGTTTGTTTTTGGGCCACACCCATTTGATGCTCAGGGGTTACTCCTGGCTATGTGCTCAGAAATCCCTCCTGGTTTGGGGGGACCGTATGGGATGCCCGGGGATCAAACCGCATGCTAGCACTTGCAAGGCGGACACCTTACCTCTAGCGCCACCTTCCCGGCCTCAGCATTCTTAATTTTCTTGCCTATTTTTGGCCATTAGGAAAGGGAACAATTACTTCAGAAGATACTATTTTAACTTCTACTGAATTGAACATAATACATGATGACATAGTTAATTACTATATTTTATAGAAATTTTGTGTAGTTATACAGACGTGCCATTTATTGTAAGATCATAATCAGATAATCAAAACCATTTTGACCATTTCTTCTTGTGAAAACTGAATTTCTATGGCATTAAGAAAGCAAAAACACCTAGTACTGATGATGAACCTGGACTGGACAGAAGTATACAACAATATTGTGTAATAAAGGCTTCCTTGATATATAAGAACCACATTAAAATATACCCCAGAATTCACTTTCCCATAATCATTTATTTGTGCACGTCATAAGTTCCCCAGCTATTTATGATTATGGTTTTCTTGAAAAGTTGATGATCACCCTTACAAACATTAAACCAAACTCCTATTTACTAAAACTTGCTCAACAGCTTGTCTTCTTGTCAATGAAGCTTTTCTACTTGGCTGTTCTTATAATTTTTGGATGACAGATCAAAAATACCAGTCACTTGTACCAATGGCTCCTCCATTTTAATAGTAGTCATTTTAATAATAGACTTAACTTTAAAGAAATTATTCAGAAAAATATTCCTCCGGAATGAAGGAGGAGACTTTAAATATAACCATAGTACTACATTATAATGCCCTTGCATAAACTGTTGGTTTAAATCTCTGAAAAGTCTATAATACTCCATATGTTTAAAAAAAGTTTGTAATTAAATAACAGAAAAACCTAATGCCTTGGGCTTGGGCATACTTTATCTTTGAAATGATAAAATGTTACTTATATATTATACACATAAGATACACATCTTGGGATAATGCAACTGGGAAACCTAAGTTCAGGTGTTAACTCAATCATTCTTGTAATATGAATATAGGTAAAACATCTTCCTGGAGCTTCATGTATAAAATGTTACTATTCCTTGTTTTGTCTATTTAAATAAAATCTAGTTTTATAATCTTTTCCTTATTAGATCTTATTAGTAATCATCAAACATTCAGGGATTATTTGTTAAAATTCTAACAAACTTCTCTAGGGAAAAAGAACCAAGAAAATGTTTGTATAATATATGTAATAAGGAATTCATTCACTAGATTAAAAAGTTCCTATATGTGTAGCTAAAATGCTAGAGAAGTAGAAATGTTAATTTTCTACTTCTATGTAAATCCTGTGGTTTTCATAAGTGAACATAATATGATTTTAATATAAAAGTAAATGGACTTCAGAATAATGACAGTTTTAGGAAAATAAATCCTAGCTCAAAGAGTCAGAATGTGCTCTTTCTATATCATTTTTTATTTAAGTGTTTATTTTATTGATGAGATGTACCAATATTAAGAAGTGTAATCTCATTTACTTTCTATATAATTCAAATATTAATCTTTTTAAAAACAAATTGAATATTTGGGCTCCTGGAGCCAAAATAAAATAACAATCATGTCAAAACATATTATAATTTTTCTTCAGAAATCCCAAATAGTTATCTAGGACAGTATTTACTAAAATATTCATTTTATATGTGCTTAATGGAAAAAATTTTAACAGTAAACACATACTAACATGTAGTGTTAATGCAAATCATGGCAAACAAGATATTATTGCTAGAGATTATATTATAATTAAAAGTATATAGTATATTATGATTACTTAATATAGAAAATAATTATATTATTTCAATCATTTAAATTATTCTATAAAGCTATAACAATTAAAACTGTATGGTCCTGGGATAAAGGTGAATTTTCAGACCAGTTCAATAAAATTGAGATATCTTTAGATATAGGGTCAATTGAACTGAGCTAAGTGCATCAAGTGAAGAAAAGACTCTTCAACAAACAGGGCTCATAAAACTGGTAAACCAAATTCAAAAACAACAAAAAAAAATTTAACAATTTGAACTATTTCAAACTTAAATGTTTCTGTACTGTTAAAAACTTAAATGCTTCTGCACTGTTAAATAATCACTAATGTAGACAATCTACTAATAGTTGCTGCATACCATATGGAAAGAATAATACTTAACATATATATAAACATAAAACTCAATAATACACACCCAACAAGCTATTAAAAATATGGGAGAACATGAACAGTCTTTAATTCTCCAAAATACAAGTGCCAGCAGACATATGAAAAGTATGTAAACACTGATCACAAAAAATACCGTAAAATAACAATAATATCACCTCACATCTGTGAGAAAGGTCCACATCAAAAAAACAAAACAAAAACAAAAACAAATGTTGGTGTATTTGTAGAGAATAAAAATATGAGTCCCCCATCTACTGTTGATGGGACTCATTTGGTTCAGCCTTTATGGAAAAGAGCAGCAAGATTTCTCAAATATTCAGAACGTCCATACAACCCAGCAACTTCACTTTCAGGTATCTAGTCAAAGTAAACAAAAACATTCATTTAAAAATATGTCTGTACACTGCAATAGTGCAGCACTATATATAAAAGATCTGGGAAAAAAACCCACAAGTAGCACCAAAGAGATGATTAGATACAGAAATATTAGTGTGTGTGTGTGTGTGTGTATATATATATACCCAATTACATATAACTCAGCAATAGAAAATGAAATATCTGAAACAGATAGAATTGGAATTATGTTGAGTAAAGTGAGTCAGAGAGAGAAGATCAAGTCCTGAATGATCACATTCATCCGTGGAGAATAAAGAAACACAGTAAGTGAACAAACATGAGGCAATGAAAACTGATGCTAAGAATCTGCTCAGCATGGATAGGGTCAAGACGGTGCCTTGGATTTGGTGTAGTGACATTATAAACATTATTGTAAATCATGTTGTCTGAATTTTTTTAAAGGACATAATTTGTGCTAATTATACTAAAGCTTGTGAAATTCCTTGATGATATTCTAAGGAGGTGAAGTAAGGATCACTCCAGAGGGTCCATGGACAATGCTGAATGTATACTTGTGCAGTGATATGCAGCAGTAATGGCAAGTCTCATCAGATAAAATGCTCAGCGTCTATGAACAAGGGAAAAACCCACAAACGTAAGCTATACTGCCATCTCCTGGAAAATACAGAACTTAGTGCAAACAAAAACAAAAACAGAACAAACATAAAAATAGACAATAGCTTTAAAAGAAGTTACCTAAAATGTGAAAGCAGCAATGCAAATATATAAGGAATTTGAAAATCAAAGAAACTTGTCATCATCAAAAGATGATTTTCTAATAACCAATCTCTGAGGCTCAAAAGCTATCTAGTTTCTAGAGAATTTAAAATAAATGTATTTTTGTTGTTTTTGTTTTGAGTCCACACCTGGCAATGCTCAGATATTTGTTCATGCTCGGGGGTCCAAAATGGGTGCTAGGGATCGAACTTTGATCAGGCATATGTGATAAGAGAACATTCTACCTGCTGCACTATCACTCTAGTCCCTAAAACAGATGGTTTGATTAAATTCCAGAAAGTCAATGAAATCATGTGGATACAAAATAATATCATGAAGATAGAAATATAAAATAAAAAACATGGGGCCGGCGAGGTGGCGCTATAGATAAGGTGTCTGCCTTGCAAGCGCTAGCCAAGGAAAGACCACGGTTTGATCCCCCGGCGTCCCATATGGTCCCCCCAAAGCCAGGGGCAATTTCTGAGAGCTTAGCCAGGAGTAACCCCTGAGCATCAAATGGGTGTGGCCCGAAAAAAACAAAAATAAATAAATAAATATAAAATAAAAAACACATGGTAAAAATAGTTAGAAATGGCATACAGAATTGTAGCAGAGTAACATTTAGACAGAATAAGTGAATCCAATATGAAACTTGTTTTATGGAATTTGATTAAAAGAACTGATATAAAAATAATTAAAATTACAGAAGGAGAAAAGAAAATTTATTTAAACATGTAGATTCCTCAGAAAATATTAAAAGAGGTCCCCTACCATCAGATTTTTTGTTGGCATCTACCTGTAAGACATAAAAATACCAGCTTGCAAAGATATATGTAACACCTATGTCTATCTCAGAGTTTAGTACAAGTGTCAGGTTATGGAAAAACCCAAATGTCCTACAACAGATGAATGAATAAAGTAGTTACAACAGAATATTCCATTACAATTGAACTGCAAAAAAATACTATGCAGCTGTAAATCTTGAAGTTGTCTACATTGTGGATGGAATTAAAAGATGTGATAGTAAGTGAAATAAAGCAGCAGGATAAAACCAAACACAAGGTGATCTCAAATAAAAGATGTATAATATTGAGAGAAAATAATAGGGGATAGACAGTATTGAACAATAACAAACCCTTGGTCTTGGATTAAAGAAATTAATTCATGGCAAACAGTAGAAGAAAGGATTATGAAGAGTGATTGGACTAGAGGTGAAATACAGTGCTAAAAGTTATGGCTTTTTACCATATGCCAATTTGCTGGCATTCAGTAACTGCTCATCACTACTATAATCTGAAACACTATTGTAACTATATTACCTGAACTTTAATACATTAAAAAATAAAGAAATAATGAGGACTTCCCAAACCTAGGGCAAGACTGGAACAACAAAGTTTACAAAGATAATAGTTCACACTATTATTTGTTATAAAAACACTGTTTAAAAGATGTGTTTTACTTGTTTTTGAACAGTTTCTTATAATCAGCATCCAGGAGAGTTACATAATAAAAGTGACATAATCAAAGAGTACAATCAATGTTCTTGGAAATCTTTCTTCTGTCAAAGCTACAGTCATTCAAAAATAAATACATTTTGAGGGAGTTCATCAATGCAAGGCCTGACATCTTAAATGCTGAAATTAGGTATTCAATCTACAAAGAAGGGCTAATCAGTTACATTGAGGCATACAAAAGCATAGAACATGATGATAAGGCAAAGTATAGTCAGGATTATAAACTAAATGTATTGAATAAAATGTTAGCTATTTAGCTACTTAAATTTAATGAATATAAAATAGAGGCAAAATGACAAACTATAAAGGTTTTGTAGGAAATTGAAGTTAAGTTGCCAACAACAGCAAATGGAATGGTTTATGTGAGTCTTGCTGATAAGCGTAAAGTAAAAACAGAAATTTTGCAAAAAACAAGGAAAATATCATTTAAACACTAAAAACTATCAATTTATAAAAAAGAAAGTGAAAGAAACAATGAAAATAAAATGCAAAGTAACCAGACAGAAATTAATGAGATGCTGATTGTATATTAGTAAGAACAGATTTAATTCACCACACAAAATGACAGAATGTCTAGAAGGAATAAAAATCGATGAGACATGGGGCCGGAGAGATAGCACAGTCGTAGGGTATTTTGCTTTGCATGCAGTAAACCCAGGACAGATATTGGTTTGATTCCCAGAATCCCACATGGTCCCCGAGTCTGCCAGGGGCAATTTCTGAGCTCTGAAGGTAGAGCCAGGAGTAACCCTTGAGCTGATGCCGGGTGTGACCCAAACAAAATACAGTACCAAAAAAAAAAAATTAATGAGACGTCATCAATATTCTGCTAATATGCAAATAAAAAGCAAAAGGAAATGATGTTGGTGCCTTCTAACATAAGAAACAAATTCTAATCCAAAAATGTACAAAAACAATAGAGGCCATGGCGATAAGTGAATTAACACATGAGGAAGATAAAAGTATTTAACATCTAATTTCAGAGTATTCAAATATATTAAGACTTAAAGATCTGAATTACAGAACTCAAATTATATTACAAAAACTAGTATTATATTGTGCTCTGTACTCTTATGACTACATCTGTATGACTGACTATAAAGTTAGATGTACATCATATGTATTTATACACCTCTTTTTTTTCTTCTTTTTTTTTGGGGGGGGCACACCCATTTGATGCTCAGGAGTTACTCCTGGGTAAGCGTTCAGAAATTGCCCCTCGCTTGGGGGGCGGGGGGAATCGAACCGGGGTCCTTCTTAGACTAGCACTTGCAAGGCAGACATCTTACATCTAGCGCCACCTCACCGGCCCCATTTATACACCTCTTGATATTATACACTGACTTACTTATCAAAGCAAACAGATTATTTTGCAGTTGTTTCAAGGTCTTCAAGTGGCAAGGTCTTCCAATACTATATTAAATAGTTGTGGTAAGATTAGGCAAGCTTGTCTTGTAAGCTTAGACTAGTAAAGCTTTCAGTTTTTCACTATTGAGTATGTTTGCTGTGGTCTTGGAGTAAATGGCTTTAACTTTGTTGAGGAAAGTTGCTTAAAACCCCTATTTAATTAGTATTAAATACCAAATAACATCAGGGGTTTTAAATATCCTACTTTTGTTAATGTATAGTGTAGCTAACATACTGAGCTAACACCCTGCTTTACTCAAAACAGAGACTTTGCCCTAGTTTCCTTTTCCCTTCACCCACGCCCTTTAAGATGTAAATGACCCACCTAGGCTTGATTAGCATGAGGAAAGTACTTTTTTCTGTTAAGTACTTCTGTGCTTATTCCCTTCCCAGGTGGACTGAGTCTCAACAATAAAATTTGCAGAAGAAAGAGAATCAGTGTTCACTCCATGAGGCTGGAAGCCCCCTGATACCATGCTTTTCTCCCTAAGGCTGTCTTGTTTTCTTAATTCTCATGGTTCCTGTGTTAGACCCATTCAAGTAGTTGGATTAAGGCAAATGGAGCCTTTACAGAGAGAAAATCAGCTTGAAAAAAAATCAATAAGAAACATCATTGTGTGTAAGATGTCTGCCTTGCAAGCACTAGCCAAGGAAGGCCCGCGGTTCGATTCCCTCAGCGTCCCATAGGATCCCCACAAGCCAGGGGCAATTTCTGAGTACTTAGCTAGGAGTAACCCCTGAACATCAAATGGGTGTGGCCAGAAAAAAAAAAGAAACATCATTGTGAAGTATACATTATACAAAGTAGACCTAATAAACATACATAAAATATTCTATCAAGTAACTGGGATTCATATGAAATATTTTATAGAATAGGAAATAAAACAAAAAATATTGTAATAGTATGAAATATCTTTCCTGATTATAGAAGTATAAAATGAAAAATCAATATCACTTAAAAATGTACAAGAAAAATATATATAAATATTGAAATTCAAACTAAAAGACATAGTGTTTTGCAAAACCAATTCTAAAATAAAACAGTACAGTAATGTGAATATCGAGAATGTATAGCATAAATATTAATGACTTTATACCTTAAAAAATCAGATAAAACAAATAAGCCTAATATAAAAAGAATGCAAAGTAGAAAAGGGTGAAATAGAGACCAAAGGGAAAAGTACTGACAATAAAATCTGATGTTTTGAAAAGATATAAGGACATTAACAAATCTTTAGCTATAAAACAAAATGTATTCAAATAAAACCAGTGAACGAAGTGATAGCACAGGGCTTTTTTCTTGCATGTAGCCAACCCAGGATGAACCTGGGTTCGATTCCTGGCATCCCATATGATACCCATGCCTGCCAGGAGCAATTTCTGAGCACTGCCAGGTGGGACCTCCCTCCAAATAAAATAAAATAAAATCAGAAACTAAAGAAATATATCAGAGAAATACAGAAACTGTTAATAAATTGAATGATTATATGCCACTTGCCTAGAAGAAATGGTAAAACTAGAAAGTGACCCACCAAGACTAAAATAGGAAGTAATAGAAAATAATGAGAAAATGAGTAAAGTGATTCATTTGAAATCATTATAAAAGAATACTCCTCATACAAATCACTTCCTGCATTTTGAAATAATTGGTAATAGTCCTTGAAACCTTATAACAGTTGAGAAGAAACTCATTTTATGAGGCAAGTATTAGCAAAGCCAGATAAGGCTATTATATGAAAAGATAATAGATGTAAAAATATCCTCAAGAAAACTGGCATAAACTGAATTCAGAACTGGGGCTACACTATTGTCATTTAGGAGTACAAACTAAAAGTAATAGAGGAAAATAGGTCCAAAAGATCTAAAATATTGTTTTGTTTTGTTTTGTTTTGTTTTGGGTCACACCCAGCAGTGCCCAGGGGTTGCGCCTGGTTCTATGCTCAGAAATCGACCCTGGCAGGCTCGGGGGACCATACGGGATGCCAGGATTCAAACCATTGACCTTCTGCATGCAACGCAAATGCTTTACCTCCATGCTATCTCTCCAGCCTCAAGATCTAATATATTATAGGGTAACTTAAAGAGATGGTACAGTGAGTTGGGTGCTTGCCCTACATACGGCTAACTTAGGTGTGATTCCCCAACATCCAATATGTTCCTCTCAGCCTGCCAGGAGTGATTACTAAGTGCAGATATTGGAATAAGCTCTAAGCACTGCTGGGGGTAGCCCCTATCATAGAAAAAAAGTGCCAGATTAGTACATTTTAAAGTTGCTAAGAGATTATATATATTGTTACTACCACAAAAATAATTATGTGACATGAAAGTGACATTCACTTTCACTGTGGTGATAATATATATAGATATATCCAATGAACTTCTTAGTCTATACAATAACAATCATATTCTCAACAAGTAAAACAATGTCCCTTTCAATTTATAATTTTTTAAAACTATGAAACAATGAACTATATTAAGGTTAAATAATTAATAAAACTCCTTAATATGCCTTTTGTTGATGAAACTGGGGGATAAAAATATAAATTCTAAAACATATTCTTAAGATACAATTTGTGGATATTGATATTGAGTTTGTGCCAACCAACCTTGAAAGTGATTATTTGTTTTGTTCTGTTTTGGGGGGGCCACAACTGGTGATGCTCAGGGGTTACTCCTGGCTATGTGGTTAGAAATCGATCCTGGCTTGGGGGACCATATGGGATGCCGATGGATTGAAACATAGTCAGTCCTAGGTTAGCACATGCAAGGCAAACACCCTACCGCTTGCACCACCACTCTGGCCCCAAAAGTATTTATTTTATACCAAGTATCTGCTTTATTAGAAATTGCTAAGCTCAAATATTTTTTTTATCAATTTATATGTAATATTTTCTTGAAGGAAGATTAGGCTAATGGGTTTACACAAAGGTCAATTCCCTAGTTTCTCATTTTTCTTTTAAGATACATATAAATCAAATTATTATTTTCTATGAAATAGAAGTAATTTTGAGACAAGTCTATGGTTGGAGAAAAGGAAAAATAGAAGAAGGTCCATGGAATATGAGAAATACTAAAAGATTCATAAATATAGACAAAATATTCATGAATATATTTTTAGGATGGCTTCAGAAAATATGGCTACCCCCACAACTTAGTGTTGCAAAATACAATAAGGACACAATAATTTACATTGCTAAAAATGGGAGTCAGACAAAATATTTTTAACTTAGGGTGATGTTCAAGTTATTTTTAGATATACCCAGAGTACATAGAAGCAGAGATAATATATTTTTATCCTGTGATCATTGAATATAGGCTAAAATTTTAGTTACCACAGATTTTTGTTATTTCTGAATTTGAGTGAGTGGGCTAATGTTTTACATGGTGTGGCCTCATATTCAAATACAGTTTCCACTACTTTTGTCAATTGTATGTGGATGAAAGGAAGGCTTTCAGAAAAAGAATTTTTATGTTATTGAGAGTTAAATGTCATTTCAAGTAACCCATGCATGACTTTTAAAATTATAAAAGAAAATATAGTCATTGAAAATTGAATTGTATTTGGAATTTGAAATGTTTTTACATGAAAGAGAAAATAATAAGGGAGCTCTGGCCTTTACAGATCTGATTCATTTTAAGAAAGGAAGATCATAAGAGCCCTAAAGAAAGAAGTGCAGTTAGAAGTAGAACCTTGGCATCTATTTCTGTGGGCTGCATTCATACCTAAATCCAGAAAAGAGGACTGTAGAAAAGGGGGCAATACAATTTTCTCAAAAGAATGTGATTTCTAACTACCTGGCAAAATGGAAGTTTTTAAACTCCCCTAAAGACCTCCTTCCAGAGTACCAGAACAATGAGGAAACCTGTAAAATTTACCACCTTGGTTCAGATAATTCTAAGAGAGCATGTCACAGTTCAAAAGATGTGTTTTAGGAAAATAATCCACACAAACAATAAACTCAGGCCATCTAGAAAAATTTTAAGGGTATATAAGGTTTAAATAGAAAGGTCATAGTTTCATTTATCTTCAAAGAGGAAATAAAATTATATTCTCAAGAGGATCTTAAGAATTCTTAATGATCCATTTTGCTGTTTAAAATAGACTGTCAAGAAGCTACTGCCTGAAACGCCTGGTCAATATTGATCAATGAAACCAATTCTAGGTTTTGGTTTGTTCAGGGAAAACATGAGGCCATTCGAAAACCTTTCTTTTTAGAATCATTTCTCTGAGGGTCCCTAACCCACAGAAATGTGGTCAAAGATTTATGAGTTTAGATGAACTAAAAGACATATCATTTATATTGCAAATAATTCTTATTTCTTCAAATTTTCCATCAAGAGATTAAGATTTTTAATCATTAATCTCTCTGAAACTCTTCAGTATATTTGTGCCATAAATCACCATCTCTCTGGAGTTCTAGTTGATCATTAGAGTATATTTTTTTACATATACTCTTTCACATTTTACACCTGTACATTTATATCTTTTTATTGATAATTTTAACCGAATCACCATGAAATGCAGATCCAAAGTTGTTCATGATTTTTAATCATTCAATATTCTAACAGTGATCCTTCCACCACTCCACATTTCCCACCACCAATGTCCCAGTTTCACATTTTACATCTTCCACTGTAAAATCTTTGCCCTACCCTGCCCTTTTAAACCTTCTCTGCTTTGCCCTGCCTTTCACTTTTATTTACTTTTCTCTTTTCCTTCCCTTCTCTGCCTTTCCTGACCTTCTCCTTTTTCACCTTTTCCCTTCTCAGTTCAACCCTTCAATTCCATGCCCTCTCTTCTTACCTCTATCTCCTCTCCTTCTTTCTTCTCACCCATACACATTTCAAGCTTACTCCTGAGGAATCACTCCTGGCGGGCTATTTGGGGTACTAGATAGATGCGTAAGGCAAGTGTCAATTGTACTATCTTTCAGGCCTTAAGCAAATGCAGGTTCCAATTGTACTATCTTTCAGGCCTCAGACAAAGAGGTTTTCTTTATCCTTTTTTCAATATTTCTCTGAATTTTTGTACTTTGTTCATTTTGAGTAACTCTTTTTAGAACCTTAAAATAACTGAACTATGGGGAAAAGGGCAAGTCAAGTCTCCACCCTGCCAAAGCCGCACCAGCTACACCAATCACCAACAGCAGCCACTTTGACAATGGCCCAGTTTTACCACTCATCCTATAACTCTCCTAAGAGATACCAATCTGACCAAAACTCTAGGTATGCTGGTATTTGGGCAGATATCACCCGGACTTTTGTGGAGTGAGTGTGAGCACTCCCCTAACCCCCAAAGGCCTGGCAGCAGAAAACACAGCTCACAGAAGCAGCAATATCATCAATGCTTGGAATTCCTGGAGCATGTACTTGCAAATGTGCAAATATGGCTGCATAAAAACTCCAATAATTTTAATATTGTCATCCCCATAGGCACACTCCAATTTAGATGGCAATGTGTATATGAAGCATAATGTTCAGAAACAAAAGTAACAGAATGATCAACTAGCAACAGAAGCTTAAAAAACCTCTGACAATAATTTAATGACTCATTGGGAGATAATGATTTTCTCAAATTTTCTTATTGCTGTATTCCTTTTTCTTTCTCCTGTTCCTTTTTATTTTTACCTCTTTTCTTTTTTAAAAAAAATTCATACTCATTTATCTAGAAACAATGTATTATGCTGAACTATATTCACTATGTGATACATGGTCTTTAAGTAAAGTAATTTATATATAAAATAACTGAGTTATTTAAAAAAACATTTTTATGGGGCTGGAGAGATAGCATGGAGGTAAGGCATTTGTCTTTCATGCAGAAGGTCATTGGTTCGAATCCTGGCATCCCATATTGTCCCCCATGCCTGCCAGGGGTGATTTCTTGGCATAGAGCCAGGAGTAACCCCTGAGCACTGCCAGGTGTGACCCAAAACCCAAAAATAAATAAATAAATAAATAAATAAATAAATAAATAAATAAATAAATAAAAATAAAATCATTTTATAGGGACTAGAGCGATAATACAGAGGTCGGGCGTTTGACTTGCATGCGGCCGATCCAGGATGGATACAGGTTCAATCCTTGGCATCCCATATAGTCCCCTGAGCCAGGAGCAATCTGAGCACATTGCCAGTAGTAACCCCTGAGCGCCACTGGATGTGGCCCAAAAACCCAAAACCAAAACAAACAAACAAACAAAAATTTTCATTAAAGCCATTACTATTTAAGAACCTCCATTATGATTTTTGTAACTTATCACCATTAATTTTTTAATTGAGAAATAAATTATGAACACATAATTGAACATGATACTTATGGAATAAATACAGGAAAAGTTTCTGCATTTAATAAAACTATCCAAAAGTCTGTAGAGATAGCATAGTGAGTAGGATATTTGTCTTACAATTGGTTGACCTGGGTTCAATGTTGGATACTATAACAATTTCCTAAAATCTTCTAGGAGTGATATGTCAGTGACCCCTGACTAAGAGTAAGGAGTAAGCCCTAAGTACTACTAAGTGTGGCCCCAAACCAAAAAGCCAAAACAAAAATTTTACCCAAACCAATCTACATAAAATACCTCCAGAAATATATATGCAGTAACTAATTAACATTTAAGTTATAATGTTTCTTGGAATATTTAGACCAAGAGAGCTAGTAGTAAATGGTAGAATGTTTGAAGTTCACCACAAAACACTGGGAGAAATTGCAACTCTTGGCATCTTCAACAATTGAAACCATAAATCTAATGGGTTGTCTTCTTGAGCATAACAAGAGGAACTAAAAACAATTATAGGAGGAAGGAAAACCAACATTGTAGAATAAGTTGTCTGGTGAATTTTGCTGGGTCCAAAATGCAACAAAACAGAAGTGACCAACTGATTCCACAAGTCTACCACAGAACCAGCAAATAGATCTGGAAGAGTTTCCTCAGGAGGAACAGTAGGAGTTTGATTCTCCTTGCTTAATGAAAGTTTATATCACCATACTTATATCAAACAACACAGAATTCAAACTAAAATAATAGTGAAAGAGTAGGATGAACATTAAGGACCAAGGAATCTATACATCAAAAAGATCTAATACAATGACTTATATACACAAAAAGAAGAACCATCAAAATTTACAAATCCATACAACAAAAGACATCAACTGATGCACAATAGGGAATTTTAACATTCCCCTCTCATTAATGGATAGATTAGATATGGGAAACAAAGCAAGGCCAGTAGCCAAGATCTGAAAACAGTGCAAGAGTCAAGAACTGATAAAAGCTTAAAAAAATGATGCAGTGTGTATAACTAATATATAAACTGATTTATAAAAAGTCAAAATCCTTCTGTTCATAGGTAGGTAGAGTGTAATACTGAATGAACTTAGTTAAATGGAGGAGAAATAACATTGTGTGCCAGAAGCATTGCTATTATAATATTATATACTACATCACCTAAATTAGAATGAATAAATAAAAAAGGCAAGTCAGTATTTTAGGTAAATGAAAGGGTTTTGTAAACTGAAGGGGAAATTATAGAAAAGCAATGGATACCTTAGAAGTACAAAACAGCATGAGAGTGCATTTTCAAAGTTATGAGGGTCATTGTTTTAAGAATCTAGTAATTATCAATAGCTTCAATATATCCCAAGAAAACTTATAAGACATCAAAAGGACTGTAGAAATAGTATAGAGGTCAGATGCTAGCCTTGCATGAGGCAGACTCAGGCTTGATATCTGATGTCCAATATCCCATTTAGTTCCTTGATAATTTCTGGGAGTAATCCCTAAGTGCAAAACCAGGGTAATTATGGAGAACACCCAGATGTGGCCTATAACTCAATAAATAAAGTAAAATGACTTTAAATTAACTTTATAAAAGACAAAAAAGATTTTAGTCTAAAATAAGTGGAGTCCAGAAAAATTTAGCCTAAGAAACTTCAGCAGAATTATGGAAGGAAGCCAGTTAACTGTGAATCAAAGGTCAAGTAAGTAGATGATAAGGAGAAAGAGTAAATGAATAAAAGCACTTTGAAATTTTCAGATAACGTTTCAAAATATTGGTGCTGGGTTGTAACATAATTAAACAGAAAAACTAGTCATACCACTATAAACCATTTTGGGTGTGGTGGTGAATCTTAAAGCCATGCTTCCTTAAAAACATGTAATTATCGGCTTTGATCCAAAGTATTTGTATGGCCCAAATCCCAAATATCAGTGTGGAGGAAATAATGGAAAAAATATTTGGGCAAAGTGAAATTGTCATACAAATGTTAGTTATTATAGTCATTATTACTACAATTTGGTGTTTTTATATTTTGATCTGTATATCAGTCTATTTTATATGAAATGAAAAACAAATTGAAAAATCTGTCCAAAGGAGTTTGTGGAGAGGAAACATCAGCAGTTATCTTATGCATTATGCATATAATTGAGACTCAAGAGAGCCAACGGATAACTACAGTGAACCACAATTGCCCTCTTTAGACAGCTCAATGTGAGCTTCCTGATCGAAAGAAAGCATTCCAAAGGCCTATGTAATTGGATGTGGTAATAATGGATTTTTGCTTGCTTGTTTCTTATTTCAGTTGGATCATTTGAATACATTCTTTACACAAATGGCAACTTCTGTCATTTTGATGACCTTCCAACTTGAAAATTTGGATTGTGGAGTACATACTCCTGCCAGTTTTATACAAATAGTGGGTTGCTAATGAATGATTTAGAGGACACCCATTCCTTGCTATGAAGTCTTCAACATGAGCATTTTTTCATATTGTCATTGTATTAAAAATTAAGACATTTTAAAGACCTTTTATAACTGCTATCCATGAATCATCTGATAAATCAGAGCATTCTCATATAGCACTGAATTCTCCAGATGCTTAATCTTTGGCATCAAGTATTATATTTTAAAACAGATTATTTTATTATGGTTGATTATTTTACTACATACCTTCCCTTTTTAAGGAGGTATTAAAAGTGAACAAGATGATATTCAGCTTTCAATAAATGCTTATCAGGAACAAATTTCAAAATCCTATGCCAATTAAATGACATCAGTACTAGGGTGTAAAGGTGGCAAAGGCAAGTATGGCTTCTTAGAAGCAGTAGTATTTATTGAGAAATAAAAGATTTTTATTTTTAAATGAGTAAAAGCATGTTCTTTTTTATTTTGATCTGTAATATTTGGAAGTGAATCTTATCTTTATTTCTCAAAGCTTCTGCTAGAGATTCAGTGCTTATTTTCCAACACACCAAATTATATACTCAAACTCACTTTCCATGAGTGGGATGTTATCCTGTCATGAACTGTGGTGCTCAAATGAAAGGGATTAACCCAAATTTAAAAGACACTAACTCAAAAAATCAAAAATCAATCAAGAAGCTTTCCTTCCACCAAGTGGACTTTGACACTGCTTCATCTGTCACTGTCATATTGCATGTTTTAGTCCATAAAATCGATAAAAGTTTGTTATTTGAGTCATGCATCTGCAGTATTTATTATTTATCTTTCAGAATGTCATTTTAAGCAGATTACTAAATTAAATGATATTAAAGAAACTATATTAATACTAGGGACATATTCTTCTTGGGTATAGTGCAATTTTCAGAGTTTGTGTTTTTATTACAGCAAATGTATATTTATTTAGAGGGCCAGGGAGATAGCTGAGAAGGCAGCAGCATCTATTTTACATTCAGAGGGTCTAGATTCACTATCCACAGCTCTATTCACTGTACTATGATTCCTGTCATTCATTTTTTCCCTAAAAGAACGAAATTTAATAATCTGAACTAAATTTAAAATAAAATTTAAAATAACAATTTGAATAACAATCAATTCATGCAAACTTGCAGTGGGGAGAAGAGTGATGATCAATAGTGCTAGAATTACTTCTGGATTTATGCTGGACAACTTTGAAGACCAGGCAGTGTCAGATATTTGAATGGGGAATTCTCTTGCTCTTGATGGTCATTTTATTTGCAGCCATTTTTTATTTATAAATAATTCTTCTAAGAATAAATTTGTGTGCATGTCTTATACTTTGCTAACATATTTTTAAAATAGGTTCATAACAGTGCTTGGTAGTTCAAATAGTAAATGCTTGATTTTTTCAATATATTTCCAAATTCCACTTAAACAGTTCACTGCATTGCTAAAAAGCAAAGCACATTTTACCCAAATTATTATTATTATTATTGTTGTTGTTGTTGTTATTTTGGTGTTTGGGCCATAGTCAGTGGCAATAAAGAAGGGCATACTCCTGGCTTAGAGCTCAAAAATCAGTCCTGCTCCTGTGCCTGTCTGTGTTTCTGAATACCTGACCCAAAGAAAAACACCCCAAGACACATACTCATTACAATGACAAATCCCACAGATAGAGATAGAATACTGAAAGCAGCAAGATCAAAAAGGGAAATTACATTCAAAGGAGCATCCTTAAGACTTACAGCAGACATGTCACAAGAAACTCTCAAGACCAGAAGACAGTGGTGGGATATTGTGACAAGACTGAATGAAATGAATGCCTCACCAAGAATACTGTACCCAGCCCGACTCACGGTCAGGGCTTCATGGATAAACAAGAGCTCAGAAACTTTACAGATGATAACCAACCTTAAAGGAAAAACTGACAGGTCTACTCTAAGACAAGAGAGACCAACAAACACAGCAAACTTATCTACAAAGATGACATTAAATCCTACGCAATCATCTCCCTCAATGTCAATGGACTAAATTCACCAATTAAAAGACACAGAGTGGCAAAATGGGTCAAAAAGATGAATCCAACCTTCTGCTGCCTACAAGAAACACATCTGAATAGTAAGAACATACATAAACTCAAAATCAAAGGCTGGAGGAAAATCATTCAAGCAAATAAGGGACAAAGATGGACACTATGTACTAATCAAGAGATATGTGCAACAGGAAGAAATCAGACTATTAAACATATATGCACCCAATGAAAGACCAGCAAATTATCTAATACAATTACTGACAAATCTGAAAGAAGAAATCAATAATAACACAATAATTGTGGGAGACCTCAATACGGCCCTGTCAACACTTGATAGGTCAACCAGACTCAAACCCAACAAAAACATACTAGCCCTGAAAAGAGTAATGGAAGAAAGAAGACTAGTAGATATATATGATACTCCATCCCAAAAAACCTGGATACACATTCTTCTCCAATGTACATGGGTCATTCTCCAGGATAGACTACATGCTGATACATAAAACATACGTCCATAAAATCAAAAGGATAGAAATCTTGCAGGCTACCTTTACTGACCACAAAGCTCTGAAATTAGATGTGAACTACAAAGTCACACAGAAGAAAAACTTTAACAATTGGAAATTAAACACCCTGCTACTGAATAACCAGTGGATCTGAGATGAAATAAAAAGGAAATCAAAACTTTCCTGGAAATAAATGATAATGAAGACACAAACTGCCAGAATCTATGGGACACAGCAAAAGCGGTCCTGAGAGGAAAATTTATAGCTCTACAACACACAGGAAGGAAGAAGGAGCATACCTGAATAACTTAATGATGCAGCTCAAAAATTAGAAAATGACCAACAAAAGGAACCAAAAATAGGGAGACAGAAGGAAATAACAAAGCTGAAAGCAGAACTCAATGAAGTGGAAAACCAAAAAACAATCTGAAAGATCAACGAGAGCAAAAGTTGGTACTTGAAAAAAATAAACAAGATTGATAAACCATTGGCAAAACTTGCAAAGAAAGAGAGAGAGAAACCTGATAACCCGTATTAGAAATGAAAAGGGAGAGATCATGACAGATATTGCAGAGATCCAAAGAGTAATCTGAGACTACTTGAGAAACTTTATGCTACTAAACATGAGAACCTAAAAGAAATGGAAAAATTCTTGGACACTTATAACCTTCCACATTTAAGTAAGGAGGATGTAGCATATATAAACAACCCCATCACTACTGAGGAAATTGAAACTGTAATCAAACATCTGCCCAAAAAAAAAAAAAAGCCCAGGCCCAGATGGATTTCCTAATGAATTTTTTCAAATCTTTCAAGAGGAGCTACTACCAATCCTAGCCAGGCTATTCCATGAAATTGAAAAAAAACGGGAACACTCCCAAACAGTTTTTATGAAGCCAACATCACCTTGATACCAAAACCAGACAGAGATGCTGCCAAAAAGGAAAATTACAGACCAATATTCCTGATGAATGCTCATGCAACGAACTTCAACAAAATCCTGGCAAATAGGATCCAATGCATCATCAAGAAGATCATACACTACAACCAAGTAGGTTTCATCCCAGGAATGCAAGTATGGTTTAACATCCGTAAATCTTCAACATCATACACAACATCAACAACAAGAAAAACAAAAAAATCACATGATCATATCAATAGACGCAGAGAAAGCATTTGATAAGGTCCAACATCCATTCTTGATCAAAACTCTCAGGAAGATGGGAAAGAAATGAACCTTTCTCAATCTAGTTGAAGCCATCTACCACAAGCCAATGGGAAATATTATCCTCAATGGAGAAAAACTAAAAGCCTTTCCTCTAAATTCAGGTACAAGACAAGGCTGTCTGCTCTCACCACTCCTTTTCAACATAGTACTGGAAGTTCTTGCTATAGCAATCAGGCAAGTAAAAGATACCAAGGGAATCCAGATAGGAAAGGAAGAAGCCAAGCTCTCGCTGTTTGCAGATGACATGATACTCTACTTAGAAAACCCTAAAGACGGGGCCGGGAAGGTGGCGCTAGAGGTAAGGTGTCTGCCTTACAAGCGCTAGCCAAGGAACAGACCGCGGTTCGACCCCCCGGCGTCCCATATGGTCCCCCCAAGCCAGGGGCGATTTCTGAGCACATAGCTAGGAGTAACCCCTGAGCGTCAAACGGGTGTGGCCCAAAAACCAAAAAAAAAAAAAAAAGAAAAGAAAACCCTAAAGACTCTACCAAGAAGCTTCTAGAAATAATAGAAGGTGGCAGACTACAAAATTAATACACAAAAATTAATGGCCTTTTTATACACCAATAATGATAGGGAAGAGAAGGAAGTCAAGAAGGCAATCCTATTCACATTAGTGCCACACAAACTCAAATATCTTGGAGACAACTTGACCAAAGACATGAAGGACCTATACAAAAAAAAAAAAAACTATAAAGCCCTGCTCCAAGAAATAAGAGAGGACACACGGAAATGGAAACACATACCCTGCTCATGGATTGGCATGATTAACATCATTAAAATGGCAATACTCCCCAAAGCATTATACAGATTTAATGCAATCCCCTTAAAAATACCCATGACATTCTTCAAAGAAGTGGATCAAACACTTATGAAGTTCATCTGGAACAATAAACACCCTCGAATAGCTAAAGCACTTCTAGGGAAAAGAAAAATGGGAGGCATTACTTTCCCCAACTTTAAACTGTACTACAAAGCAATAGCTATCAAAGCAGCATGGTATTGGAATAAAGACAGATCCTCAGATAAGTGGAATAGGCTTGAGTTCTCATTGTTCCCCAGATATACAATTACCTAATTTTTGAGAAAGAAGCAAGAAATCATAAGTGGAGCAGGGAAAACCTCTTCAACAAGTGGTGCTGGCAGAACTGGTTAGCCACTTGTAAAAAAGCAAATATAGACCCCCCAGTCAACATCATGTGTGAAGGTAAAATCCAAATGGACTAAAGACCTTGATATCAGACCTGATACCATAAGGTATATAGAACAACATGTCAGTAAAACACTCCATGACATTGAGACTAAAGGCATCTTCAAGGAGGAAACTGCACTTTCCAAACAAGTGGAAGCAGAGATCAACAGATGGGAATACATTAAGCTGAGAAGCTTCTGAACCTATAAAGAAATAGTGCCCAGTTTATGAGATCCACCCACCAAGTGGGAGAAACTATACACCCAACACCATCAGACAAGGGGCTAATATCAAAAATATACAGGGCACTGACAGAACTTTACAAGAAAAAAACATCTAATCTCATCAAAAACTGGAGAGAAGAAATGAACAGATGCTTTGATAAAAAGAAATACAAATGGCCAAAAGGCACATAAAAAATGCTCCTCATCACTAATCATCAGGGAGATGAAAATCAAAACAATGATGTGATACCATCTCACACCACAGAGATTGGCATACATCACAAAGAATGAGAACAATCTGTGCTGGCGGGGATGTAGAGAGAAAGGAACTCTTATCCACTGCTGGTGGGAATGCCGTCTAGGGGTCTTCAAACTATGGCCCGTGGGCCACATATTGTATTTGTTCCTGTTTTGTTTCTTCACTTCAAAAGATGATATATGCAGTGTGCATAGGAATTTGTTCATAGTTTTTATTTTCACTATAGTCCGGTCCTTCAACAGTCCAAGGGACAGTGAACTGGCCCCCTGTAAAAAGTTTGAGGACCACTGGTCCAACCTCCATGGAAAGCAATATGGAGATTCCTCCAAAATCTGGAAATTGAGCTCCCATTCGACCCAGCTATTCCACTGCTAGAGATATACCCTAAGAAATACAAGAATACAATACAAAAAACCCTTCCTCACACCTATGATTATTGCAGCACTATTCACAATAGCCAGGCTCTTGAAACAACCAAGATGCCCTTCAATAGACAAATGGCTAAAGAAACTGTGGTACATATACACAATGGAATATTATGCAGCCGTCAGGAGAGATGAAGTCATGAAATTTTCCTATACATGATGTACATGGAATCTATCATGCTGAGTGAAATAAGTCAGAGGGAGAGAGAGAGAATAGTCTCACTCATCTATGGGTTTTAAGAAAAATAAGTCATTTTTGCAACAATCCTCAGAGACAATGAGAGGAGGGCTGGAACTTCCAGCTCACTTCATGAAGCTCACCACAAAGAGTGGTGAATGCAGTTATAGAAATAACTACACAGAGAACTACCATAATCATGTGAATGAATGAGGGAACTGGAAAGCCTGTCTGGAGTACAGGTGGGGGTGGGGTGGTATGGAGGGAGATTTGGGACATTGGTGGTGGGAATGTTTCACTGGTGATGGGGGTGTTCTTTACATGACTGAAACCTAATCATAATCATATATGTAATCAAGATGTTTAAATAAAGAAAAAAAGACTGGCTACAGTCCATAATATAAAAAAAACTGTAAAAAAAATAATCAGTACTGGCCTGGTACTTACTGGGAATCCCATATAGGGTGCAGGAAAACTGGGTCAGTATGTGCAAGGTTAGTGCCTACCTGCTGTTCTTTTGCTTTGGTCTCAGCCTACATAATTGACAAAAGATTATTGTTGCAAACATTTAGATTCTTGCTAATCTGAAAGAAACTGCACTTCTCTTGAGTGGGATTACATACTACTACCTATATTTAAGAACTGTTTATGTTGCTATTTTTGAAGAATTGTGTTTTCTTAGTTCTAGCTTTTATTATTAAAATCTATTTTGGGAAATTTCTTCCAAGTATACTCACTTATAAACTTATACAATGGGTTGCTTACAATTTTCCAATTTATCAGTTAAAATTATTTCATAAGTAATATGCCATATAAAATATGTATGTGCTTTGAAACTTATTTTTTCTTGGGTTTTAGTTTTCCTAATAAATTTTCCTAGAACTATAAGAAATCGACTTATGTATCTTTCTCTGCACATCTAGAGCTAGTTATTGCACATTTAAATTTATGGTTTATAGATTCTAAAAGTCATGTAAGTATGAAACGAAAACTATATAAACTTAAACAATATAAGCATATAAGCTTAAACAATAAATTCCTTATAAGTCCCTAAGCATGAACCAGAACAAACTAGCTTTAGCAGGGCACAGTCACAGTGGCCGAAACATGCCATTGTTATGTGCTAGTTCCTGACTCTTGAGGCATGAGTGGCTTCCATCTTGTTCCAGTTTACTTGTTTTTCATTTTAATGACTGTGTGTGTCTGCAAATCAATAACATTTCCAGTGCCCCCAAATTTCCAAATTAAAAAATTTACACATTGCGAAAATGTGTTATTCTCTTTGACAAACATTATGATAAAACTTTAAGAAACAGAATATACTTCAAATTTTGCTAAAACATTTATCATTTCTTCAGATGAGATTTTTCCTATTCTAAAACATGTAATTTACGTACACAATAATACTGTACTATCTGTTCGCAAGCAGGGCCAGGAGTGATCCTTAAGCAGAGTCTGGAGTAAACCCTGTGCACAGCTAGGTGTGACCCCAAAATGAAAAACAAAAAAGAGAAGGAGAGAAAGAAGAAGAAAGAGAAAGGAAGAGGAAGGAGAGGGAGAGGGGGAAAAGAAAAGAAAACACAAACAAGAGTTCATTAAGGAGATAGTCATTATTCATTAAATGCTCTTATTTTTGGCTGAATGGGATTCTTTTTTGCTTGTGTAACTTCACATGTCAAGTCTCAAGAACTGCTAGCCACAGATATAGCTAGATACCAAAAAGTCACAATTTAGAATAAAGACTTACCACTACTAGAAGCATCATTCAGATTCAGCAGTCCCCCTCCTAGGCCTCGGTAACTGTGGTAACTGTAGGTTCCGTTTCCATTGATGTACAGGACCTCTGGTGAGCCTGAAACAGCTGAGGATGAGTATGTGGCCTGGGCAGAGTCCGGTTTGCACTGCTTGTCAGAGGGAGTAGACTCGTCCTGCACCAAAAGCCAGGAGCCCATTAATTTTGAATTCATTATTCTATTTTATCTAGAACAAAGCTATTTTAGCTACCTGTCTTTATCAAATATTAAAAACTATCTTCCATATTAACATATCCACATGCTCAAGAACAGTTTCCAAAAAAGGAAAAGCAAAAAAGGAAAGTCAAGAAACAGTGTGAGATACTGGAGAAGGAGCAATGCAAAATGATCAACTGAACTCAAAATTACAAGGAGAGACTTTTATGCCTAATATCCATCCACTGGTAGATAATGAAAGTATGCTACATAAATATCACTGGAATAATTTAAAGGAGAGTTTGTCATGTTTTACAAGTTGATGAATCTGAGAAAAAAATGTGCAATGAATTAAACCAATCTTGAATCTGGAGTGTTAGCACAATAGGTAGAATGTTCACCTTGAATTTGATTGACCCTGGTTTGATTTCCAACATCCCATATGGTTCCAGAGCCTGCCAGGAAGTGATTCCTTGAGCACAAAGCCAGGAATAACCTGAGTACCGCAAAGTGTGGCAAACAACAACAACTACAACAAAATAGATTTTACTAATAAGGTATGATTCTACTAATATGAAAAAACTATGGTAGTAGAACACAGAAACAGAAAGGTGGAGGAGGAGAGAGGTGGTTGGGAATATTTTATTCATGAGTTTCATTAAGGGGCAAGCAAGAGTCGGGCTCCTGGAAGATCTCCTTATACTACTAATGTAAACATGGTTGATAAATTGGTTCTGTAAGCTTGGAAATTATTGATCAGACAAATATTGTGTTAAAATTATAAAACTTTGTGAGGCTTAAAAATTAGGCCAAGTAATTATAATCAGAAAATAACTGCCTAGTTTATCTTTTTTGAAATCTTTCTTTGCAGGCTTCCTTTTCTTTCTCCCTCCTTTCTTGCAGACCTACTCCTATTTCATGGATGTGGCCAATTTTTTACTGAGGGCCAGCTCCATAATAGGCTGATAACATACATTCTGAGACAAAGTACTAAATAATTCAGCACTTTTTACTGTTTTTTCTTTTATTTATTTTGTTTTGTTTTTGTTGTTTGTTTTTGGGCCACACCAGTGAGGCTCAGGGGTTACTTTTGAATATGCGCTCAGAAATTGCTCCTGGCTTTGGGGACCATATAGGACACTAGGGGATTGAACTGTGGTGAGTCCTAGGCTAGCATGGGCAAGGCAAATGCCTTACCACTTGTGCAAACACTCTGGACCCTTGTGTTTCCTTGTTAAGCTGCAAAATCCACAAAATATGTTTTAGAGATTATATTAGTCGGTGTGAAAATACATTTTAAGGATTCTACTATGCCAATGTGAAAAAACTAAAATTAAAAACTTCAGTATTAAATATATATAAACACTTAACTGTAAATATTCTTAATAGTAAAACTGATTTAATATAATTTCCTTTATCTGTAAGTATACAATATGTAAAACATATGAACATACTTGATGTCCTTGTCATCTGTATTTTTCATTCTTTGTAAGAAATTATAAACATCACTAATGAATAACAATTTGGAGTATTTTTCCATAATCAGTATTATTTCCAGTTATTCACTTTACAGGATACACTTTTAGATAGTTTTTGGTTTTGAGCCACATCTGGTGGTGCTCTGTACTCAGTGATCATACTGGGGGGCCATATGGGTACTAGGGATTACACCTGGGTTAGCATCAATTACTGTACTATCTCTTTGCCCCCTTTATAATGCATGTTTAAATAAATATGATTTCTAATTTTTTTCTGTGGAACCATGTGACAGAGAGGCATTATTAGATGTTTCCTCCATGACCAAATTAGTATTGTTATATCAAAATTATTTCAATCTTTTACATAGTGGAAGTATTGCTGTGACTAATAGAATTATGCAATTATGATTTTATCCTTGTTACTCTGATATGTTCAATTCCAACTGATATCTGCAACTCTGAAGAACATACTTTGCTTAGATCTTATATGCATAAACTGGGTACAAGGTGAAATTGTGAAGTATCAATATTCTTGAAGTAAACTCAACTTAAAAAGAAGTGGTCAGGTTTTACTCCTGGCTCTGTACCAGAGGAATTTGTGGTGCTAGGATTGAAGTCAGGTTAGCCATGTTTAAGGAAAGTGCCCTATCTGCTGTTCCATCTCTCCAGCTCCCAAGATATTGGACTTTAATGACAATTTTCCATATTGGCTTAAAATGATGCAGATGTAGTATGAACTATATGGACTGGAGTGTCAAACTCTAATTTCTTCTTAATATAATGTTTTAGAGATTTCTGGGAAAATTATTATAAAACAATTATTTTCCTGTGAGAAATTACAAAAAAAGGTGCCAAGACAGAATCTAATTTTGTTGTTATATTTGTCTGTATTGTTTAAATTGAGAAGTTAGAAAATTCCTAAACTTTTTTTTTTTTTGGTCACAACAGCATTGCTCAGGACTTACTCCTGGCTCTCTTCTCAGTGACACTCCTGGTGGGTCTGGGGGCATGCAAGGGATTGAACCTGCATCAGCTGCAAAGAAGGCAAGTCCTTTCTTTACCTGCTATATTAAAGTCTGGCTCCCAAAGTTCTAGACTTCTAAATCCTGAAAATTACATGACTTGTAGGAAGAACCCATGGATATTGGGTTTTAAATCACAGTTCTCTATAAGAGATATTGGGTCTTTACCAAGTTTACCAGTAGTAATGAGGACTTTTTCTAAAGTTATATTTTTCTTTAAACTATGATGAAAATTGATATGACAGATAGCAAAATAGTTTAAAGAGTCTAAAATTTTTAATTCAAATGATATTCCCAAGATGAATATCTAGAAATATTTTCTTGATGAAAATATATATATATAACAATAAGTAGTCCAACAGTAAATACACAATTCCAGTGATACTGTGAATATAATTATTTATAAAGCAGCATTAGTTAAACAGAAACAGTAAAATTATAATATAATATGCAATCATTCTTAAGTGTTATGTTACAATGACAGGGTTAGTGGAAAGTAGAAAATAGCCAAAACAAAAGAATATATCACATGCAAGATCCCTAAGTCATTTATATAATACAATAAAATTAATTTTCTTCTAAAAGGCCAACCTCCCTCTCTGCTTGAGACCAAAGATAATTATATCTGTATGCATATTGAAATGAATATAGTATATATACTATACATTTTTTATTTTAGGTATAATATTTATTCTCCATATTTGTATATTATACCTGCAAATTCAACCAACTATAAATGAAAGCTGTATAACATTTAATTTGGTCAAGAATGATTGTCTCTATTTCATATATACTTTCCTTCATATTATTATTCCTAAATAATTTACATAATAACTGTATTAAGTAATTTTATATGGGATTAAGCATCTTCATGTTTGGTATTCATGAGCATACTGGGTGAACCATTGCACAAATATCAGAGACCAACTTCATGTAAACTATTCATACTAAAATAAAGGTATTATGTATTCATTTGTTTTAGTTCCTTTAAATGAGTAAACTCTACCAAAATTATTAATTATTTTAAAATTGATTTTCATAGATAAACATTTCTATAAATCAGTGTTACAAGTATCTACAGAACTGTAAAGTCTCTTGGAAAAGTGTCCTAGAGACTTTTATGTTATAGGGTGTTCTATATAAAATGGATTTACGATTCCTTTCACTTTAGCTTTACTGTGTGCTACTTTACACTCATAAATTCACCATCTCTAAAACATTATGAAATGACTGGACTGGGATATATTCTTAATATAAATACATTTATTTCATTAAAACTGTGAAAGAAGACAGAATATGCAATACCTCAAACTAATTTTGAGGTTCTTGACTGGCCTCAAATATTTTGACTCAAATAGTTTAACTTCAAACTATTTCAGCACCAGTGGAATATTCCAATCATGGAAAGCATGGTAAAACTTGAGTTTCCAGTTTTGGAAGATTAGTGGTGGTGCTGAAACATACAAGTTTATGTTTTCTTTGTTTGGAAAAGGACAAAATAAATGCTCACAAAATGTCCTAATGAGTAAATGAGAGAAGAAAGAGAAAACTGTCTTCACATTATTTTCTTTTCTATTTTCCTTTTGTTTCTTTGGCCATATCTACTTGTGCTCGGCGCTTACTCCTGTTTCTGTACTCAGGGATCAATTTTGATTGGATTCTGAGGACTATACATTGTGTCAGAAATTGAAGTAGGGTCAACTATATGCAAGACAAGTATCTTTCCCACTCTATTGTTCTTTTTCCAGTCATCCATTTCTTTCCTTTTTTTTAAAAATTTTTTTTTGTTTAGTTTGTGTTTGTTTTGGGGTCACACATAGTGGTGATCAGGACTCCCTACTGGCAATTTTTTCAAGAATCACTCCTCGTAAGCTTGTGGACCATATAAGATGCTCAGAACCCAAGTGGGCTGTGTGTAAGGCACGCATCCTGTCCACTGTACTATCATCACTTTCGCCATCCTGCTTTTCCCTTTTACATGAAATAACTTGTAGTATCATTATTTGCACGGATGGGTTAGGCTTCACCCACTGATAATCAGTGTTTACTCCCATATGGTCCCCTGAGCCAGTAGTAATTTCTGAGCACAGAGCAGAGAAACTTGACTGACAATTCTCTTTTAACACTTATATTGAGAGGTTATTATATATGGTGTCAAGATTAGAAACAGGTGTGTCACATGGTTGAATGAGCAGAATCAACAGAACCTTCCTAATGTAATTCTACATAATGGTTTCTTCATTGGTAAACATGTTTAATCATGTAGCAAACATAGTTCAATCTGAATCATATATCTTGAAGGTAACAAAAATTCAGATAGTAATTCCTATATATTGGAAAAAAACTTGCAGCTTTTATTTAAGATTATCAACACTGCCCATCCATTTTTGATACTTCAACTAGTTATGAAACAAAGTAGAGAAATTAAAAAATCATCAAAGTGGTGATGCCTGAATCAGTAATTGATGTTGCTTTTACATTAATGTGAAATTAAGTTTTAAATGGAACATGTAAAAACATAAAATTATATAAAATAATCTAGTAATAAATTAAACACATTAAGTTCTACTTGTTTTGTATATATATGAGCCAAAAAAATCATTATTTTAGTTTGTTTAATATTCCTTTTCTTAAGAGCACTACTTTGGTTCTTTTTTAAATATTGTGCTCCAGAGTCTCATTTCAATGAAAGGATTAAGTTTATAGAAGACCTTGTGGTCCAGGAAATTTTATGCTGGGATGTGGGCCTGTGGGCCATACATGCAGATGCTGGGGGAACATACAGAGCTCTAGATTACACAGAAAATTGAACGCATGTAAGATATGAGCATACTACCTTTCAGGTCAAGCTTTAGTTAACACATTCTATGTGAGCATACTATATGGACTAAGAAGAAATATTGACATAATTCTTCATTTATCAGTCATGAAGTTTATAACTTCATTTTCACTAGTCATAAACAATTATTGTGTTATTCAAGAGATCATTAAAACTTTAGTTTTTATTATACACATATATTGTGATAGTAGGGAAGAATGCTTGCTATTCACGTGGTGACAAACCCAGGTTCAATCTCTGGCATCCCATATGGTCCCTCCACACTGTCAGGTGTGATTCCTGAGAATAGAGCCAAGAGTAAAACTTGAGTACAATCTGGAGTGGCATGCATTATAGCCTTTTAAGTCAGCAACTGGACCTGAAAGCTTTTTTTTTTTTTAAAGAAAAATGTTGACAAGTCTATTTGGGTATAAAATTTTACTTAGTGATAGATATGTCAAATGTCTTGAAATACTATTGACAGACAGTAAATTTAGCTGCCTCTGGGAGGCAGGTAGAGTATAAATGAGTGAAAATGACAGAATATTGGAAAATAGAAAATTATGAAGATAATGATAAATTTAATAACTCATTCCTCACTTGGCCCCATTTGAAGAGTGTTTAAATGCAAACTGTTTACAGCAGCGCTCAAGTCAAGTCAAACTTTGCCACTTTTATGCCACTCTTTCTATATTTTATATGGAGTCACTGTCTATGTTTATTGATAACTGATAAAAGGTTCTATTAGTTTGTGTATGTGTGTGTTAAAGGGGTCATAGCTGGCAGTCCTCAGGGATTACTCCTGGCTCTGAACTCAGGAATCATTCCCGGTGGGGTTTAGAGAACCATATAGTATACATGGGATAGAATTCTGGTTGGTCTGATGTTTCACTGATTATTTTATGAATACTTAAAATCCTTCATAACTAGTAGACTATTATAAGCTGCACATTATAGTACAGAGATTTTAGTTGATTATATATTTATGAATCTAGAGAGACAAAAGTTTCTTAACCTTTTTTATTGGGGGGGCTGAAGCACAGCTTGCATCACATAGGGTCCCTCCAATCCTCATCTTGAGTGATCCTTTTTTTTTTCAGACCACACCCATTTGATGCTCAGGGGTTACTCCTGGCTAAGCTCTCAGAAATTGCTCCTGGCTTGGGGGGACCATATGGGACACCGGGGATTGAACCGGTCTATCCTATGCTAGTGCTTGCAAGGCAGACACCTTACCTCTAGTGCCACCTTCCTGGGCCCAAAAAAAGAACTTCTACAATAACATGTTCTTGTAACTTTTATATTTTTAGATATTAGTCCTCTAGTGTGCCACGTTTAGAAATATTATTTTATAACAGTTATGTTTACATATATCTATTATGTACCTATTAGTGTTTAGTATTCAGAAGTTTCAGGCATCAACTATAAGATAGAATTCCCCATATAGGGGTACTTCTAAGCATGAGTTTATATTAGGTTGGGTATTCTTTCAAGTTTTAATGCCATTAAGTGAATATAATTTACAATTTAAAACACATTAAAATGAGTTCATTATAATAAATTAAATCCTAATTTTTATATTTCTTACATCCCAAAATTTATTCTTCTATGCCTTATTTAAAAATCCCCTAGTTTCCAACCTGATTTATAACAGAAATAATATAATTCTAATTCTTAATATTAAGTTTAGTTTATTATATACTGTGTTGATCAAATATCTTATCTGCATTATTTTGTAATTTCTGAAATGGTTTAAAATTACTTATCATTAATTTTCCTTAAGCTCTATGTAAAACAAAGTATTATATACTATTCATTTATGCATTATTTTCATTTTCATCAAGTAAACAATTTAAGTGAAAACATAATTTTCAATTTCTCCTAAAAGTATGTACATATATATAATCACACACACATATATATATGCACCTTAGCACACACAAGAAAATCATTTTATATGTGGTTATACAAATATTTCATGATTATGTTTAATACTACTTCATAATTTTATAATGTACAGTAAAACTTTTAAAAATTCTTTAAGGTCATGATTTACAATATAACGTGTCTCTCTGGATAAATATTACATAGCTATAGAATTGTACTCCCTTTAGTTTTAGCTGAGAGTAATCTAGAAAATCACTGATCTTTTTATTGAGATACCAGGATATATATTATAATATATATATTATATTATTTTTGGGCCACATCCGGTGGTGCTCAGGAATTACTCCTGGTTCTGGGCTCAGTAATTGCTCCTGGCTGGCTCAAGGGACTATATGGGATTCCGAAAATTGAATCCAGGACCATCCTGAGTCAGCCGCATGCAAGGCAAAATGCTGTGCTATCTCTCTGACCCCAATACATTTCTATGCATATAGCATTCCAATACCATACCTCATTACCAGCTAGCCTTCACCAGTGTCCCAAGGAACCTTCCAATACTCCCACCCATGTTTTTTCAATTCTTGAACAAAATCTTCAGCTCAAATAACTTTAATAAATTTTTGTTCCTTTACTATTTCTTTTTTTAATCCCATATATGGGAACAATATATTTATTGTGTAGGTGTATTGTGTATATAAATAAATAGGTTAAACTAAAATTCCACTAAACTGTAAATTAACGATCAAAATGTTAATTTATTATTGAAAACACATGAAATCTCTAAGCAAGCTAGAATAAACAAACCTTTCTTAACCTGGTAGAAGGCAATAATAGGTGCTTTTTAACAGTGAGATATGAGATATGCATATAGCCATAAGTATACTGATAAAAATATGATTTCATAATGACATAAACAACATAGCCAACAAAATATCAGATTTAGCAGAAAGTATCCATATTAGGGCTATATTTAATCTGCCAAAATAAAATGTCTTTTTATTTTTTAATGTTTGAATATTTTTTGTTTATTAATATCTTTCTTTAAGCGCCATGATTACAAACATGTTTGTGGTTGGGTTTCAGTCATTAAAAAATGTACACGCCCTTCACCGGTGCAACCTTCCTACCACCAACACTCCTATCTCTTTTCTCTCCCAGAAATGTCTATTTTTAAAACTCAATGAGAGTCTGGAGAAATAGATCAATGAACTGAGCACATACATGCTTGACATATGGAAGACCTGGATTCGACCCCCAGTATTTGTGGTTCCCAAAGCACAGATCTAAAACCCCTGACTAGGGGTGGACCTAAAACTGCCAGGTGTGGACCTAAAACAATGTAAAACAAAACAAAACAAAATTCAATGAGTATCACAGTAATGACACCATAGCCTTCTTTATCACTCAGAGACGCTGTCTCCTTCATGGAGATATTAAGCATTGCATAAATATTTATCTTTTATATGTAACTTTAAATAGTTATACTTATGTGTGAGCAACAGATATAGAAATGGATGGATATATTTGTGAGTTAGAAAAGAGTAAATAAGGACAAAATGCTGAATATAAATATATAATTAAATACACTAAATACTAATTCTAAAACAAAAGAGCTATATACAGTTTATAGCATATAAACCTTTATTTTGTTGGCAACACTGTTTAACATTTCTTTTCCCTAAGGGACAATGCCCTAGATGCATGGAATTTGCTTATAGTAGATGGCACTCTAAATCATCTAACGGCACATAATTACCATGGCCTTTAAACTAGAATTCCTCATGAAGCAAGTACTTAAAAATTAGATAAGCACCAAATAAAGGAGAAATATGACCGTCATTAAGGAACAATATACATACTTGTATATTAATGCACAAATGTTGCATTTATGGCAGAACTTCCTCTGGAGTCTGCAGTAGTATTTACCTCAAACTGCTCTCTTCAGACTGCTGCTATGACAACTATCCAGGGGCAAAAGTCAGGTCAGCTCTCAGCATCTGTCTTGGTATAATTGCTTTGTCAGAAACATAATAACTGCCTTCTTTATCTTGCTTAACAGTAAAAATCAGTGCTCAGATAACTGAATGTTGAGACATTTCTATATTCTCTCCAGTCTACATCTCTGATATTATATTGTTTTAGTGATTTTTATATTAGATGATTGGTGTTTATGTGTTTCCTAAGCTGTCAAATAACATTTTAAATTATGCAATTAATTCCAATCATAATTTTCCTCTTTGACCACATTTTACTGATGTCAGGTTCTAAGCATTACACACTATAGCACACATCTTAGAAAAGGTCCTTTCCTTCACCAAATGAACAATTAGTTTTTGCCATTCTTCAGCAAGTCAATATAGTATTTAGTGACTATATTCTTTTTTTTTTTTTTTTTTGGTTTTTCGGGCCACACCCATTTGATGCTCAGGGGTTACTCCTGGCTATGCATTCAGAAATTGCCCCTGGCTTTGGGGAACCATATGGGATGCCAGTAGATCTAACCGCGGTCCTTCCTTGGCTAGTGCTTGCAAAGCAGACATCTTACCTCTAGCGCCACCTTGCCTATAGTCTTTCAATGTTATTTAGTAGCAACTTCATTTTTTTTCTTTTCTTTTTTTGGTTTGTGAGCCACACCCGGGGACACTCAGGGTTACTCCTGGCTTAGAAATCACTCCTGGCTCAGGGGGCCAGATGGGACACCAGGGATCAAACCCAGTTTTGTCCTGGGTCAGCCACATGCAAAGTAAATGCCTTACTGCTATGCTATAACTCTGGTCCCAGCAACTTCTTAATAGCAAAGGAAAATTCAAATGAGTATAAAAATGAACACAGGAGTGGATCTGAGGTTGACAAATAGCTTTGGCAAAGGCATAGTAAAGTGAGAATCTATGGTGAAGATTAAAATCTGTAGTCTACACTTAGATCTCTATTCCCTCTATTTCACTTACATAGAAAACAGAACAACAATGAATAACAGCCTTTCTTAAATATGTAACTTTCAGTAATGAATAATAGTATTGAAACATATCTCACTGAATTTTGAAAAATAACATGTGAATTCAACACTAAAAAGAAATAAGATAATCACATAATTACATATGTGTTTCTTATATGTTTTCATTTTATTTTCCTGATATAGTTTAAATGATACTGGCAAAGAACTTAAACTATGAATTATAAAATTAAATGATAGTTCAAGGAACCAGCTTAACATAAAACTGGAGAAGTCTCTATACTTTTTAAAAACTGCCTCAAATATGGGATTTCTATATAGAGAATTAAATCAATTCTATGCATAAATAGTGAGATTATTAAAAGGAAAATTTTCTTTACATTTGGAAACATTCTTTATATATATATTTTATTAAAAACCTTGATTAAATACATGATTGTGTTTAGGTTTCATTCATGTAAAGAACACCACCCATCACCAGTGCAATATTCCCATCTCCAATGTCCCAAATCTCCCTTCTCCCCACCCAACCCTTACCTGTACTCTAGACAGGCTTTCCATTTCCCTCATATATTCTCATTATTAGGACAGTTCAGAATGTAGTTATTTCTCTAACTAAACTCATCACTCTTTGTGGTGAGCTTCATGAGGTGAGCTGTAACTTCCAGCCCTTCTCTCTTTTGTGTCTGAAAATTATTATTGCAAGAATGTCTTTCATTTTTCTTAAAACCCATAGAAGAGTGAGACCATTCTGCGTTTTTCTCTCTCTCTGACTTATTTCACTCAGCATAATAGATTCCGTGTACATCCATGTATAGGAAAATTTCATGACTTCATCTCTCCTGACAGCTGCATAATATTCCATTGTGTATATGTACCACAGTTTCTTTAGCCATTCATCTGTTGAAGGGCATCTTGGTTGTTTCCAGAGTCTTGCTATGGTAAATAGTGCTGCAATGAATATAGGTGTAAGGAAAAAATTTTTGTATTGTATTTTTGTGTTCTTAGGATATATTCCTAGGAGTAGTATAGCTGGAACATATGGGAGCTCGATTTCCAGTTTTGGAGGAATCTCCATATTGCTTTCCATAAAGGTTGAACTAGACGGCATTCCCACCAGCAGTGGATAAGAGTTCCTTTCTCTTCACGTCCCTGCCAACACTGCTTGTTCTCATTCTTTGTGTGCCAATCTCTGTGGTGTGAGGTGGTATCTCATCGTTGTTTTGATTTGCATCTCCCTGATGATTAGTGATGCAGAGCATTTTTTCATGTGTCTTTTGGCCATTTGTATTTCTTCTTTGTCAAAGTGTCTGTCCATTTCTTCTCCCCATTTTTTGATGGGATTAGATGTTTTTTTTTTTTTTTTTTCTTGTAAAGTTCTGTCAGTGCCTTGTATATTTTGGAGATTAGCCCCTTATCTGATGGGTATTGGGTGAATAGTTTCTCCCACTCAGTGAGTGGCTCTTGTATCCTGGGCGCTATTTCCTTTGAGGTGCAGAAGCAACTTAATATATTCCCATCTGTTAATCTCTGCTTTCACTTGCTTGGAGAGTGCAGTTTCCTCCTTGAAGATGCCTGTAGTCTCAATGTCCTGAAGTGTTTTGCTTACGTGTTGTTCTATTATCTATGGTTTCGGGTCTGATATCAAGGTCTTTCATCCATTTAGATTTTACCTTTGTACATGATTTAACTGGGGGTCTAAGTTCAATTTTTTGCAAGTGGCTAATCAGTTGTGCCAACACCACTTGTTGAAGAGGCTTTCTTTGCTCCATTTAGGATTTCTTGCTCCTTTATCAAAAATTGGGTGATTGCATGTCTGGGGAACATTCTCTGAGTATTCAAGGCTATTCCACTGATCTGAGGTCCTGTCCTTATTCCAATATATACTGTTTTGATAACTATCACTTTGTAGTAAATTTTGAAGTTGGAGAAAGTAATTTCTCCCATATTCTTTTTCCCAGTGATTGCTTTAGCAATCATTTGGAAACATTCAAAGTTTGACAATTGCCTTAGACTTATCAAACTTGTTTCATAGGCAAAATGAAATTAAAACACATGCAATTGAATTAAAGTATCATTCTAACTTTTGCATACAATGCAAAATTTAATTCTTGCATATGCTGACTATAAATACTGTTAAGAGCAAAAATTTGTAAAATTTTTGATTTTTATTACTCAGACTATTATCCGAAAATCAAAAGAACTAAATTCTTTCTATTGCATTGTTTTTTTTAAAAATGGACTGTGTTTCTATTGAGATACATTAAAAAATTATTGAAGCAAAAATAAGGAAAGGAGAAATAAGAGGGAAGGAAGAAGGAAGGAGTGTGGAAGGAAAGTAGAAAGAAAATATTAATTGAAAATTAATTTATGCAGGTATATTTTCTTTGATAAATTTATTGAATTAAGTGGTCTCTAATGTTTCACTGTTTCTAACATTTTTATTTTTCTAATATATCCCAGAAAATAATAAGTTAAAAGACTTTTCTGAAGAGTCGTGTGTTGGCATTCCCAGTTGCAGCTGGTTTTGTATATACACAAAAATATATGCCACTTAATTGCACTGATTCAAAAAATCATTTTAGAACACCTGTGTCAACGCTTTCTTCTTTTTTCTAATATCTCAATTCCTCTATTTGAAAGCAGGCCCGGAGGAAAGTGAGCGTCCATAAAAAAGACATTCAGGGAGGGAAATTTGTGATACTAGTGGAGGTAAGAGGACACTGGTGAAAAGATTGGTGTTGGGACATTGCACATCTAAAACTAGATCATGAATAACTTTGTAACAGTAACTCAAGGTCATTCAGTTTTAAAAAAATGTGACAAAGAAATACACTGATATATGCTTACTTAATTGCTAGTTTAATAAAAGAATTAAAATGCTTTTACATTCATATAAACTTGAATTATAGCTACGGATTACGTTATAATTTTGCTCTCTTACCCCTTTTCATAACTGAGAAGCACATTTTTATAATACTTCTCTATACCTTTCAGAACCATACTCTCTATTATATGTCTTAAGTAACAAAACTAGCACCGGTATCAATAAAAATCTATAATAAATCTATAAAATCTATAATAAAATCATGCAATATTACCAAAGAAGTATTTAATACTTCTTTTGTTGTATTTTAATACAGCAAATCTTACTGTACACTTTGTGTCATTTAAAATGCCACTTTGTGTCTTTTTCTTCTTTCTTTTTTCTTTTTTGCTTTTTTCTCTTTGTTTCCCTTTTCTCTTTTTAAATTGATATCGATAACTCTTAAACAGACCCCTCCCAGCATCCTTTTTATTTTTTCCTTTTTCCAACAGAACCACAGGGCTTGAATCATCTTGTTTTTGCCTCATAAGTGGAGGGGGAAGAAAAAATAAGTGGATGGTACCAGGAGCAAACACTCATATGAACATTGAGTAGAAATGAAAATTAGTCATACCCAAACAGCAAACCCAAAAGTCATCAACAACAGAATCAAGATACCCAATCTACATCAAGATATATACAAAAGGGACCGACTACACTAGCAGTCCAGGTGGGATGTATGGTGTGACATAGAAGCAGTAATGTATGTAACAAGATGAAATATTGCCATTTATAACTTATTTAGAATAAGAGGGTTTAAAATATATTGATTATAAGCAAAGGATACCTATACTAGAAAAAATGGAGCTTTTTTTTTTTGACAGTGGACCATTTAGAAGAGACTTACACACTGTACAAATTGATAGGTAAAGATCAACTTTGCTGGAAAATCAGATCAGGTTCCATAATGAGAAAGAAGTAAATTACCAAATATTTTTGTAATTTAACAGATTCTTACAGGGTTAACTGTTCTAAGACCTCCTGATCTGTAGCTAAGGCTCTAATGTCAGCATTGCAATCTATAATAAAGTCCACTTCTGTCCTTAAATGAAGAGTCATTTATAACACAGTAGAAAGAATGCCACTAGATTTTAAAGTAAAACACTTGGATCACAGAATTATTGGTATGTTACTTGCTTTAAATGCAGCCAACCTAGGTTCCATTCCAGGCACTGATTCCCCAGCCTTTCCAGTACTCTTGAGCACAAAGCCAGAAATAAACCTAAACACAGCTAGAAGTGGCCCCTCAAAACAATAACCTAAACAAATAGAGAAGTGATATTCTTTTCAACTAAAACTAATCCTCAACTACCTAGAGCACCCAGTTCTTCAGAAAACCTCCTTTTACAAAACACCTAGTAACATAATGTTTCTTGAGTCTATAGGCCTTGTCAGATTACTTTGTCAGATATTTCTTCTTTACTAAGCAAAACTCACTTTGTTAAACTACTATCTTATCTGCCTTTATAAAATTGTAATTACTGCTAAATTTCTCAAATACACATAATATTATCTCATAGTAACTAATGGGTATTTAAGTAGCTAAAGAAAACAGTCAGGTCACAGAATGAATAAATTTTCAGAAACAAATTATAAGATTATAAAAATGAGTACATCTGGCACAAAGTAAATATGTCAGATTCCACATTTATCTGCTGAGCCTAAATATAATTGGTTTTAAAATAAATAACATTAACAAGGTTACTTGTCTTCATGGAAAATCCAGCAAACCATATGTTCCCCTAACTTTGGCACTGAAAAGTTTATCAGCATATTATGATAAATTTCTGTCTAAATTTAATCCACCCACTCATACTTTGACATATCTTTACTTAAAAATGAATAGTATTTTGCTTAAAGATATACTTCACATCAAAAAGAACAAAAACAATCAGTGTTGGGGCTGGAGTGGTGGGAATGTGGTAGGGAGTTTGCCTTGAACGTGCTAATCTAGGACAGACTTTGATTTGATCCCCTGGCTTCCCATATGGTCCCTCAAACCAAGAGCGATTTCTGATAGCATAGCCAGGAGTAACCCCTGAGCGTCACTGGGTGTGGCCAAAAAAGCACAAACAGACAAGCAAACATAAATAAACAATCAGTGTTGTAGATTTGGGAAAAGGAATCCTCATCTGATAATCCACTGTTAACTGATTCAACATTTTTTGGAAAACAAAATTTGACTTTCCTAAGAAAAGAAATGTTTATTCATCTCAAAAAAGATGAAAAATATACCTATTTACAAGCAATAATGTCATAAATCAAAGTATATTTTTAAAACACCAGTAATTCAAATAAAAAATTTAGTAAATCCTTAAAAAAGATCCCCTCTGTTATTCTGTAGCCTAAGTACCAAGCAATTTATCTTCCAAATAATGAATATTTTCTAAATATTTCATGTGTGTATTTAATTAGAAGTATTATATCTAATATTTATATTCCTTGATGATACAGCTAACTGAAATATTCCAAAAATACCTGTAAATTTAAAATGTTTTCCATCAGTTAAACTGCAATAAATCAAACTAGAATTAATTTATATTTGAAGTCAATCCACTTTAATAGTGGATACTGAAAGAATACATATGTATAAAGGAACTATTTTGTTCACACGCACATACATACGCACAGAGAGAGAGAATTCAGATCAAATATTCTTCCCTACAGAGCAAATAAAAATTCCATTAAGATTATTTAATCTTGCTTCTCAAATATTATTCAGTATGTACAATGAACTAAAATTTTAATTAGAATGGTAAATATGCATTACAAATTATTCATGAGTGATGTTTTATAAATCTGAAACAAAATTTAATTTGGTAAATTCTGAAGTATTTCCAGAGCTTTGTTCATTCTTTATTTTTAGAGAAATATGAGACAAATATTATTCACTACTTTTATTAACCCTTTGATCTTCTGAAATATGATTACTACCACTAGACATTTTTGAGGTCTAAATACATGGCTTTGTGGATATCCTATCACTGAAACTGAAGAACTAAGACTTCTACTTTTCAATGTATGTGTACAGAATATTTAAGGCTTATTAAAGCATAGGGAGACATGCATTTCTATTCTTACGAGATTTTAAATATGCTGTAACATTATTATAACACATAAGTGTGTCAGATATGCATCTATGAAAGTTAATATGTACTTCCGTTGTCTCAAATTGTCACCATCCTTATTTCCTCCCAGTAAATATGAATTGATCTAATATTCTAAAAGTATCTTTAATTTAGTTCCCCTATTTGCTTGTTTGCTCCATATACCACTTCTGAGTTAAAACATAATCTTTGAATTTCTCCATCTATTTAATTTTATTTTATTTAAGAGTTTTTATGTCATTCATACTACTATTAAGGGCAGGATATTCCTTTTTATTTTTTTATGGCTGAATATCATTCTGTTATTGTGCATTTAAAACCTACTGAGCTTTAAAACAAACAAACAAACAAAAAACCTACTGAGCTGTATATATTTTAACAGTGGATTTTTAACAAGGTTCTGGGTGCTGTGGTCTACCTGATGTACACATTTAACACTGCAATTTAATTGATGATGATAAGAAATCAGGAAAAACTATAAGATAACTCCAGGAGATATTTGAAAGAGTTGATTGATATAAGTATGAAGAGAAATTATACTTCAAGAAATAAGCTGAATTAACAATCATATGTGACTTAGTTTTCTGACTAGGGAAATAACTTATAGAACCCACTGATAATCACTTTATCCTTAACATTAATAAAATTAAACCTACAGGCCTGGTTAAGCATTGTTACCATAAACCATGAGATTTTCTAGATTTTAGTGAGTTTAAAAATAAATACGATGAGTTTGGGAAAATAGTTCAGTGAGTACTTTAGGTGTCTATCTGACTTGTAGATGACTGACACAGCTTCTATCTCTAGCACTTACATCACTTCACCAGGATTAACACTATGACCACATAGCCACAGTACACTGTGTGTGGCACAAAGCAAAACAACACAAATAGCAAAATGTAGGAAAAGAAAAGAACAGAGTTGGCTGACATTGCATTAATTAGATATGATAAATGTAAAATTTATAGCTCAAGTTTCATTTCTTCAAAATGGGAGTGAAAATTTATGTGTTCTCTAGCAGGGAATCCTTATGATCCTCATTTCTGTTTTTAACTCCTAATCTTTCCATACAAATACTTCCATACAAATACAAAGTGTAGTCTTACGACCATTTCTAATGGGCAACTGGGAAACATACAAGACACTAGAGTGTGAAGTGAGTGGAGGGAGATGTTTATTAAAGCTGAAGATATTTCCAATCAACAATTACCTCTGTTCCTATATGATTTTTAAAAGTTCTGATAGCTAGTTATGTCTGTGATATATTGCATAGAAATTACCTGAGCTTAAAATTTAATGTTATTTTCATAAAATTTTATATATGCATTTAAACATGTTGAATTATATCAGGAATCCACTACCTTGTAAATCATGAAAAATGTGTACTCTGCTTTATTTGACACCTCACAAATAATTTTTTTACTATTGGAAAGAGCGAGTCTGTGAACATCAGAGGTTGCTGCAGTGTATCAGAAGACAACTGTTACTTTTTCATTGATTTGATAGACAGGTGCAGACAGCTGAAAACTTAATTATACCTTTTAGCGACAGGGGTATTCTCACATTTCCACCTCAAAATAAATATGTTACTTTCCTTTGACATATTACTTATATAAAAGTTAAGGCATCTGTTTCTTTAAATTTTTGGACAAGGTAATTTATGTTAACTATAAATCGTGTTTCAGGATCTAAGTGCTGGGCATTTCAAATTATTAATCCTATATAAAAGAAGATGTGACTGAGAGGTTTAAAAATTAATGTTTACAGAGAGATAGTACAATGGGTAGGCATTTTCCTTTTACAGAGCTGATTTGGGTTTAATCCCTGGTATTCCAGAGTCGCCCGAACCTGTGAGGAGTGATCCCTGCAGGAACAGACACTTGAAGAACCACGTGTTTAGCCCCAAATAAACAAACAAAACATCAACAAACTAGAATAAGAGATTTTAGAATCAATGATTTAATTGTTTGTGTGGCTTGTGGCAACAGCTGGCAGTGCTCAGGCCTATTTTTTGTGTTCAGGGATCACACCTGGCAGTATTCAGGCAACCATATATGATGCTGGGGAATCAATCAGGGTCAATCCCTACACCATATTTGGTTCTGTTTCAGTTCTTGTAAATCAAATTATGTTTCTTTAAATGTCTATTTATTTGTACCATAACAGAACAAAGAAAAAAATATCATGATAAAATAACTAGTGAATTACAGTGAATTCTGTCCTAAAAAAAAAAAAGAGTAGCAAGAACAATAATAATATTTGGGGTTTTATTGGTTTTTGGGCTACACCCAATGATGCTCAGGGGTTATTCCTGGCTATGTACTCAGAAATCGCTCCAGTCATTAGAGACCATATGGGACGCTGGGGATTGAACCCAGTTCTGTCCTGGGTCCACATGCAAGGCAAACTCCATACTGAAGTGCTATCGCTTCAGCCCCAATATTTTGGGTCTTATATCAAAGGCTTCAAGTTGGTTTATTATCAATATTTTTTTTTACATAGGGTTTCATCAGTTCTCTTAGTTTTCTCCTGTCTTTACCTTTATTATGATACGAGCAACCAACATGCCACTCTGACCCACCTCCACTCGGTGTTCTTTTTACCACACTACAAGGTGTTGTTACATAGCAGCTGGCCATTGATTTCCATTTGTCCTATCATCACAGAATCTGACTGCTTTCAGTGTTCATGCTGTGTTATCCTTCAAGAAATTTATGTTATCTGATGTTCTGCCACTGGAAAAACTCTGAATCACTCATTTTATGTGACTTGTAAAGAATTACAAATCAACTAAAGAATTGAAGAGGGAAAATAAAGAAAAGAAATTCACACATCATTCAAAAACTTTCTACCCTCTGTCACTCAGCAAGTCTGGAATAAAATAAATTTCATTCCTCAAAACTGGCCAAAAAAATTATACAGCAAAAGGATCACCTACTAGTAAGTAGATCTAATTGATCTCATGACTCGCTAATAACTATAATCAATAATACTGAGACATGTACCCTCAGGGAATAGTAATAAAATAGCATTTAAATATGAGATGATTCAAAGACAGTGTTTTACATTGAGCTCCTCCATAGAATTATAAAAATAAAATTTAAGGTTGCCCAGTTTTAATTGTCAAAGTGGAGGAAAAATTCAAATTTCAGAATTTCCTGTTAAAAGAATAGAAATGCTGGGTGCTTTGTACTGCAGTGGGACTTGATCTCAATCTTGTGAAATTGGTTTCCAGATGAAGCAGAGTGCTCCTGTCCTTGCCCCTGGCATTGCTTCAGGGCTTAGGCTGCATAATAATTAGCCTCTCCTGGATTCTGTTGCAAGGTGGACAATATGAAATAAAGTATTTAACATTTCCATGGTACCTTCAAGTTCATAGCTCAAAGAGATTTTATAATAGCCAATTAATTTATTAGGCTTCATAAACTCTAAAGGGAATACTTCATTACAGTTTTACATATGACTGACCAAGAGCAGTCAGTACTTAGATATGCCGTTTAATAGAATTTAAAGTTTAACTAATTATCCAGGGGGGTTTGTCTTTGTTGGGTGTTTGCTTGTTTTTATAGATTTTGTGAACCTAAAGAAAAGCTGGTGTGCAATGAGTCACTGGCAAATTCTAAGGATTCTGAATTTCACTGAGAATCATGTTTTGTTTTTAAAAGATGACTTACTTGCTAACATTAACAAGAGTACTAACAATCTCAGGCAAAGAGGATTTACATTCAATAGGATTCACCATCTCCATGCTATCATGGAAAGTACAAAGTTAATTGGTACAAATCTTGATGTGAAATGTCAAAGATATCTACAGAAATTTTAGTAAGAATAAAAAATTTCAACATTCTTAGATTAAAAATTGTAAGAAGGAGCTAGGCCAGAAAAAATAAGGCCAGGTTTAAAGCATTTGCCTAGCATAGGACTAACCTTGATTCTATTGAGAACACTGCAGGTGGTCTCCAAAAGAAGCACCTAGCTGTTCCTAAACAAAGCTAGTAGTTATAATACTAAACACCAAATGGTGTGCCCCTATGCCTCCATCACCAAATAGGGCTAGAGAGATATAGCACAGGGGATAAGGGGCATCACTTTCATGCGGACATCATCAGATGCAGCTTTGGAATCCCTTAAGCACAGGAAAGCCTGAGCAATCTTTGACTCTACAGGGCCAAAGCAGCACAAATGCCCTCAATTCTAAAACTGAACCAGCAGCTTGGTTGACTAAGAATATCCAGAGGGACATTTGGACTTCATGAGCACTGCTTGGGAATTCAAATCACAAATAAAAAATAATAATGCTAACAAGAAACTAATCAGGTGTTTATAATACATAACCTACTCTTAGATGACTTAAATTATTTTGGAGATTTCACTATGTTTACATACTGATATTGATAGGAAAATTTCCATCATTTTGTATCTGAAAAGATCATTTTAACATGTTAGTGAAATAAAACACCATCATTCCCAGATAAAAGAGTTTTACAATGACTAAATATGTGACGATATTTAAAAAAGAATATTAAGGGCTGGAGAAAGATAGAACAGAAAGGAAAGTGGCCTGCACTCTGCCAACCTCACTTCAAATTCCTGGTACCATATATGGGCTCCTAAGCATTTTCATGGTGATTCCTAATTATAAAGCCTCACCACCACTTGACATGGCCCCCAAAGCAAACAAAAGAAAAACTAAGTAAAAAACTATTAAAATGGAATTGGGTGGCCAGAGCTATAGCACAGTGGATAAGGGGCTTTGCCTTGCACTCGGTCAACCCTGGTTCAATCCCTGGCATCCTAGATGGTGCCTTGAGCCTACCAGGAGTGAGTTCTGAAAGCTGAAACAGGAGTAACCCTGAGTACCACAGGGTCTGGCCAAAAAAACCCAAACAAACCCCCCCCCCAAAAAAAAAGAAAAGAAAAATGAAATAGGAAGAGAGAGACAGACAGAAATAGAAACAAAAAGAGAGATGGAGAGAGACACACACAAAGAGAGAAAAAGAGACACAAAGAGAGAGATGGTTGGGAGAGCAAAGAAAAGTGTTGTCTAACGGACCTGACACGAGGTAAACTGAGGAAATTGGTGACTGGAAACGAACAATTGTGACTGGATGGTGTTAGAACACTGTATGATTGAAACTCAACCATCAACAACTTTTCAGCTCTGTATCTCAGGGAGATTCAATATTTTTTTTTAAAGTTCACACTATTTTTGTAAGTAGTTTATTTTCAATGGGTAGAAGCATAGGAAACAACTTGGAGCCTACTATAGAGACCTTCAGAACAATATAACTCTGACAAAAGGAATAGTGTACAAATAAATCTGTCTTTAGTATGAGAGGTGGAATTTTAATTATAACTTGATATTCAAATAAATGGCAACTTATCTTTCTTTAGTAGTAGAGAAACATTAAATATAGATACTCTGAAATTCATTTATCACTATAGTGCCTCCTATTTTACAAATTAGGCCAAAACTAAACCATAGGCCTACATATTAGTGTATGATCAGTATCATAGGTAGTTTATACAGCAGATCAGTCGTATAATTTTATAAAATATATGAATTTTACTATGTAGGTATATTCAAGTACAAACTAGGTAACACATATGGCATAAAAGCAACCAGAAGAACCCATTCTATCACAGAATTTAAACACTTCAATTTCTTGACTTACTATCTTTACTCAAATAAACATAAACTGACTTAAAAGCTCCTGTATTAGAAATGGTACAAATAAACCTCTCCAGTTTCGTTGATCTCAATGAAATGACCACAAAATTACCTTGTCAGTTAAAATCTTTTCTAGGCTGAGTTTATTGATTTTACTGATATGTCAGATACAATATAAAATAGTTGAATCATTTAAAGTTATAGTACACCCTCATAAGCTTAGTACTATTATTCTTAGTTTTATGCATATGAAGCTGCTAAAAACCACATAATTAACAAGTATTGAATTGATAATTAAATCCAGTTATACTTGACTTCAGAACCTTAAATAATTATTAATCATTCTGAAAGACAGTATGCATAGTAGTGTAAATCATTTTAAGTAAGATAAATTTTAGGATTTTGTTAATGATAAAGGCCTTAACTGTGATTATATATATATGTGAATAAATAAAAAACATTTATCTAAGACTATAGTCACATTCGTAATCAAAGACATTGTCTTCTGCATCATTTACAATTACCAGGACATGCTATTTTTCATTTTAATAAAAATACATAAACTTTTAAAATGATGCCATTCTGAGACATTTTTAAATATTTCAAGCTTGAGATGGAATTTTTTTCTATTTTCTCTGAAGTTTAAAGGTTTAAAGTAAAAAGTAAAATTGTACTAACAATTTACTCTTATCACAGCTTCAGTTAGAAATATCAAACACCTTGACAATTTGCAACAAAAGCAATTTAAATGTCAGAAAATAGCATGTATCATATATATAATTTAACATTATACACTATAATCTAGTTCTTTATTTTTAATAATTTAGAAAGAGAGCCCAAGAGAGAAACACAACTGAACCAGACATTTCAGACATGAGAAGGGTAGAAAATGAGATGAAGACAAACAGGGAAACATTGAAATATCAGAAAACAATGCAGAGAGCTTACATAAAACCATGATATGGACTAAAAGATGATACTTAAGGGAGTATAGAAAATAATTTACGGATTTAGAAATATTCCCAGGACATAGGTTTTCACTCTTATATCACCATTTTATGATTTTCTAATCTCTCAAAGCTATATTGTACCTTCATCTTTGGAGAATAATTTTTAGATATTAACAGCAGACCAGAGGAAATGAAAGAGAGGCTTACTGTTATCCAAAACAAGCACAATGGTCTCTTATCATAAAGGATCAGGTAAATTCTAAAGCTACTGTAAATAAATGGCTACAGCCTCTAATTTTAACCTTTATAATAATAATAATTAGCCTTTGTTGGAGACTGTTTGGAATAATTAAAAAGCCCTCTCACTAATCAAAATGAAGTTTCTGAAAGTCTTAGCCAAAGTACTTACAAGCTGCATGTGGCCTTCCTTGCCCTTGGACCCAAAGAAATAGAAATAGCCTAGAGCTAGGGAGTTACTAGGCTCCAAGATGTCCTTGTAAAGACAGGGGTCAAAAGGCCCAAGCTGAGATTAGATTTTGTACTTTGTTGCTCAAAAATAATGTAAATCTCTTGACTGATGATAATCTTATTAACCTTGGAAAATCAAGATGTTCCCGTGGAAAATTACAGCAATTCCTACTGTTCCCCGCCCCTACTCTCTCTGTTTTGCATTGTCTATAAAAGGTTTAATTTTTCTTTTATTAAACGGACTCCTGATCGGACCCTCGTCTCGAGTCTCATTATTTCCCAGTCCCTCTTCTATTTCAGGCCGGATTCTTCTTCGAGAATTGCGAATTACTGACGTGGTCCCCAGCTTTATCCGCTGGTCGGGGTCCCTGGAAGGCCACAAGCCTTTTACTTAGATTCTAAACACACTCATTTTATAATTGTCCACTTTTTGGATTGTTGGATCTACAATGATTATAAGAAAATGCACTTGCAAGTTAAAATTGCAACCAGGGGCCTGAGTAGGGCACAATGGGTAGGGCATTTGCCTTGCTCATGGCCGACCAGAGTTCAATTCCCAGCATCCCATATGATCCCTGAGTTTGCCAAGAGTGAGAGCCTACCAGGAGTGATTTCTGAGCACAGAGCCAAGAGTAACCTTAAGCACAACCAGGTGTGGCTCCAAACCAAAATAAAAAATATTGCTATCATAATGATAAAAAAATCATTTCTTTGTGTATTTAAAATCTATTCAAGCCAATCCATTTTGCTTTTCTGCATGTCAGACTCAGTTAGTGCTTGCTATTGCTGATATGCTCCATATTCCAGTTCCTTAGTACCTGTTGTCTATCCAGACGCATCCGCTTGGCAGCATTTCTGCTCTCACTTTCACAGGCTGAAGCCAAGATACTCTCTGCAACTGCTGAAGTAAGGTGGGAAGGAATAGGTCGAGACTAAAAAGAAAAAAGAGAAAAAAGCATGAAAAAAATTATTTACAGTTTCAGAGACTTAAAAAGTTCACAAGTGCAAGAATATCCCTTTATTTAAACTAAAAGTAATTCAATATAAAGAGGATATGGAAGTCACAAAAATGAAAAATGAAAGCAAGTTAGAGTTTAAAACTAGAATTGTTTCAGATCTATCATTCACTCCCATAGCTCCACTGCCACAATTTAGTCTGGGCCATTAAGCCAGATTTAAAGAGATAGCAAAGTTGCTGACCCGGACTTAACAGTTAATATCTGTTTTAATTATTTTTCACATATAGAAATGTGCAACAAAACAAGTGAGAGGGCTGAAACATAGCTGAGTTGGAAAACTGACATTCAGACCTTGTCAAATAACCTCAGGTTAGTTGCAGTCTAAATTATAATACAGTTGACTGGATTTTAAAATTCTTTAAAATACGTTAGTTTAGTTTAGATAATAACTAAGAGTGTCAATATTAAAAATGTTTTGAAATTTTTGATGTTTTAGATCATATTGCATATCTTTACATCTATTTATGAGTTGATTTGAACAGGTATAAGATGGAAAGCCATATTCTGTGTAGCTCACATGGATATTAAGTAACCTCCCAATTAAGTTCCTAATCAACTCCAAATTGTTTGCAACTCTCCACATGCTATGTGATAATCAGAAAAGTTTTCCTGTAATTACATGTAAATTCATCTAACTGAAAGATGAAATTTTTAATGATACTGAACAGTTTAATTAAATCAAAATAAATTAAAAATAAGAAGCCAGGTGGGAACAAAATTAAAAAAATATAAAATATATTTAAGACTGCACCACACAGAGTAGCATACCACTTGAACTTTTTCAAAGCTTTAAATCAAAACATGGATGGATGCCATTCTTTATGATTCTAAATTTTTATAGTGTTTAGAGTCATAAGATGGCTTTAAACAAGGGCCTTTTAAATCCCTTTTTGTAAATGAAGTTAAAAATAATTTAATTGTAATTTGTTATTATTTTATTTTCAGTATTGGGGAAGGAGAGGTCTGAGACACACCCAGAGGTGCTTAGATCATTGTCTCTGATCTTATGGATCACTTTTGGAAATGCTGCTGGATCATATGCACTACTGGGGATCAAGTCAGTCAAGACTGAACCAGGGCCAGCTACACGTAAAGCAAGTACCTTAACTCCTATACTTTCTTTCTGGTCCTTCGATTTTATTCTTATTTTTAGTTCTTGCTTGTAAAATATGTTTCTGCAAATTAAACCATAGTCTTTATATCTCAAATATTAGACCACGGCATTTCAGTAAAAATTGTGTACTGCCAAAAGAGATTAGGTTTTGATCTTGCTTGAGTTAAAGCAATTTCTTTAAGTGCCTCGGCAGATTTCCTCAAAAGTAACTTTTCAAGGCTACATAGGGAATAGAAATAGGCCACAGACTTTATCTCCTCAGGCTGTGAGAGGAGTAAAATGGCTAGAAACATATGATAATAAAGCCTTAAAATAATAGGAACAATTTTTCTCTTACCAGAAAAGAAGCACCTATTTTGGCAAGAAATTGCAGCAGAATTGTGTTAAGAAGAAACTAATAGTGCTAGTAACAACAAAAATAAAAACTTAGGGAAAAATACTCTCATACTGTATGAATATAATTTTAACACAATAATTTTTAAAATTTTATTCTGTTTATCCAATATTGATAGAGTAAATTATAGTCCAGAATAAAATATATTAAACTATCTTCTGCGTATCTGATTAACATTTAGCCATATCACAGCTTAAAATTAAAATATAATCTTCATACAAATTAGCTATACAATGTGTTTTTTATTATTACTATTATTATAATTATTATTATTATTATTATTTTGGTTCTGGTCCACACCTGGTGACGCTCAGGGTTAGTCCTGGCTCAGGGGACCATATGGGATGCCTGGGATCAAACTGAGGTCCCTCCTGGGTCAGCTGCATGCAAGGCAAACACCCTACCGCTGTACTGTCACTCTGGCCCCACTATACAATGTTGTCCCTCAATCTATTTGAGTGTTAAGTCAATGATGCTATAGAAAAGGTTGGAATAAGACCATTTTATTATGAAAAATAAGTCATTTGATTGATGTTAACATTATTCAAATACAATTGTGAGACCACATTACATTGTTAGACCCATTACTGATTTTAGGGCCTGACTTTTAGAATCTAAACAAAAAATAAAATCAGTATCTTATGATTTTGAACCTATTATACATAGTTACAGTAAATTTGTATAAATATATACTTTTTATTTTTCTTTAACAGATATAATATATAGAAATTATCTATATAATATGAAATATATTCAGCTGATTAAAAATAAAAGTACAGTATCTTATATTAATGCTTGTCAAAAACCATTAAGCAAATATTCCTTTGGTAAAATTAAACAGTAGCATTTCATTTGCAATTAATTTTTTATTCTTAAAACAGATTGGAAATTACTTTATTTGGACAATAAAATGTGTTAATCATAATAATTTACATAATTTTCATTTTAGAGAAATAATAGAGTGTGTATTCTAAAAAATTTATAATATATATTCTGTAAAATTGGGATAATATTCTTGTTGAGTAGAAACACATATTTTTAAGTTTCCTGGATAATATTATATTTTCGAGGTATTGGACAAAAGTCAATTTCAAAATGAAACTATTATGCACTTTATAAATTTAATATAAAGAAAAAGAAGCTAATATATAATTAGGAAAGATCAACAACAAGTAGAATTCTGAGTTGATTATGAAATCGATTTAATAACTGTAAATGAACACCTAGTATCAATTCCTATATATAGTATCAAGATACTGAAACTCATAAATTTTTCAAAGCACAAACTGACTGAGCTATAAAACCCAGGTTTCCCACATTCTCAAACATCTCATTCTTCTAAATGTTATTTAATACTTTGTAATTTCACAGAAAGCATATTAATATCTTAATTTCAATTATTAGAAAGGACAAAATGATTTAATGAAATCTATATGATAGTTTAAAATATATATTTTAAAGAAATTTCTGAGCTCTCTTATAAAATGTGTACCTGTATGTAAAAAGCTAATTTAAAGATAAATATTACATATTGAATACTTAAAATCTGTAGGCATTATTATTATTATGAAAAGATTAGACATCTGTTTTCCAAACAATTTCTAAGTAATATTCATAAATAACTTATTTCAGAGGAAAATAAAAGGTAGTTCTCAAAGACTGCTTATGTTAAGATTATATATCATTTGTATGTGTACATATAATTTCTATTGAAGAGTTTATTTTTATTTATTTATTTATTTATTTATTTATTTATTTATTTAGTGCTTGGGTCACATCCGGCAGCACTCAGGGGCTACTCCTGGCTCCATGCTCAGAAATTGCCCCCTGCAGGACTTTGAGACCATATGGGATGCCAGGATTTGAACCACCATTCTTCTGCATACACGGCAAATGTCCTACAGCTGTGCTATCTCTCTGACCTCGAAAATTTTATTCTTACTTCATATCTATGGTCTCACCAAGTTTGAATAAAGACACAGTTCTTAAATACTACATGTTTCTGCAGAAGAACACAGTAACAAAAACTCCACTTTAATTTAAGCAAGAAATAATTAGGATATCCTTAAAATATTTTCTCTAGTAATTGCAATCTTAATAGATTTCCTTTAAATGTCTTAAAAATCTTAATTAAACTCTTCATTAATAGCACCAAGATAAGAAGTAAGTTCTACACACATACAAACTGATGAACTCTAAATTCATGTTGGATAAACTAGAAGTAAGAAAAATTACTGTACAGAAAACATAATAAATCTTCCTTTAAAATTAAAGTGAGGAGTCATAGTTCTTTTTCTCAGAAAAGTAATTCTGCTAAAAATCCTGTAGATTCTAATACTAATGAGCCAAGAAAAATGCCAACACTCCTCAACACACAGAGCTCAATTATGCTGTATCTGGTTTAGAGATACAAAATATGACAATCTTTTGCTTATTTTTCCTCCATTACCTGGTTTTAATATATTACACATTTCAGATATATTTATTTAATCTATTACACAGTTCAGATATATTTAGACCATGATAGTGAGAAGGAAATTAATCAATTGTGCTTCTTAGAAATGTGATTTTATCACAGAGAAATTTAAAACTATTATTTCGTGTAAGCCCAAAGAATAACTTCCATGGGAACTTGCCATTTTTCACCACATTTAATAGCTAAGAGCTTATTTTAATATTACTGCTTAAGGGTCTTTCTGGCAGATAATTAGTAGAGTATGTGAAGGGCTGCAGTCATAAATTTTACCAGGCACAAGTGCTGCAGATTCTCTTATATGAAATCTTCCATATAATAATTAGAAACAAGTATTTTGACCAAATAGATCAAAAGTAAATAATTCAATGGACAATTAATTTTAACCAGTGATTTCCTTTTAAATATAATTAAATGAATGTATAATTTCACATGTACCTTAATTATTTTCAATAATTATTTAAAATGTGTGCAATCATACACATGCCAGAATCTATACCTAGATTGACAGGTGTTACCTATTTCTTTCTCTGCATATGAGACAATACTAACCAACCCCTCCTCACTAATTATCTCTACATAATTAACTGTCATTTTCGACTGGGATGAGTTGATCTTTCCTCAGCACAGTTCTTATTGCAATAATTATCTATGCCCAAACCAGTAGTGGTTGTTTCATTAAACAGATGGCTAAACTGTCACTTAGAGTGTTTGGAGTTTAAAAAGTCACATTTTAATTGGGGACTTAAGATGTGATTGCTGTTGGCACAATATAAATGTGTCTTTCTTTATATATACTTGTAAAATTCACTACCACACCAATAAATTATTCACTTTTTTTGGTCTTAAATCTATAAACAAAACCAAAGTCCTTTGAGCATCTGCTGTACATGAGATTATTTTATATTTCTTAAAAATTAAAAAAAGTAATAAAGAATCAAGTATGTACAAAACTGTGGTCTAATGTTGTGGTATTTCCAGATTTTATTCTTCAATTACAGTTTAATCAATATTTGATACTGCCAGATTGGGAGTGATTGACATTCACCTAAAACATTATAAACTCCTTAAGAATGAAGCAGATATCTTAGTAGCTATAACAGATCTCTCAATATCCTGCTACTTTTTAAAACACATAATTTAAGAATTATGCAGCTGAGGTATGTAAATCTCACTCCCTTAAATGGTCTATTTGCTCCTCAAGGCAAAAATTTTACATGTTAGAGTAAAATATATATATATATTGGAATATATGGAATGAGTAATAGTTTAGTTACTAAATCAGAATGACTTAGTATTATAAAATCAGTGCTTGGAGAATCAGTGGGATAGCAAAGGATAGAACCTACATCAGTCATGTGCAAGGCCAGCACCTTACCTATTGTACTATCACTCTGGTCCTAATTTTCAATATTTTATTTCTAGGAACATCACTCATCTTGCCAGGTTATTATTATTTCTATTTTCATGAATTTTCAAATTACGTAAAATTGGTAAGTAATGTTTAAAAATAATTTCTTTATCATAAGTTGGAGTTCCATCAAGTGAGGTACATAAGATTATTGATCTCACTTATGTACTTAACACATCTATTTAATGTGTAAGTTCTACATTCTAGAAACTATGCCAAGTCCAAAGGTAGAGAAGTAAAATCATTGTTTATGTGATAAAATATACACTACAGACATATTTAGCATATAGGACACAATGCACATGCAAATATTGTTTGTTTAATACAGACAGCACATTTAGTTGATATTTAATTGAAATTACAATAGATTATAGGCTGAAAGATTTTTCAAAATTTAGAGGCAGCTTTGAAAAAACAAACAGCATGAGAATAAATATGTTGTCATTTACCTACTTCCAAAATTTGCATTGATATATATGTCAATATAGTATATATAGTCTATGTGTTGGAGAAATAATACATTTTCGTATGACAATTCTCATCTTCTGCTGTGAATTTTATATAACAATTATAATATGAACTCTGAACTTTGAACTAAAAATGATCCAAGAAAAAGGTTGTGAATGATAAATGAAATAGGTCTTGGGCCTACAACCTGCCTTTGGTCCCGTGCAAGACAAACACCCTACCCATTGTGTGATGGCTTTGGCCCTTACTATAATTTTTTTTATTTGTTAAGATAAAACCCATAAACTTAAAGTGGCCCTATTTATTTATTCTTAATCATTATGCTTTGTAGTACTAAAATATTCTATCTCCTCACTTGTCTGAATATTTCCTATATTTATAGATTTTGGGGGAGTTGTTTATTTTGGGGCCACATCCAACAATGCACTAAGGAATCACTCCTGGTGGGCTCAGGAAACCACATAGGAAGCCAGGAGTACAAAGCACTCTACCTGTTGTACTATCAAACCAGTTGCTATCATCTATTCTATGTGTTTGATCACCAATTTTTAATGATACTGAAATATCTGTTAGCTCTATATTTCTTATTTCTATTCTCAATATTTTATTTTTATATTTCACTATTTTATACTGTAATTTCTAGTTACATGTTCAAGTTTAACAATTTTTTCTTTTAGCTGCAGTTTACCTTTACTTAATCCCTCTAGTAAGCTTTTGGTTCCAATGCTATTGCCTTTTTTTTTTTTTAATAATAACAACTTTTTAAATTTCTCCTACTGGAGGAGATGCATCTCCAATATCCATTTTTATTCAGTAACAAATCAAATCTGTTTTCTATTGCAGAGGTCATTTCTGATCTGCTTGGACTTACATCTACATTTCCTTTTGTCAATACTTATGATATCAGATTAACTGAATTGGAAACTGAAATTGACCCTTATACATTTTTGTGGGGGTTGCATCACACCCATTGACACTCAGGGGTTACTTCTGGTTTTGCGCTCAGAAATTGCTCCTGGCAGGCTTGGGGGACCATATGGGATACTGGGATTCAAACCACCACCTGGAAGCACTCTCCCACCCCACAAAAATGATCTGATAGTTAATCTCTCTGAAAAAGTACACTATTACCCTAAATAATAAAAGTTATTCTGATGAAACACTGTGAAATCAGATGGTTGTCAAAATGACAAGGGAAAACTTATAGAATATAACTAAATGAGATTAGAAAATGGTATAGTATTTCATTAGAAACACACTACTTTCATAATAGATTCTTTAAGTTTATAGTACTTTTCTAATATAGACCACCAAAGTACATGAAGATAAAATAAACAAGAAGATTGGGCCCTCAAAGTTTGGCTCTGAATTTCTTGGCAAAGAGGCCTAAATGTAAACAAAATATGATGTTCTCCCCATGAGGAAGATCATAAAAGCATACTGTATATTTTCTTGAGTTACAATCTAAAATAAATTTTTGAAATGAGTTCATTATAATATATATTTAGTAACCTAAATAAGCAAAACTGGCAAAAATTTACACAAAAATAAATGAAATATACATCTTCAAAAGTAATCATCATATAATCCTATAAAGCAAGTACATAAATGTTTTCTGAGATATTAAATTCACTGAATTCATGTATTTGAACTGACATGATATAGTGGTAAAATTTAAGATATATAGAAAGAATGATAGGCTGAAAGTCTTTTAGATTATCTTCTCTAAATTTTTTCTTTGAGCTTCATAAAATGTAAAATTGTATATTAAGATGAAAATTATTTCTAATAATGCAAACTCAATAAGAGAAAGACCATATCTCACACACACAAAGGAATACTCAGATAATAGCCGACTTTTACAGGATGCCATGGAAAAATACATTATTTTTTATGAGTAATAAACAGTATTTTAAGTAATGTGAATGAACAGAAAAGAAAAACTTTTCAATAGAACCAAAGCCAAATTAATATTATCCAAGGACTAATTTAATAGCTACTAAATGATTTAGTTCTTAAAAAATCTAATAAAAACTAAATCAAGAATCTTGAACAATATTTATTTTCATTATGCATGTCCTTTTCTGCTCAACATGAGATTTTATGATTTGAAGTGATTAATAATAATAGCATGGGAACATATGAGGAAAAGTATTATATTATTATTCTAAATTCATGAATTATATAGTTTATTTGGGTTCATGACACAGAAACTTTTGCTAGTTAGAAATCAAGAAGTATGTTTTTTTGGGTAAGAATTACATTCAAATAAGATGGCATAAAATATGTGCTAAAGTTTGTATGAACGTATTTCATATTAATAACAGCAGAAAATCAGTCAAAGTGAATTCATGCCAGGATTAAACCACATTCAACTTTCATTTATATTGGGATGACTACTTCTCTGGAAATGTCTCTGAATTTATAATCAGCCAGAAGACAATAATTCAATATTTTGTATTTCATATTAAATATGAAGTCTCCTGGCTTAGGGACTAAATAATTGGAAGGCAGGATCTTAAATACCACCTTAATTTTATTAGAGTCCCCTACCAATAAGCCTATTATTTCAAAATACATATTAAAATATATTATAATATATTTAGATGTCCTTGATGACTTGAATATCTAGGAATAATATGTATTGTAAAAATTATCACAAACTTGAATTAATAATTTTACATCTATCTGTATAAAACATAAGGAAAAGAACTTTTTGTTTAAATTTGTTTCAGGTAAAAATTGTGAATTTATAAAAGGCTTTAAAAGTGTGAGGTTCAGCCCTCCCTCTCCCCAGTCAGTATTACCCCATGAGGGCCCCCTCCTCCTCGTTCAGGAGGGCTCAGGGGCCGCCTGGTTCTGAGCATCACTCTGCTGCCCCTCCGCCTCGCCTCCCCTCTGCACTTTGTTTACTTGTTTTGCACAGACACGGGCCTGGGCCTTCTCACTCAGCAGCCGCCTTCGCCTTCTAGCAGGGACCCCTGCCCGGGCGGCCCTGACTGGCGGCCAGATGCCGGGCGGAGAGGAGCGGAGCGGGGAGGGTTGGAGAGGAGGGTGGTGCTGCCGTGGTGGCCCTTGGGAGGGGGGCCGTGCGATTCGCCTCAGTTGCTGCTGTAATAAAGATCTACTTTTTGCTAAAAAAAAAAAAAAAAAAAAAAAAAAAAGTGTGAGGTAAAAAATATGTTTAGGAGCCAGAGCTATAGGACAGTGGTTAGGGTGTTTGCCTTGTACATGGCCAACCCAGGTTTGTTCTCTGGACTGCCATATGGCCCCTGAACTTGATAGTAGTAACCCCTGAGCACCACTCAGTGTGGCCCAAACACCAAATAAAAAAGATTTTATATTTATTTTCTGTCCTAGCCATGTCATTTTCTATCTGTGTCCAATAAGAATGAGTATTCAGAAGGCTAGTCTTCCCCATGTTCCATAATAAAGTGATATATATGTACATATAATTTTATATACATATAACATATGTATATATATACACATATAAATGTTATCAAAATACCAAGAAAGAACAAAAGGGGAGGTTTGTTATTTCCAGTGGTATATTACTAAATAATATAAGAAAACAAAAACTGAACTAAGCTACAATGTCACCTGTCCATCTAACAATTACATTAAGATTTAATCTGATTACTTGTTACCTCAATCATGCCGATCATAAAATAGGCATTTTATTGTTCCTTATTATTTTGCATAATGTCATGTGTACTATAAATCTCAAGCATGAATATAAATTATTCAGAAAAAATATGCTTTTCTTTATAATGTACTTCCTTTAAGGTTAATTTGTGATACGACTTGGCTTTGTATTAGTCATCTTTTGTCTCTCTCTATGCATGCCAAAAAATTTACACAACAGTGGGCAAATTAATTGCGGAGCAGGTAAGGCATTTGCCTTGAAAATACTGAATTGGATCCCCAGCATCCGATGTAATTCCCCAAGCACTTCCAGGAGTAATTCCTGACAGCACTATCAGAAATAAACTCTGAATACCACTCTCTATTGTCCAAAAGCAAACAAACACACAAATAGATTTATACAACATAAATAAAGGCTCATACTTCAGTGAATAAAAATTAAATGACAATTGTTTGAAATGTCTAAAATGTCTTAAAATTAAGAAATGTACATAAGGGCCGGGCGGTGGCGCTAAAGGTAAGGTGCCTGCCTTGCCTGCGCTAACCTTGGACGGACCGCGGTTCGATCCCCCGGTGTCCCATATGGTCCCCCAAGCCAGGAGCAACTTCTGAGCGCATAGCCAGGAGTAACCCCTGAGCATTACCGGGTGTGGCCCAAAAACCAAAAAAAAAAAAAAAAAAAAAAAAAAAAAAAAAGAAATGTACATAAAATATTTTTCTTAAAATAATATTTTGATGAAATAAATTTTGCCAAAGAAAATAATTCTTTTTTTTGCTTTTTGGGCCACACCCTTTGATGCTCAGGGTTTACTCCTGGCTATGCACTCAGAAATCACTCCTGGCTTAGGGGACCATTCGGGATGCCAGGAGAGTGAACCAAGGCCCATTCTAGATTGACTACGTACAAGGCCAATGCCCTACTGCTGTTCTATTGCTCTGGCCCCCAAAGGAAAGAATTTTTATGATATGTATATGTATATATATGAAAAGATTAGGGAGAGAGACTAAAAAGAAAGAACAGTGAGTAAGACTTTTGCCAACCTGTGTTCTATTCCCACATATTCCCTGAGTACCACTAGTGAGATCCCTAAGAATTGTTGTATAGTCCCCAAACAAAACAAAGCAAAGCAAAGAAAGAGACAGAAATATTAGTTTGCCTTTCATGTGACTGACTACAGCTCAATCCCCAACATCACACACAAATGATTCCTGGTGGGTGTGGTCATCCACTCTTCCCCTCTACCGTAAGGAAAGATAAAGATCAGAAAGAAACATTTTGTTATAAAATGTAGATAAAATAAAAATACTGGTAATTGATATAATGTATATTTGTTTTCTGTATGAAAACTATATATGTTATGCATTGAATTCTGAACGATATTATTATTTTTAACTAAAATTTTATATCAACTGCTAAGTGGTTCTGAACTAAGAAGCAATGTTAGGATACTGGGCTTTTAATCATGTGTATCTTTCCTTTTTTATAATCTAATTCCTCTATACTACTAGGTAGGTGAAAATTAATTTTAAATTATAAAGCATTTTCTCTGATACCATACTGCTTCATTGTCAAAACTAAGAACAACAAGGCATTGCTGTGTAAATTTTATATTAAAGTAACTCGTGTGCCACAACTTGAATTCAATGAACTTATTCTGAGAAACCTGAAAAATACTCAAATAAAATGGTCTGTGATTGTATACTATAAATAATTTTAATGCTTTTTTTCAGAAGATGGTTTAAATAAATTAAATTATATATATAATAAATTAAAATATATGAAGATTCCAGATTTAGAAAATAGTTATTATTGGTCAAATTTCTTTTGCATAGATTTACATGTGATAATGTGGTAACAATTCTCAGAGCTTTATAATTTGAATTATTCTGTTCATGTGAGGCACAGGAAATTGTAGAAACTTGTCCAGGACACAATTGCATAGTGGTAGATCTATGATTTTTGGGTACAATTCTTGGCTATCTAAAGACTGTTTTATAGTAGTGTTCATTTTTTTATTTTAAAATCATGAAAGCTATTTCAACAATCCAATGGGAAAAATGGATAACAGGCAGTGGATATATTGGTTCTTTTATGTCATATGTCTTCTAATATCTGATATACACTGAAATCTCCCCAGTCCAACTCCTAGCCTATCATACCTAATACATCAAAGAAACATCACAAAGCCTAATAATCTTGGCTTTAATGGAGCCAGGATTATTAATGGATTCAGAAATTTTCCAATACATTTATGCTCACATACAAAAAAAGCAAAGAAGTTAAAAAAAAAAAAGCATTGCAACGAAACGTATTCAATCTAGGTGTAACAATTAGAGCAAGGTGAAATGGAAAAAAAGTTCAAAATACATTGATATCTACTTTCCACTCATAAATAATCTAATGTCAGCATGATTCTATCTGTATAAAGTCCAGGTGAATTTAGAAGCTCATGTTACTCTCCACAAGAACACAATATGCTGAATACAACAAAGCCTATGAGGCCTTCAATTTTTAATCATTAATTTTAAGATTTGCTATTTGTTAACTGTTGGTATGAAGCAACAGCACTTAGGTGGACTATCCATTCCTTTCATTCCAGAGAAAGCCATTATAACAAATCTTCTAAAGTAGCAACTGGTATTTCAGTTCAACACTTGATTTTCTTATATGGACTTTACTAGTGACTGGGTGGGGATGGGGAATGAATGAGATGTTTCTTCTCACTTGACTTTTGACTCGAAAATACTCATTTTCTATGACAATGTAGCATATAGGCCTGCAAGCACTGGCTTCACAAAATATTCCTTACTGAATAAACAAAGGGAAAAAAATACTTCAGGGAAATGAAAAGGAGAAGGGGAAAAACAAACAAGCAAACAAAAATTCCTTTATGGAAAAAATAAAAAGGACACTAAGATGAAAAAAAATAGTGTCATGGTTTACATGTGGAATTTTGATGGAATCTAGGGCTGTGTTTAATTCAAAACTCACCATCTCAAAACCACTTCTTTTCATCCGCCTGCAGGACTTGAGGTAAGTACGTATACGTTTTCTGGCACGCTCTTGATACTCAGGGAATTGTCGCCTGCATGAGTCAATGATAGCCTGGATCTTTTCTTTGGGCTGCTTAGAGATTGGGACCATTCGGTCCAAGTTTTCATCTACAAACAGCCTGACAAACATCTGTTGGCAAGAGGGAGACAGAGGAGAAGGGTTTGGAGGGCTGCTCTCTTCTGTTCCTAGCTTCCTGTTTTGATTACCAAAAGGAATATACTCCTGTTTTTCTGGTTTATGCACTGGAGAACTTTGCAATGGAAAGCCAGAAATTTTAATCAAACACCCTTTAAAGACTTTCTAAATGGTTGGATAAAAAAATTAGAGAGAGAGAGATAAAGAAAGACAGACATACAGACGGAGTAGAATATTGTGTCAGGAAATAAAAACATAAAATAACAGTAGACTGCAACAATTAAGCACCCCATAAAATTGTCAATTAATGATAAATACAACTATTACATAGCTGCACTCCTCTGTCCTAATCTCTGAAAACAAACAACTGACTCGTTGTCATGCATAATTAGATAAGCTAAGAAAGCAACAGAAATAAGTGATAACCAGCATACTCTGAAGAATAAGCTGAGGCCCCCTTCATCCACTAGGTAAACATGCATACTCACACAACATAACTCCAGTTTTCAGCTCACATTGGGTTTTTAAATTCTAAACAAAACACAGCAATTCTGGTGTCTGGTTGGCAAAGAGTGTTTCATGTACTTTTTAAATCCTTCTGTAAATTAAACAAATGTGTCTCTAAAATATCCACATTTACCAATAAGCAACAACATAAAAGCGAAGTGGTAAAAATGAAGCCACACTGGAAGTATGGCAGGACTCACATTAAAAGCTTTCAGCCGTTCTGCCTCCACGCCATCTGTCTCGTTAACTTTCTCAGAATCGTCATGGTCATCGTGGTCGTCTTCGTCCTCATCTCCCCTATTAAGAGACAGGTCCTCAGCACCCCGGTCCACACTCTCATTTTTTCCAGAGTCATAGCTTGAATAGCTATGTGCAGGAGACTAGAAAGAAAGGAAGAAATTTCTGTTTTTAAACTTATAGCTCTAGCATAATTTTGTATTGTTTTAAAATTCAACTTAATATTTTAATCTTGTTTACATCTGTTGATAGTTCAAGAAACTGAAATTGTATAAAAACTGTAATTGTCACCTGAAGATTCATTTTCTCTCTCATACCATTGTATTTTCAGTGCTCAAAAGCTATGAAAAATATTTTCACCACCCATTTGAAATAAAAATATTTTCAAGTTTATTGAATTTAGCTTTTGAAGAGTAATTACTGTTTCCATTCAATATCTATATTCCACAAAAGAAGAAAAAAAACACCTGTAACCAATTTACTAGAACCACTCAGTTATGTTTTCTTATAGATAAAATGACTTCAGATCAGTACAACTTCATTGATATTAAAAACATAAGTAAGTTAAGAGATTGATATGCTGTCTTGGCTAATACAAAATTTTTGAAGCATGTAGAATTACATTAATTATGGAGTTCTGGATGGAGGTTGATGCTGATGGGATGGATGCAGGGATAGAGGCGCCTCCAATCCCTCCAGCCGGCGGTCTTAGCATGGAGGTGAGAGAATGATCCACAACAGTCAGGTTTCAGGAGACATGAAGCTTTATTAAGCCCTGGCCAACATGTGTGGACTCTAATATTAAACCTACTTAAGTCCTGCATTCAACCTGTCTCTTCTAACTCTCCATCCTGCCAGCACTCCTTCTCCCCTGCTGCATATCTCTCAATCAATTCCCCAAATACCCTCCATGCCCCTGAGGTAATCCTTTTGATACCCCTCCCAAACACCCCTCCCAGAAATGGGCAGGTCTCACCATCAGGTAAGGTTACACCAGAAGAATGGGGGATAGGGGGTAACAGAAGCATGTGGTAGTATTTTAAGACAACATCTTTAATATTAGTTAATGAATTTCTATGCATCTGCTTTTTGATTTAAGGAAAATAAACCAAGTTTAATTATAATCATCAGTTAGACCTAACAATCTTCCTTATGTATAAAAGTTGAATGTGGGGCTAAAGTGACAGCACAGCAGTAGAGTATTTGCCTTGCATACTGCAGACCTGGGATGGACCCAGGTATGATCCCCAGCATTTCATATGGTCCACCAAGCCTGCCAGGAGTAACTCATGAGCATTGCTGAGTGTGGCCCAAAAATCAAAAAAAAAAAAAAAAAAAAAAAGAAAATAGGGTTGAATGCGTGCTTGTATATAGTAGTGCCTTATACTACTATTACTTTAGCATATTTTTAATTCAAAAGCACTCCTGGAGAAATTTTAATCATAGTGTAACCAGTATTGTCCATCCAATGCATGACTATCTCAACTGTACTCTTTAGGTTAAAAACCAAAACAAAAAAATAAATAAACTTGTTAGTTACTGAAATATAGTTGGATTTAATTTATTCAGAAGAATATAAAAAAATCTAGTAACATTATTTGAGAATCTAGATCAAAGTTCTGAAATTAAGCCATGGGTTCTTAAGTGTGTGGTTGTATAATTAATTACTCTATCACTCCCTTTCATGATTTTTAAGTTTGAAGCTCAATCATTTAAAATTATGTCTGTAATAGTAAAGAAATAAATCATTATAAAACTATATAATACCCATATTTCAAAAATAGCAATTAAAAGCATATATGTGATAATGATATTTCTATTTCACTCAAGACAATGTTATAAAAATTTTTTTACAAAAGACCTTCACTAGAGAGATAATACATAGGGTAGAGTACTGGCCTTGCCTGTGGCTGACTTGGATTTGCTACCTGGCATCCTATATGGCCATCTAAGGATTTCTAGAAATGATCCCTACATATATTATTAGGTGTGCCCTTCCCCTCAAAAATGACCTTCAGAACAAAGTATCTTAAAAATAAAGGGGCTGGAGAGATAGCATAGCAGTTAGGCGTTTGCCTTATATGCAGAAGGACGGTGATTCGAATCCCAGCATCCCATATGGTCCCTCAAGCCAGTCAGGAGTGATTTCTGAGCATAGAGCCAGAAGTAACCCGAGTGCTGCCGGTGTGACCCCCCCCCAAAAAAAAAGAATAAGATGGGGCCAGAGAGATAGCATGAAGATAGTTGTTTGCCTTGCGTGCCAGAGGACGGTGGCTCGAATCCTGGCATCCCATATTGTCCCCTGAGCCTCCCAGGAGCGATTTCTGAGCATAGAGCCAGGAGCACTACCCCTGAGCACTGCTGGGTGTGACTCCGTCCCCCCAAAAAAAGAATAAGGAAATTTAACAAACTGTGATCAAATATGACTCCATAAGAAATAATATGTGTAGCATATTTAAGAACCCCAAAGAGAATGATAAACTATACTAGATCACTGATATAAAAAGTGATGTTAAGGTATTGAACTAACATTTTTTATCAGTTAAGATTATTTGGTGTCCCAGAATTACTCAATTCTGTGCTTGGGGATCATTAATGGCTGGGCTCAGGAAAATCATATGTGTGTGGGGATTGAACCCAGGAAGTCATGTGCAAAAACAAGTATGAAGTACTATTACTCTATCCCTTTATGTATAATTTTAATTAGTAATTGTTAAGAGTTTTAAATATGCTTATTTTAACATAAACACATAGTATTTTTTCTATACAAGATATGCATAACCCATCAATTCATTGCAAGTGCAAGCTTTCTAGCATTAGTTGTTAAAGGTAAAGGAAGCCCTATTTTACATAATAAAATTATGAACTAAGGCATGGGCAATGACACCCCTAGCATATAAATTAAAATTTGATTAAATGAATTGCTTCTTAGACAGTGTCATTGCATAACCCTCTTAGTGTTGAATATCTATTTTCAAGGCCACGAAAATTAAGTTAATTTTCACAGTCTCACTTATAAATCAGTTCACTGTAATATTTTTGTTAAACTATGAACTCTTAATATACTATAAAATTGAACACAGAATCAAAATTGGATTTATCTCTACTTTTTAATATTAATAAATATTTTCTTTCAAGCTATAGTGAGAGATATCAAGACATTCCTCGACCTCTTTCCTCAGAGCAGCCAAGAAATAGTCTTTACAGGAAGGGCACTCAACTATAGATTCCTCTTTCTACAAAGCATCTATTTTTTAAAACTAGGAAAAAGAATATTGCAATCTTTTGAATGTCAGACCTTGACATAAGAGTTTGTACAAAAGAGTGAAAGTTTATATGAAATAAATAAGAACAAAACCCCTAAGAAAATGAAGACAAAAAACTGACTTGCAAAATAAATATCCTAAAGGACTGTTCTTTAAAACGTACAAAGAACATAAAAATCTCAATAATAAAACAACAATCTGATTTTTGAAAATAGATAATGAACAAAACAGATATACAGATATCAACTAATCATATGAAAATATTTTCTATACCATTTTCTCACCTGGGATTGTGAATTAGAAAATAAAGAGCTATACTAATACACTTTTACAGTTTAAGAATGATGATGACAACACCAAATTCTTTTGAGGATATAAATCAGTAGGACCTTAACCTTCATTGCTGTTGAAGCTCAAAGTGATTTTAGCCACTTTAGAATATAAAGTGACATTTTATTCCAAAATTAAACACACACTTACTATATGCTCCAGCAATCCTGATTCTTGTTATTTGCCTGAGAAGTTCAAAATAAATTTATACAAAACCTTTCTATTGAGGTTTCTAATTGTTTTCTAACTACCAAAACTTGGGGCAGGGGAAATAAGACATGTACCAGTAGGTGAATGTCTAAATTATGGTATAGCTATATAATGAAATACTATCAACACTAAGAAGATACGAAGTTTCAAGCCATGAATATACATAGAGGAATCCAGCCACATAGACCCAAGAAACTGAGGTAGCAGACTGTTAGCAAAGTGCTGAAAAACTAAGTACACAGCAAAGGTCACAATGGGAAAGCAGTGCAGAACCCCATCACACTTAGTGAATGAAGATAGTAGTTCTGAAGCCCCATTTAGTATCAGCCACCTATATAGCCACTCTGATAAGGACTTTAGAGAGGAAATGTTGAGGGAACTAGCCAGGAAGCTCTCCTGAGAGGGCCAGCATGGTCCAGCAAAAACTCTCTCCTAGGGACCCAGAAGAGCTCCATAGCCATGTGTGCTTTCGAAATAATGACCCCCACCATAACACGCAGAAAAAAAAAATCACACTAAAAATGTGACAATGAGGAAAACTCACAGGCAAACTCCGTGCACAGAAAATGAAGAAGATACCAACCATCTGATTAATTTCTCAGATAAGAAGTTTAGAATAGAAATGTGGAGGATCCTCATGGAAATCAAAGAAAATATAGTCCTAGCTCTAAAAAGAACACAAAGATAGAAATCAGAAAACTCCAAACTGAAACAACAGATCTGAAAAACATGGTAGGTGAAATGAAAAGTTCAACGGAAAATCTCTCCAACAGGATAACAGCAGCCAAGGACAGAATCAGTGAACTGAAAGATGAAATGCAGAAAAACTCCACACAGCAGAAGAGATTGGAAAAGAACCTTAAGGCAATTGATCAGTCGATGGAAAAAGTACTCAAGAAATGTGAACAGATGAAAATAGAAGTCTTTAATAAACTCAACAGAAACAACATAAAAATCATTGGAGTCTAAGAAGCCCAGGAAGGAGATCCCAGGAAGAATCAACAGTCAAGGATATAATCACAGAGAAATCCCCAGAGCTAAAGATTGCATGCAATCAAATCCTGCATGCCCGAAGAATACCAACTAAAAGAGACCCAAAGAAAAACTCCCCAAGTCACATTCTACGCACAATGACCAATCCCACAGAGATAGAATACTGAAAGCAGTAAGATCATAAAGAGAAATTATATTCAAAGAAACAACCTTAAGATGTACAGCAGACATGTCCCAAGAAACTCTCAAGGCCAGAAGGCAGTGGTGGGATACTGTGACAAGACAGAATGAAATGGATGCTTCACCTAGAATATTGCACACAGTCCAGCTCACTTTCACATTTGAAGGAATCATACATAGTTTCACGGATAAGCAACACCTCAGAAACTTCATACATGCAAAACCAGCCTTAAAGGAAAAACTGAAAGGTCTACTTTAAGAAAAGACATACCAATAGACACACCAAACTTATACACAAAGATGACATTATCCCATGACAATGATCTCCCTCAATGTCAATGAACTAAATGCACCAATTAGGAAACACAGAGTGGCTAAATGGATCAAAAGATGAATTCAACCTTCTGATGCCTATAAGAAATACACCTGAATAGTCAGAACAGCATAGACTCAAAATCAAGGGCTGGAAGACAATCATTCAAGCAAACAAAACCCTTAAAAATGCTAAGGTAGTCAGGTGATTAGATACCATCCATCCAGCATTGAACCCTGGATCCCAGACATAGAAACAGCACAGTTCTTCACAACAGCTGCAGGAAACAAATCCCATCCGGGACAGCCTTAATACTGCTGGGTCACCAACAAGTGCCAGCTCTAATATGATATCCTGACAACGAGGAAAATGGGAACAACTTGACCTAAGAGTAGGTAATCCTACCTTATCAGCTAACGATAAGACAAAATCAGAAGACTTGTCACCCTTTGGTAGGTCCAAAAGCCAAGATCGCGATTTACAGATGACTGGCTGCTAGAACCATGACCAGACTGTATATATCTTAGGACCAATAAAAAATCCCTAGTCTAGGGTTTGAACTACGACCTGCACAATAACCATGATCCCCAGTTCCAAAGGTCTGGCAGAGACAATTGTAAGGGAATGGGGCTTCTGGAAACACAAAGAAAGACGCTATCCTAGGTGCCATCCTAGGTTTAGTGCAAAGACCAAGACCACCAACCACAGAAGATGGATTAAAATGACACTGAGGGAACAGAACTTCTAGAACCACAAAGACTGACTTCATCATAAGTCCCACCCCTGGACCTGTGCAGAGACTGAGATCTCTAGATACAGAGGTCTGATTGTATCACCCAGGACAGAGCAGAAGTCTTCCAAACACCACAAAAGCACCACCTGGAGAGTAAATGATCCTGAACAGAGTCTATAGTTAATCCCATGACAATATACTCCAAGTGTGGAGAAACCCCATATCTCTTAGGCCACGTGAATTCCTTTTCAAATGACCCCAATATTTACTGTGCCAGGGCAGGAGGGGAAAAAGAGCAAAAAGCACAAAACATTGTTTATTTTTTATATATTATTTTTTATCTTCATTTATTATTATTATTATTTTTATTTACCTATCTATTTTTGGTCAATTTCTTTGTTTTGGTGTGGTTATTGAAGTTTTTGTCCCCATTTATACTTATTTTTTTCTCTTCTTTTCTTTTCTTTCTTTATGTGTTCTGCCATGTTTCTTATCTCAACACCATGGCAGTTTTTTTTATTGTGGTGCCTATCGTTATTGTTGGAGTCCTCACTGGATATTTGACACTTCTTTTTGTACTGGTGGAGTGTTTCACCTTCTTTTTCTCCTTCGTCTCTCAAACCAATAATGAGAGCCTCTAGAAGGATTCCGCCCATTTTCGGCGTATTAAACTTTTACCCCAGTTTATTACTTTTCTCTTTTTCAAACAAAACTACGTATCTTGAACTAGCTAGTCCTGCCTCCCAGTTAGAGGGGGAAATAAGGGAGGCACCAAGACCAAACAGGTGCAAGACTACTAAGTAGTAGGCTAGGTACAGAGGGGACCGCATTTTCTAGCCCCGGGGGTGAGGGAGGAGGATTTGGGAGATAGGAGAAAACAGAGGTGTAGGGAGGACAAATCGGTGATGGGAATCCCCCTGATTTTATGTAAATATGTACCTAAAATATTATTGTCAACAATATGTAAGCCACTATGATAAAATAAAAATTATATTAAAAAATGCTGAGGTGGCCATATTAATATCAGACAACACAAACTTTAGACTCCGAAAAGTTGTAAGGGACAAAGATGGACATTTTGTACTAATCAAAGGATATGTGCAACAGGAAGAAATCACACTACTAAACATATAAGCACCCAATGAGAGACCAGCAAAATATCCAATGCAATTACTGACAAATTTGAAAGAGGACATCAATAATAACACTATAATTGTGGGAGACCACAACATGGCCCTGTCAACACTTGATAGGTCAACCAGACTGAAACCCAACAAAGATATATTAGCCATAAAAATAGAAATGGAAGAAAGAGGCCTACTAGATATATATAGGATACTCCATCCCCAGAAACCTGGATACACATTATTCTCCAATGTACATGGGTCATTTGCCAGGATAGACCACATGCTGGCACATAACATCCATAAATCTATCAACATAATACATAAAATCAACAACAAGAAAAATAAAAATTAAATGATCATATCAATAGATGCAGAGAAAGCATTTGATAAGGCCCAACACCCATTCTTTTTGTTTTGTTTTTGTTTTTGGGCCACACCCATTTGATGCTCAGGGGTTACTCCTGGCTAAGCGCTCAGAAATTGCCCCTGGCTTGGGGGGACCATATGGGATGCCAGGGGATTAAACTGCAGTCCTTCTTTGACTAGCGCTTGAAAGGCAGACACCTTACCTCTAGCGCCACCTTGCCAGCCCCCCAACACCTATTCTTGATAAAAACATTCAGCAAGATGGGAATGAAATGAACCTTTCTCAGTATAGTTAAGGCCATTTACCACAAGCCAATGGCAAATATTATTATCAATGGATAAAAGCTAAAAGCCTTCCCTCTAAAATCTGGTACAGGACAAGGCTGTCCTCTCTCACCACTCCTTTTCAACATAGTACTGGATGTACTTGCTATAGTGATTAGGCAAGAAAAGATTTCAAGGGAATCCAGATAGGAAAGGAAGAAGTCAAGCTCCCACTGTTTGCAGATTACATGATTCTGTACTTAGAAAACCCTAAAGACTCTACCAAAAAGCTTCTAGAAACAATAGACTCATACAGAAAGGTGGCAGGCTACAAAATTAACACACAAAAATCAATGGCCTTCCCAATAATGATACTGGAAAAATGGACATTAAGAAAACAACCCCATTCACATTAGTGCCATACAAACTCAAATATCTTGGAGTCAACTTTACCAAACATGTGAAGGACCTATACAAAGAAAACTATAAAACCAGGCTTTAAGAAATAAGAAAGGACACACAGAAATGGAAATACATAACCTACTCATAGATTGGCAGGATTAACATCATTAAAATGGCAATACTCCCCAAAGTATTAAACAGATTTAATGTGATCCCTCATAAGATACTCATGACATTCTTCAAAGAAGTGGTACAAACAATTCTGACATTTGGAACAATAAGTACACTTGAATAGCTAAAGCGATTTTTGGGAAAATAAATATGGGAAGCATTACTTTCCCCAACTTATAACTGTATTACAGAGAAATAGTTATAAAAACAGCATGGTATTAGAATAAAGACAGATCCTTAGATCAGTGGTATAGGCTTGAGTACTCAGAGAATGTTCCCCAGACATACAAGCAACTAATTTTTGATAAGAGCAAGAAATCCTAAATGGAGCAGGGAAAGCCTCTTCAACAAGTGGTGTTGGCACAACTGGTTAGCCACTTGCAAAAAAGCAAACTCAGACCTCCAGCTAACAGTACGTACAAAGGTCAAATCCAAATGGACTAAAGACTTGATATCAGACAGACCTGAAACCATAAAGTATATAGAACAACTTTTAGGTAAAACACAGTATGACACTGAGACTAAAGGGCATCGTCAAGGAGGAAACTGTACTCTCCAAACAAGTGAAAGCATAGATAAACAGATGGGAATATATTAAGATGAGAAATAAGTGAGAGGGAGAGAGATAGATGCAGAATAGTCTCCCTCATCTATGGATTTTAAGAAGAATAAAATACATTTTTGCAATAATTCTCAGACAAAAGAGAGGAGGACTGGAAGTTCCAGCTCGCAAAATGAAGCTCACCACAAAGAGTGATGAGTGCAGTTAGAGAAATAACTATAGCTGAGAACTATCATAACAATTCAAATGAATGAGGGAAGTAGAAATCCTGTCTCAAGAACAGGCGAAGGGCGGGGATGGGGAGGAGGGCAATTTGGAATATTGGTGGTGGGAATATTGCACTGGTGAAAAGGGGTGTTCTCTAAATGACTTAAACCAACTACAACAATATTTGTAATGAAGGTGTTTAAATAAAAATATTAATAACAAAAGAGAAATGGGCATTTGAATAACCAAATAAAATATGGAATATGGAAATATTGTACCATGAATCTGCTTTATTATTATAAGAATTTTGGGTGACTAAAATGTTTTAATTTCAAGAACAATTATTTTTTGTAGAAATAAATGACCAAATAAATTTTTTAAATACAGTTATAAGGGCCAAAGAGATAGTATAGTGGGTAGTGTGTTTGCCTTGGATGCAGCAAATCCAGACTACATTTTCATACATGACACCTCATATGGTCCCTGGAATGCAGTCAGGAGTGATCCCTGTACACACTAGTTGTGGCCCAATAACAAAGAAAAAGCACAGCTATAGTAATAAAAACAAAAGACCATTAAAATAAAAGCAATCTCTCAGACCAAATAAAAAGAGAGCTCAGAAGCCGACCCTCAGTTATACAGACAATTAATTCATGGTATGATATTAAATCATATAAGTAGGAAAGTAAAATATCTTCAACAAGTGGTTTTAGGAAAAGAATGCACTACCAATAAAGAAAAGAATGCATTACCACTAAAGTAAAAAAGATAAAAAAGAAAAAAGGGAGGAAAGATGAGGAAGAAAAAAATTATTTTGTAGAAAGAAATAAATTATTTTTATAAAAAATCATTTTTGAAGGGGAGAAAGAAAAGAGAAGGAAAAGAAGTAGAGAGGGAGGGATGAAGGGAAGGGAGGGAGGGAAGTAGAGAGGGCGAGAGGAAGGGAAGGGAGGGAGGGAAGTAGGGAAGAATGGATGGAGGGAAGGAGGGAGAGAGGGAGAGAAGGAAGGAGGAACAGAGGGAATAAGGGAAGGAGAGAAAAAGATCAAGCAAGCATAAAACCGCTCACTGAGTTTGCCAAATATGGGCTGGGATTTAAGAGGTGAGAGAAGGAATACTGCAGTTTAAGAGGTCATGATAGTGCTGTATGTTTAAAACATACACATTAGTACAATTTAACCCATCATAAATACTTTAATGCAAATAAATGAAAATACAAAAATGTTCAAAATTCACAACTTTGGCTCATAAATGGTGTTGCTTATTATAAAAATACAGGATTTAGTTTATGGGGATGAAGTTAGCTTTTCTTTTATTTATATATTACACTTGTTCCTTTTAGGATAACATGTGGCACATCTTAGTAAAGAACCTCCTTAAAATAGTTTACACATTTACTCACATTTTCACATCTTAATAGAAATGACATATTTGGACAAAGGAAAACTCCAAGAGGAATGAAGCTGTATCTGTTTGATCATTGGGATCATCACATAGAGCTCAAAACCAAACTTGATATGAGATGCAATTGGAACTGCCAGGCCACTTTTGATATATGCAGCCATGGGAAATAGAGACATTTTTAATGTTCATTAAGTAAGGCCATATGGATTCAGCACATTCAGAATATTCTTTAAATAGCTGTAACAGACTGATAATAACCATTATAAAAGATAACTTATGTTCAACTGAAACATATTCAATTAGAAATCGCTGAGAGACCATGTATTTTCTATCCTTTGAACCTTCAACAGTTTCAATATAGTTTTACTTTCTTTAAAAACTGGTTAACAGTTAATCACACTGTAGGTTTTATGACTACAGATTCATATCTCCTCAGATGTATGACAAACAGGCCAACAAAGTACCAATAATTCTCCTTCACACTGTATTGGACTACCTCAAACTTTGCTCCCAAGCCCTGACGTCCCAATCATTCTGATAAGAGTCTAGTGTGGTTTTGTATATTTTATTGATTTGTGTCTTTATACTCCATATTAGCATGAAATAATAATTTGGTGTATATCTTTCTTATCCTAGTTTGTTTTGCATAGTAGAATCTCTACAATTCTTCAAACACTGAAAAATGGCAAGCTTTTATCTTTATTTTTTGTAGTTAAATATATATGTATACACATATATGTGTATATATATATATATATATATATATAAACATGTATTTTAAAACAATCACTAGTTGGTGACCTTGTTTTATTTTATTTGGTTACTTGAATATTGCAAATAGTGCTGCAGTGAAGATAGGAATGCATGTATGGAGATGATTCAGTTACCATGGACTCAGGAGATTATGTGATGGATTGGGGGATTAAACCTGAGCAGGACACATGCAAGGCAAGAGCCCTACCTACTGTAGTATCTATCTCTCCAGCTTCCAGATGCTATTATTCTTTGATAATAATGTTATTATTGAAACAATATTTAAACACTGAGGTTTACAGAGTTCTTCATTATACAGTTGTTTTAGGAGTTTAGTGTTTCATCACCAATCCCACCACCAGTGTGACCACCGATCCACCACTGTCTCCAGTTCGTCATCAACCCCCCTTAAGTTAGATGCCTTAGTGGCACAAAATAATTCATTTTATGCTGATTGTGACAACCAAAAGACTAATGGACTTATCAAAAATATTTTAGTAAAAAAGATTTATGAAAATAGTTTTATCTCACAATGGGTCAATATGTCATGCCTGAGAGTTTTACTATGCTTTAAAATTGCTAGTTGAGCCCCCTATGTTATTGCTTTTGTTTAGTCAGCTTACTCAGCATCTTGGCTATGTTCTCATCTAATTTGATGTGCTCCTACTATGCTGTCAGTATTGTGAAATTTTGAGGTGCATGTTCTAGAAGCTTCAAAGATCTGTAGAACTGTGCTGATGAGTTTAATTTGTGGCAGATGTGGGATCCCCACAATCCTATTCTTTTTTTTGTTTTTGTTTTTTTGTTTGTTTGTTTGTTTGGGTAACACACAGTGTTGCTCAGGGGTTGCTCCTGTCTCTGCACTCAGAAATTGCTCCTGGCAGGCTCAGGGGACCATATGGGGTACCGAGATTCGAACCACCATACGTCCTGTCCTACTGCATGCAAGGCAGTGCTGTGCTATCTTTCAGGACCCTACAGTCCTATTTAAGGATGGCATTAATTAGCTAATTCAGTGAGTCCTTAACTTGGCAAGTATCAAAATCACTTTAAGGATTTATTAAAATATACATTTATGTACCATATTTAGTAGGTTTGCAGTAGAGTTCAATAATTCTCATTTCTGTTCAAAAGGACAGCACTGAGCTTTAGGACAGCACTCAGCCTTCCCCCAACTATATCATCACTTCAAATCCCTGGTGTCCCATATTTACTAAGGTACTTATAGATCTGCCTTTTGATATCTGTGGTCTTCAGCACTAAAAGTTATTTCAGGTATGACACAAACATGTATACATAAGCACCACTACAAAAAATGTTCAACTCCGGGTGAGCCTCACTAAAAACAGTTTTGTGAGTTCTCTTGAACATGTGTATTTTTAATACAGACAAACTAAAATGTGCTGTACCTTGGTATAATCTCAACCCTAATTTGATGCCTCAGTTAAGAGCCAACCACAAGAAATGGAGAGCAAAACTAGGAGAGAATATGACTGTAACTCCCAGTGAGCAGTATGGCTAACAACAGCCTGGCAAAGACACAATCCTCTCCATTATTGTAACAACAAAACATCAACAGCATCATCAACAATGGGGATGCAAGGAGAGCAAATTAAAAAAAAAATTCCAACTGAAATATAGATGAAGTATATTCTGCTACTTTTAAATTTTGTATTGTTATAACAAGAATATTCTAGAAGAGGGGTTTAAGTAAACACTGATTTCTCACTGCTGGAAATTTGGAAGTTCAAAATTTGGTATACTTCCTGGAAAAATCATTCCAAGTTGAAGTTGAAAATTTATTGCATTCTTGTTCATAGATGGATTTTTCTGTATTTTTATATGATGGAAGTTATCGACAGAATGCTTTGATGTGTTTTTTTTTAAACTACAAATTCTGTAAATCAAAGTTCACCAACACCCCAATTCCCTAGATTCTCACCAGTCTTTTTGTTGCTGCTATTTTCCCACACTCCAAACTGCTTGAGAATATTCTGCTTTGCTAGCAAAGGCCAAGGATTTGAACTTATTCCGTATTGTTTGTTCTCTTGTCTCTCAATGTGATAGCAATGCATGAGATCATCTAGTTTTTGTTCTCTTCACTTACTTTATGTGATATGATGGCACTTAGTTCCATACAAATTTCATCCAGCAAACAGAAATATTTATATTTTCTTATACTTTAATATTATGCTATTGTATACATAGATTGTAACTTATTTATTCATTCACCTGTGTTGAACATTTGGGTTGCTTTCTTATCCTGGGTACTGCACTAGTTGCTTCAACAGACATAAGAATATATACTATTGAATTAATGTTTCTGTCTATCACAGATTTTAAACAGAATAAGGTGGTATAAGAATAAAGATAATTTGAAAGCTATTCTGGCCAGAATGGTGGTCAGAATGCAATTTTAATCTTAAATGTAGGGAGAATAGTTTCTGTGTTTTTTTTTTATAGGCAGTTATCTATGCTCAATCTTGGAGATTTTCTTTCTTCTTTTTTTTTAACAATTTAAATTGGGGAATTATTCTTGGTGGTGAAGAGTTCAGGCCAAGATTCTTTATTACTCCCATTTATATAACTATTTTATTTATGATTAACCAAAGGTTCTGTAACTGAAATCTATAATTTATATTAATGTCAAATTCATTGGTAAAATACTTATATCTCAACTGAAATACTTTTTTTTTATTTGAACACCTTGATTACATACTTGATTGTGTTTGGGTTTCAGTCATGTAAAGAACACCACCCATCACCAGTGCAATATTCCCATCACCAATGTCCAAAATCTCCCTCCTCCCCACCTGACCCCTGCCTGTACTCTAAACAGGCTCTCCATTTCCCTCATACATTCTCAATATTAGGACAGTTCAAAATGTATTTATTTCTCTAACTAAACTCATCACTCTTTGCAGTGAGCTTCCTGAGGTGAGCTGGAACTTCCAGCTCTTTTCTCTTTTGTGTCTGAAAATTATTATTGCAAGAATGTCTTTCATTTTTCTTAAAATCCATAGATGAGTGAGACCATTCTGTGTTTTTCTCTCTCTCTGACTTATTTCACTCAGCATAATAGGTTCTGTGTACATCCATGTATAGGAATATTTCATGACTTCATCTCTCCTGACAGCTGCATAATATTCCACAGTTTCTTTAGCCATTCGTCTGTTGAAGGGCATCTTGGTTGTTTCCAGAGTCTTGCTATGGTAAATAGTGCTGCAATGAATATAGGTGTAAGGAAGGGGTCTTTGTATTGTATTTTTGTGTTCCTAGAGTATATTCCTAGGAGTGGTATAGCTGGATTGTATGGGAGCTCGATTTCCTGTTTTTGGAGGAATCTCCATATCGCTTTCCATAAAGGTTGAGCTAGACGGCATTCCCACCAGCAGTGGATAAGAGTCCCTTTCTCTCCACATCCCCACCAACACTGTTTATTCTCATTTTTTGTGATGTGTGCCATTCTCTGTGGTGTGAGGTGGTATCTCATCGTTGTTTTGATTTGCATCTCTCTGATGATTAGTGATGTGGAGCATTTTTTCATGTGTCTTTTGGCCATTTGTATTTCTTCTTTGTCCAAGTGTCTGTTCATTTTCAACTGAAATACTTCATTTTAAATTCAGAGAATATTATTTCTGGCACATTTATGTATTAGATATATAATTCAAATATAGTAAATATATATAAGTAAATAAAAAAGATAATTTGATTAAAATGAGCGAATATCTTGAACAAACACTTTAGATATTGTCAAAAAAGAACATATAAGTAGACTTGGTCTAAATCAGTGGTCCTCAAACTATGGCCCGCGGGCCACATATTGTATTTTGTTTTGTTTCTTCATTGCAAAATAAGATATATGCAGTGTGCATAAGAATTCGTTCATAAGTTTTGTTTTTACTATAGTCAGACCCTCCAATGGTCTGAGGGACAATGAACTGGCCCCCTGTTTAAAAAGTTTGAGGGCCCCTGGAATACTATACAAGTATCCAGTAATATAAAAAGATGCTTAACATAGTCATCAAAACAACAATAGACATAATCTCACACACTAGGGATTGCTACTACTAAAGTTAAGAAAATAATAAGTGTTGGTAGTTCCATGCTAAATTAGAAGTCCTTATGCACTATTGGTAGTACAAATGATAGAGGAAACAACAGTTCCTCAAAAAAAAAAAAAACACATCTAAACTTAGACCCATTATATTACATAATAATACCACTCCAGGATAGATGTTTCAAAGTTCTGAATACAACCCCCTTTTTCTTTGAAGTTGGGGAGGTGTTCCAGTAGGAATGGGAAATCTGAAAGAGATAGTTGTACCTTCATATACATAGCAGAGTTACTAAAAAAAATCCAAAAGGGGGCCGGGTAGGTGGCGCTGGAGGTAAGGTGTCTGCCTTGCAAGCGCTAGCCAAGGAAGGACCACGGTTCGATCCCCCGGCGTCCCATATGGTCCCCCCAAGCCAGGGGCAATTTCTGAGCACATAGCCAGGAGTAACCCCTGAGCGTCAAACGGGTGTGGCCCAAAAACCAAAAAAAAAAAAAAATCCAAAAGAAAAAAGCAACACAAATGCCTATCAATTAATGAATAAAATGTGTCATGATAAGCAAACCATATTATAATGATCCTTTATATAGCCTAAGTATATAGTGGTCTCTGTGTCAGTTGGTATAAGTATACTCTATAATAATTTAAAATATGCATATATATTTTTTTTATTTTATATAAAATATATTTCTTAGAGGGGCCAGAGCAATAGTGCAGCTATAGAGTGTTTGCCTTGCATGTGGCTGACCTAGGATGGACCTCTCTTCAATCCCTGGAGTTCTATCTGGTCCCCCAAGCCAGGAACAATTTCTGAGTGCATAGCCAGGAGTAAACCCTGAGCATCACTGGCTGTGGCCCTCCAAAACAAAATATATAATGAACCTTCAGAGTGAAATGATGCATGGCTTACTTAAATGGGTTTGTACTCTATAGACTCTCATACAGTCTAAAAGGAACAAAATCCTTTCATATTCTAGTCTGTATGAAATCCAAGTAAACTACATGAAATTAGCTAGTCACAGAGAAAAACACATTGGTAGATTAAAATTATGTTAAAATTTATTTTCATAGTAAACTAAAATAGCTTTATTTAGAGAAATTTACTAAGTGTGAAGAGAGAGAGGGATATGTGTCTAAGAGAGAACATGAACTCAAGATAGAAGAAAATCGAATACACATCTCAGATGGAGATGTGAGCTCATCTCCAGATTTCAGACTATGCTCAAAGGATGTATTTGAAGCAGGTCCAGGAATGGTTTAGAAACAGTATTAAGTGGTAAGGAGTAATCATATAATGGGTATAAAATTTATTTCACAAAATAAAAAGTATTATAGAGATGGATATATTCATAACATTGTGAATGAACTTTATACTACTGAACAAAACATATGGCTAAATGATATTTATGTTATATGCTTTAACAATTTTAAAACAAAATAACTAATTAAAATTTTAAATATATATTTTAATTAAAATTGCAGTGTATAGCTGTGTAATAAAACCTAAACATAAAAGAATATCTCTCATTTTATCTTGCAAATTTTCATCTTTTAATTTCTATCACAATGCTCTAGGTCAGTGGTCGGCAACCTGCGGCTTGCGAGCCAAATGTAGCTCTTTACACTTGTAATATGGCTCTTCAGTGTGCCCGGTGGCTGCTCCCGGGGTCAAGACTCTGCTCCTATCTAGCCTCTGTCAGTGTGTGCCCTGTGTGCAGCAGCCCATAGGGCCGGCTCCAAGAGTGTAAGATGATACCCAGTATCAACCCTAAACAAAGGTGTTCCCCCAACATCATCCTTTCTTAAACCTCTTCCTTTGATATGTAAAAGTCCACTGAATATGTAGTTTTGTCTCTCTCTCTTGACCTGAAGCCTCCTGGTAATGGGAATTGGTTTTAATAAAGAAAGAGGTGTTCTAGCTTTTTGGGCTCAAGGCTGAGAGTACAAGGTAAAAGGCCAGGGACTACATGATCATCCTTTCCTGGCTAGCTTGGTTTATTTTTTTAATTTTTATTTTATTTTATTTTATTTTATTTTATTTTTTGGTGTTTGGGCCACACCTTGTAACACTTAGAGGTTACTCCTGGCTATACACACAGAAGTCGCTCCTGGCTTGGGGAACCATATGGGACACCGGGGGATCGAACCACAGTCCATTCTAGGCTAGCGCTGGCAAGGCAGACACCTTACTGCTAGTGCCACTGTGCTGGCCCCTAGTTTGGTTTATTATTTATTTCCTGCTACCCTGTTTCTTCAGACCAGGTTTGGTTGGGTTTAGAAATACAGTGCCTGGAGTGATCTTAAAAAACTTATTTTATTTTGCACAAGAGTGGACATCTTCCATGAAGGAATTCTCAACCCAGAGTGTTCTTTTCTGTGAATTCTCATGTTCAGAGTACTCATGATTAAAGTTGTCAGCCAATGCCCTTAAATGCTGTTTTTCATATTGATTATGACTTTCTGCATAATATAAGTGCCAATCAGAATTTTTTTGCAAGAGTGAAAACATTTCAATATCTCCTTTTCAGACACAGTTATCCCAGAATCAGATTCTTTTTTGAACACATCCATCTTACGTCTCACTGTAAAAACTATTGTGAAAGTCCCCTGCAGAGATATATTGAATTCATAGAGAAAATGAACAATGTCTGCCAAATACACAAGCTTACTACCCATTCCTTGTCCAACTAGAGCTGTACAAAGTCAGAATTCTGCTCTCACTGGAACTGCACCACTACTTCCCTCTTGCCAACAAGGTGAGAGAGCACCCTTCCCCTGAACAGACACTTCACTTCTTCATGGAGAAGATGCTAGTAGCGAGCATCCATACTCTCACCCAGAGTGGTGAATAGCCTGGATTTGATCACAATTGTGAATTTCACAAATTATCTTTACTGTGTCATCTGTCACAGAGTTTAGTTCAGCAGGGATTTTTTTTTGAATCAGTCTATCATACAATGATTGGATACAATGTATGGGTGTGAAACTTCTGTTTCTTATGACTACAAAAAACACTGAGCCATGCACAGTGCATCATCTGTACATACATCAACACATCAGATTATTATTCTGAGTGAAATGAGTCAGAAGGAGAGGTGTAGACACAGAATAATCATTTGTGGCATATAAGAATAATAAATGGCAATATGGTAATAATTTCTAGAGAAAATAGGGATGAGGGACAGGAGGACTACTCTATGATAGGAAGCTTGCCATAAAAATTGGTGAGTTCATTTAAAATAGAGAAAAGTACATTATGACATTGATAGTTAGAACATGTCACTCTGGACAAGAACTGGATGCTGAAAATGGATAAGTGACATGCATGGTACACTTTAATTAACAGTGTTGCAAACCACAGAGTCATAAAGGAAATTTTGTAAACCTCAGTGTCATAAAGGAAAAGAGAGATAGAGAGATAAAAGCAAAATGCCTGCCCCTGACATAGGCAGAGGAGGGTGAAGGGGAAGGAAACAAGGGACATTGGTGGTGGGGAAAGTGCACTGGTGAAGGGTGGTATACATTCTTTTTTTTTTTTTTTTTTTTTTTTTTTTGGTTTTTGGGCCACACCCGGTGACGCTCAGGGGTTACTCCTGGCTATGCGCTCAGAAGTCGCTCCTGGCTTGGGGGACCATATGGGACGCCGGGGGATCGAACCGCGGTCCGTCTCCTAGGCTAGCGCAGGTAAGGCAGGCACCTTACCTCGAGCGCCACCGCCCGGCCCCGGTGGTATACATTCTATGAATGAAACTCAAGTATGAATAATTCTGTAACAAATATGCTTAAATAAAAATTATTTTTAAAAAATTTCAGGCATTCTATCATAATTCCTTTATGATATATCATATGCCTTTAACAAAGTACTGTTTTTGTTTTTGTGTGTATTTTAGTTTGGTTTCTGCAGCACACACTAAAGCAGTGGTACTCAAACTATGGCCCGCGGGCCACATATTGTATTTGTATCTGTTTTGTTTCTTCATTGCAAAATAAGATATATGCAGTGTGCATAAGAATTTGTTCACAAGTTTTGTTTTTACTATAGTATAGTCAGACCCTCGTGGGACAGTGAACTGGTCCCCTGTTTAAAAAGTTTGAGGATCCCTGCACTAAAGTGTCAATAGATTTTTTTTCCTTTCAGTGAAATCACTACTTTTCTCTGGAAAACTGTCCTTGCTTTTAAAGATTTTTAAAAGGTTTTTCTTTTTTACCTGTTTCATCTCCATATTGTAGGGCAGGGGTCTTCAAACTATGGCCTGCGGACCATATATTGTATTTATTCCTATTTTGTTTTTTTCACTTCTAAATAAGATATATGCAGTGTGCATAGAAATTTGTTCATAATTTTTGTTTTTACTATAATCTGGCCCTCCAACTGTCTGAAGGACTGTGAACTGTCCCCCTGTTTAAAAAGTTTGAGGACCCCTGTTGTAGGGTTTCAAATTTTCAGCATATTTTGGTTATTAAGAGGAAATGTTATGAAACGTTTTGCTTACTTATTATCAGAAATCAAAGCATTTTTCCTCGAGAATCTTTTTTGCAATCACTATCCAGAATTAACAAATGATCAGTGGATTCAAAAACTGTATTTCATAGTGGATGTTACTTCACATCTAAATCAGCTTAATCATAAACTACAGAGGAAAGGAAACACAATTTTTTCAATGTTAGAAGTTATTTTGTTCGAAAACAAATTATCTGTTTTTGCTCAAGATTTTGACAGAGAAACTTTGATTCACTTTCCAAGCCTGTTGAAACATCGCCAAGAAAATAATTCTGATATTGCATTACCTATTTTAAAACAGCACTGTAAAATATGAGGGAAGCTTTTCTGAAGAGGTTTCAGGATTTCAGAAACAGCAAAGCGATGTTGGCCTTTGTTAAAAAACCTCTGGATGCCACTGTAATGGAATTAAATTTTTCTCCCTATAATATCGACATTGGCAACTTTGAAGTGCAATTTCTGGATTTAAAAAACAAAGAACTGTAGAGCCTGAAATTTGAACGTCTTTGTGCTAATTTAGAAAGATTGGAGAAACACAAATGTGAACTGAGTTCACAGCACAAGTGGTCTGCTTTGAAAGACCTGGAGAAGGAAGATATGTTGATTTTTAACACCTGGAATAGTATTCCTGACTCGTATAATCAACTAAAAAAGCTAGCGTTTGCTGTTCTTTTCTTGCTTGGGTCTATGCGAACAATCATTTTCAAGCATGAATCTTATCAAGAGTAAATTGAGAAATCATCTCATCGATGAGAACCTGGAATCATGCCTAAAATTAAAAACAACAACATACAAACCTGACTTGCTCAAACTATCCAAGGAAATGCAAGGCCAATGTTCACATTAGTGTTTGTGACTTTGTCCGTCATTGTCAGGATGTAATTTTCTCTACATTGTAAAGCAAATTTTATGGAATTTAATGTTATCAATAAATAATATCGTTCTAAAGTATTTGTTTTATTAGTTGTGTTAGTTGTATCCTCCCGACCTATGTGGATACTTACATGCAGAATATACTCAATAAAAACTTATTAAAACTAAAAACAGTGTACCATCCTATGTATTTTCGGTTTTAAAAATGTGGCTCTCGGGGCCAGAGAGATAGCATGGAGGTAAAGCATTTGCCTCTCATACAAAAGGTTGGTGGTTCGAATCCCGGCATCCCATATTATCCCTTGAGCCTGCCAGGAGCGATTTCTGAGCATAGAGCCAGGAGTAACCCCTGAGCACTGCCAAAACAAAAACAAAAACAAAACTAAAAAACAAAAAACATAAAACAAACAAACAAACAAAAACAAAGACCAAAGACCAAAAAAAAAATGTGGCTATCAAAATAAATTTCAATTGTTGTTTTGGCGAGATTTGGCTCAGTTAAAAAAAAAGGGTTGCCAATCACTGCTCTAGGTCATTAAAAGGCAAACACTGATGGATGAATAAATATAGAAAAAATAAAACAACCCAGTCTATTTCAGCATGACTCAAATTTTCCCATAATTAAATGAGATTTTGGGTTAGGGATGTTCAATGATGGAGAATATACCTGGAATCATAGGCCCAGCCAGAGTTCAGCCTGGTATCACAAAATAAAATAGAAATCGTTTCTCACTCTTCCAGTTCTTGGTAACAATAATAAAAATTCAGACCTGTAAAACTTGTATCCATATACTAAAAAATAAATTAAAAATAAAGTGGGTTCCTCCTGTAATTGGCAGTGTACGGTACTACTTTTATATGATGATTCAAAGATAGAGAAGAGAGTCATTAATACATTCATTATGAACACAATAATTTTATTTAAATAAATACTATTCATTAATGACAGGAAGTCACATATGAGAAACAGTTTCTTCTATATTTTTAGCACAGAAATGCAAAATTAGAAATGAAAAAATATTACCATACATTTTGAGAAAAAGAAGATAAACGTTGCCCAAGCCACATAATCTTATGGAGCAGGAGGCTGAGAAAAATGTAAAATATCATATTAATAAAAAGATAGAAAGATCGAACACTTATGACTATGATAAATGGTTACTGAAATTTTTCTACTTAAGAATTCCTCAATCAGTCCAATTTCATATAAAAATAAAGGCTGTAAGTCAGAAGTAATATTTGTACTTGTAGTTACATACTTAAAATAATTTTTTTTTGTTTTGTGGGCCACACCTGCTGGCACTCAGGAATTACTCCTGGCTCTGTGTTCTGGCAGGTCCAGGGGAATATATGGGATGCCTGGGATCAAAATGAGGTTAACTGCATGTAAGGCATTTTCCCACACTCTAATTTTATTTATTTTGCTATTATTAAATTCACAAAATTGAAAAGTTGTTGATAGCTGAGTTTTGATCAATGTTTCAATTCCCATTCCTTTATTGGTGTTCATTTCCTACCACCAATTTTTCCATTTACATTCCCATTGTCCTACTTTACCCCTACCCCCACATGTTGCTATGGTAGATATTTATTCTTTCTCTCTCTCTTTTTTTTTTTTTTTTGGTTTTTGGGCCACACCCGGTGACGCTCAGGGGTTACTCCTGGCTATGCGCTCAGAAGTCGCTCCTGGCTTGGGGGACCATATGGGACACCGGGGGATCGAACCGCGGTCCGACCTAGGCTAGCGCTGGCAAGGCAGACACCTTACCTCTAGTGCCACTGCCCGGCCCCTATTCTTTCTCGCTTACTCTCTCTCCTCCCCTTTTCTCCTTTTATTCTTTTCAGTAATGTGGATTGCAATACTGTCATCAATGGGTTTTATACATATCACTTTACTTCTTTTTCAATTGTCAATTTTTATCCAGAGTGATCATTTCCAACTATTATTGTCACAGTATTCCTCTCTGTCTTTACTGTATTTGTACCCCCATTGTTTCTATTGTCTTTAAAAATACCAATTTTGGTGCAGCATTTTACCCTATGTTTTTAAAGAACATTTTCTTCTTTTAGAATAAAATTTAAGAAGAAATTAGTCCTTAAAATGAATTGAGGCCTAGAGAAACAGTACAGTGGGTAGGGCATATTTGCCTTGCATGCAGCTTGCCCTTGATTCAACCACCTGCACTCCTTGAGACTATCAGAACTGATTCCATAATATAGATTCAGGAATAAGCTCTGAACACAGTTGAGTGAAGTCCAAAACAAAATAACTACAAAAATGATCAAACCTCAAATCGCTTTTTTCTCAAAATAGTTATGATACTGTACATTGGTTTTAAGACACAAAAGCATTTTATACTGAGTTTCTTGGGTATTTTAAATGGTGTAATTTATGCTCAGTATATTTCTTATAAAACTCCCCAATTTCTAAGCCCAAATATTAATATCTAGGATAAAATCTTTCAAATATTATAGTAAAGAAGAAGGAAGGCTGGGAGGCAAGGAGGAAGGAAGGCTTAGTCCTGAGCTTTCTGCAGGAAGTTGGAAGCAATCAATTTGACATAAGTCAGAACACTCTGTTCTTTTCAAAAAGACTTGTACATAAGAGAAAATTATTTTCCAGAACCTAAGTAATTAGAGGAAAAAAATTCGCCTTCCTCTACTATACTCTACCTTTGGCATAGGGGAAAGGAAATAGCCTCACTTATGCTCCTTAAAAGACTGAGACCTAATCATGGATTATAGACTGTTTCTCCTCTTGTCACATCACATGCCTTACACTATTATTAAAGACTCATTTGCTGCAGTTCTTTTGACCAGTACATCATGTCCTTTTTCAGTAAAAAATTACAAATCACACTGAGAAGCACACAAAATAAAACATTACTAACAAACAATGAAAAAAAAACAAGTTTAAATACACACATATAACAGAACTAGACTAGAACAAGACGTGTCAAAGAATTATTTTAACATAACTAGGATTAATGTACCAAAGTCTCTAGAATAATAAAAGTAGCTTAACACTTAAGATATAAATAAGCAAAGATGATTTTCTGAGAAAAAGATCAAACAAATACTAGATATATAAATGATACAAGTCACTAAGAATGACTTTAGTTGTTTATAGAAGATTCAATATGTTTATATTAAGAATCTCATTTTTTTTCTTTTGTTGGTTTTGTGGGCACATCAGAAGTATTCAGGGATAATTACTAGTTTTGCACTTAGGTATCATTTCTGGCTGGCTCATGAGATGATAAGGGGTACTAGGGTCAAACCCAGATCAGCTGGGTGCAGGAGGTAGTGCTCTACACACTGTGCTATCTCTCCAGCTTACCCTCACAGCAGGAAAGCTTGAGGATATTTCCAAAGAAAAAATATCAAAACTGAAGGTAAAGAGAAAAATTACTGAAAAACAGAATAAATTTACTCAGGGATTTTGTAACAATGTCACCAAAATGATAACAGCAGGACAAGAAAGAGAAAGAAAGAAAGAAAGAAAGAAAGAAAGAAAGAAAGAAAGAAAGAAAGAAAGAAAGAAAGAAAGAAAGAAAGAAAGAAGAAAGAAAGAAAAGAAGAAAGAAAGAAAGAAGAAAGATAAGAAAGAAGAAAGAAAGAAAAGAAAGGAAAGAAAAGAAAGAAAGAAAGAAAGAAAGAAAGAAAGAAGAAAGAAGAAGAAAGAAAAGAAAGAAAGAAAGAAAGGATAAAGAAAGAAAAGAAAGAAAGAAAGAAAGAAAGAAGAAAGAAGAAAGAAAGAAAGAAAGAAGAAAGAAAGAAAGAAAGAAAGAAAAGAAAGAAAGAAAAGAAAGAAGAAAAAAGAAAGAAAGAAAGAAAGAAAGAAAGAAAGAAAGAAAGAAAGAAAGAAGAAAAAGAAGAAAAAGAAAGAAAGAAAAAGAAAGAAGAAAGAAAGAAAAAGAAAGAAAGAAAGAAAGAAAGAAAGAAGAATAAAGAAAAAAGAAAGAAAGAAAGAAAAGAAAGAAAGAAAGAAAGAAAGAAAGAAAAGAAAGAAGAAAAAAGAGAAAGAAAAGAAAGAAAGAAAGAAAGAAAGAAAGACAGGAAGGAAGAAAGACAGGAAGGAAGGAAGGGAGTAAAGAAGAAAGGAAGAAATAGAGAAGAGAAAAGTAGCCTAATCAAGATATTAAAACCCAAATGACCAACTACACATGATGCATGAAGAAGTCATGGTACATATACATAATGGAATACTATGGGACTCTAAGAAAAAACAAAATGATGTAATTTTCAGCAATGTTGGTAGAAATAGATTCTTTCATACCAAAGGAAGTCAGAAGAATGGGTTAAGTACTGAACAGTCTCTCATATATGTGGAACTTGAAAGATACATAACAAGGTAGTACAAAATCTATAGGCAGTATAAGGGAGAATTGATCCATACAATTGAGTTGGAGGATTGGGGAAGGAGGAATGTTGGGTTAATCCTTTTCAGATATTAGGGACTTACTGATTTTGTAAAATGGAAATAAAATCTTCCCTATATGTCAAAACAAACAAACAAAAATAAAAATCAAACCAAGATACTTCATGACAAAAACTAGAAATTTTTCTAATAAGATCAGGAACAGCGCAATAGTCTCCATTCTAATCACTCCTTTTCAATATCATAGTAAAAGGTCTACAAAATGAAATAGGATCACAAAAAGATAAACAGATAAGTATATTGAACAAGAGGAAGCAAATTTGTTTTCAAATATTATGGCTGTATGTATAAGCTATCTGAAAAGAAAATGACCTCAAATTCCTTGCACTAATAAATTACCAGAATAAGGTAACTGGAAAAGAGTTAATGTAAAAAATCATTTCCTATAGATAAGCAATTATCACACCAAATAATAAATACTTAGATATAAAAATAACCATAAATATATATTAAGGGAAATATTGAACTCTGATAAAAGAAAGCAAGAAGGTAAGACTTGGTCATTTTCCAATCAATTTAACAGATTATTGTTTTAATATAAATATATTCCATAGTTTTTACTGAGACAAAAGAAACACAGTATAAAGAAAAGAACAAAATTGGGTGCTGATACCATATTTAAAGTTAGAGTAGCCAAGACATTATGGTGTTGGTAACACACACACACACACACACACACACACACACACACACACACACACATACACAATATGTAAGTTAGTCTAGATAGAAAATGAAAAAAAAAATAACTTCTAACTAGTGCAAAGGAAGTACAATGAAGCAAGTGTTTTTAATAAGTGGTGAAGGAACAACTAGACAATCACATGCAAAAATAAATTTAGGGCTGGAGATACAGTACAGGAATTAAGGCACTTCACTTGTATGCTGCCAACCATGGTATAATTCCTGATAAAACCCAAAGTGAGCACAGTCAGGTGTTAGCCTTGAGTACTAAGGTGTGTATTCCTCACAAGAAACATGAATTTAGCCACAGGTTTTATTTCCTTGACAATGATTTTTTAATATATAAAATATTTATTTAGACACCATGATTACAAGCATGATTGTAGATGGGTTTCAGTCATAAACAGAATACCCTCCTTCACCAGGGAAAATCTTAAACTAAACAAAATCATACCTAAAAAAAGTTGCAGGTGAGTGAGTCGAGGGCACTTGGACCAGAATGTCGCTGGCTCTCAGGTGGTGGAAGAGGGATGGGGCGAGTGAGTGAGCCGAGGGGAACCAGGCCGAAAAGGCACTGGTTCCCAGGTGGTGGAAGAGTGGCGAGTGATCTAGGCACAACTGGGCCCTCCACCATTGTAGCTAGGAGCTGAACTTCACCGGCTGGCAGGAAGAGGGCGAGGGCAATTGACCCAGGCAAAACTGGAGAATGTGGGAAGGGCCAAATCTTAGCGACCTCAGCCAACATACTCACCTCCACCTAGAGCTGCACCCCATAGAAGGAACCCATGCCACAGTGGCAAAAGAGGTCTGAAATATGAAGGCACTGCACTCCAAGCCAAACCAATAAATGCAAAGAAATATGGTTAAACTAAGGAAGACACTAACAACTAGGGATATGAAGAGAAATACTAAAAAGTTTCCAAATCCACCAAAATGCACAGGCCCAACAGATAAGGACCTAAAAGCAGCCATGGCAAAAGGAATGCAAGGCATGATAAAAGAAAGGAAGGAATCACTAGCCAGCAAATACAAAAATCCATAGATGAACAAATCAACCAACTGAAAGAGGAACTGTTACAGAACATGAGAGATTCCATACAAATAGAATTAAAAGAAATAAAAAACCGTCTTATAAAGCCATAATAGCAGAATCATACAATTGGAGAATGGCATAGAAGAACTTGAAGAAAAACTGCAAACAAAAAAACGACAAAGAAGCCAACAGGAAATAAAAGGTAAAGCATTGGAAGAAAAAGTCCAGTATTTAATGAACAAAGACAAAAGAAATAATCTACCAATTGTAGGTATACCAGAAGGCGAGGAAATAAGGAAAGGGGAAGAACAAGTGGTCAGGGAAATAATAGCGAAAAACTTTCCTACTTTCTGGAAAGAGGCTTTAGTGCAAATCCAGGAGGTGAAAAGCATCCCTAATAAACTAGACCTTAATAAACCAACACCAAGACATGTGGTAATCCAAATGTCAAAAAAACAATGAGAGCGATGAACTCCTTAAAGCAATAAGGGAGAAAAAACCCTCAAGTACAAAGAAAGGAACATAAGAATCAAACCAGGTCTCCCATTTGAAACAATTCAAACAAGAAGACAGTGGAATGACATATTTAAACAATTGAATGAAATAAATTTCCAACCTAGAGTCCACTACCCAGCAAAACTCTCATTCATAAGGGAGGTTGCTGCAAGCGGCTTCTGTCTTACAGCGCCAGTGTGATTTCGTTGAATCCACTTAAGGGAGAGTGGGTTGCTCAAACCAGGCGTACGGAGAAATATGAAATATGAAATAAATGAAACCGCACAGAGAATGTGGGGTCAACACATTTCTGGCAGGAATGTGACAAGTTTAATTTTTGAGCTGGGGGATTTATAGGGGTAAAATTAGCCAGGAGAAGAATAATTGTAATCACAAAGCCTAGTACAACATTAACAATACCTAAGCTATAGGTGTGACTATAAAAATTCTAAGTTATAAGAGAGAAGGTCACAGCTCAAGGTAACTCTTAGCAAGCTTGCTTTAAATGCAAAATCAGGATTCAGAGAAAATAGGAAATATCTAGAAACTTGGTCTTTCTAGGCTGGACTCTATTGTTTTAGAGGTTAAATGAAGGAAGGTACCAAATCCCCAAGAATGAGCTTCCCTATTTCTGAAGGAGGGTCAAAAGTCAAAATCTGTATTCTGGTTACGCCCTTGATTACCAGAAACTGCAGCTGCAAAGGACATATTTGAAAAGGAGAAAAAAATCGTCTGGGCATGAACGTGTTCTCACTGACTGTGGAACAGGATAAAATTTTTGTCAAAGACAAGACAATTAAAATAACTATCCAGATTATGTAAAAGCCTTTAAAACTCAACTCTCTGACACCCAATTATAAAACAAGCAAAACACTTCTCTGCTATTATATAAAGTATTTTCAGCATCATATATTAGAGAATTGCAATATAAAACAAAATAGACACTTGCTAGAATGGCAAAATTCCAAATAATTGATAATATAATGCTAACAAAGATATATAACAACAGGACTTGTCATTTATTAAGGGAAAGAAAAAATGATACAGTCACTTGGAAAATGCTTTTTCTAATTAAATATACTCTTATCAAAAATCAAAATACCATGGTTCTTGGTATACTCAAATTAGTTTAAAACTCATGAACAAAAAAATAGAAAGGACAATAAATTGTCTTTACTAATTAATACAGCTGCCTTATTTCCAAAATGTGAAAGCAACTATCATGTCCTTCAACTGGTAAAAAGAAAAACAATGATAATAAAGTATTAATTGGTTGTAAAATTAAGCACATAAAGATAAGGAGTAATCTTAAATAATTTTTATTAAATGAGTCTGAAATGTCTGTATTTGAATAATTCTGACTTCATGAAATCATGGAAGAAAAGTAGTATCAGAAGGATGGGAGTGAAGAACAGGCAAAGCACAAAGTAATTTTAGGACAGTAAAATATATATACATACTAGTATACAGGAGACCAAAACTACAATGTGTTGTATACATGTGCATGTATTGGCACATGAGAGTTTACACATTTCTCAATGTTGGTCAATTTTATAAGTAGTGTTTATATTCCTTAGTCAACCATAGAAAATGTAACATAGCTCCAAGTCTTTACAAATTGTCTGAAATCTTCCAATTACTAATTTTTTTTTGTTTTTTTTTTTTTTGGGGGGGGGCATTCCTGGTGGTGCTCAGGGGTTACTCTTGGCTCTGTGCTTAGAAATCACTCCTGGAAGGCTTGGGGTTATTATATGAGATGTCAGGGATTGAATCTGGACCATCCCCAATCAGCAGCATGCAAGGCAAACAGCCTATCAGTCTGCTATCACTCAGGCCCCCAATAGCTATTTTTTACACAGGTAATTTAATTATTCTATTTGTTTTCTGTGGGAACTTGGAAATTTATTTCACCCAAGTCCCAAGTTCCTCATGAAAAATTGATGTTGATAAAACTACATTACCTCAAAGAATCTCTATTAAAACACAAAAGAAAAAATGACAAACCTAAAGTCAATAAAGAAAAAGTATGCCTAATATAAATTTTTTCTACATATACGAGCTATTAGTAATTTATAAGATAAAATATTTGAGTGATCAAATAGTATTGCTATAACATGGCAAAGCTATAAAATAATGCATACTATGTTACCAATTTACATATCCAGGGTAGGTCAAGAACATTCTGCCAAAGAATCAAATCATACACTTTAAATTTTTTTGTGTTTATGTATGTATTTTGCCACACCTAGTATGCGTAGGGCTTACTTCCTTTTCTGCACTCAGGAATTACACTACATTTGGAGGTACTGGGGGACAATATGGAATTTGGGGGATCAAACTTGGTTGACAAAAGCCCTACCCATTGTATTATTCATTGTATTATTGCTCCTGACCAAATGCACTTAAGTTTTTATTTTATTTTATTTTATTTATTTATTTTTTTAATTATTTTGGGGGGGTCACACCCAGCACCGCTCAGGGGTTACTCCTAGATCTACGCTCAGAAATTGCTCCTGGCCGGCTTGGGGGACCATATGGGATGCCGGGATTCAAACCACCGTCCTTCTGCTTGCAAGGCAAACACCTTACCTCCATGCTATCTCTCTAGCCCCCACTTACGTTTTTAAATGAAAACTAATTTTTTAAAGAAAACTTGAAATAGTACAGGGTCAAGGCACTTGCTTTGCATGCTATTGATCCCAATGTAATACCTAGCACTGCACAGTTCTCTGAGCACTGCCTGGTGTGATCCCTGAACTCCAAGCCAGTAGTAAGCCTTGAGCACAACCAGGTTTGAATCATAACTCAACTTCTCCACTCCTCCACTCCACCACACACAAAAAATGAAAGTTGAGAGGTTTGAGCAATAGTACCTACCATGAATAGGGCACTTGCCTTGCACATGGACAACAAGGATTCAATCTCTGGAGCACTGTATAGTCCACTGAGCATTGCCAGAATTAATTCTTTTTTTTTTTTTTTTTTTTGGCTTTTGGCTTTTGGGTCACACTCAGGGCCTACTCCTAGCTCTATGCTCAGAAATTGTCCCTGGCAGGCTCGGGGGACCATATGGGATGTAGGGATCCGAACCACCGTCCGGTATGCAAGGCAAACGCCCTGCCGCTTTGCTATCTCTTGGGCCCCCAGAATTAATTTTTTTTTTTTTTTTTTGGTTTTTGGGCCACACCCGGTGACGCTCAGAGGTTACTCCTGGCTATGCGCTCAGAAGTCACTCCTGGCTTGGGGGACCATATGGGACACCGGGGGATCGAACCACGGTCCGTCCAAGGCTAGCGTAGGTAAGGCAGGCACCTTACCTCCAGCGCCACCGCCTGGCCCCCAGAATTAATTCTTAAGTGAAGAGCCAAGAGTAACTCCTGAACTTCACTGGGTGTGGCCCATAAAAGGAAAAGAGGTCGAGAACTATTGAGTTAGTTCAATGACCTTAAATTAATACTTTATATATATAGGAAGTAGGATTCCATTCCTGGCACTACACGGTCCTTATGCACAGCCAGGACTTCCAACTATCAAGCAGAGAGTTGATCCTGAGTATTGCAGAATAGGGTGAAAAACAAAACAAAACAAAACAAAATTTTAGTTCGAAACTCGACTAATCAAGCTTTTTTATTTCCATCGCATATATACTTTATAAAAACATAATCTTTCTATGAAAGAATATCATATTGTTTCTCCTGCCTGAATCATCCTACTATGAGTTAAAATAAAATGATATTTAATTGCCTTACGGCTGCTAGTATAATAAATCTTAAAATTGTGAAAGAAAAAGCTATAGCGCAGCAGCAGGGTGTTTGCCTGGCATGCAGCTGACCAAGGACGAACCTTGGTTGGATCCCCAGTGTCCCATATGGTCCCACAAGCCAGGAGCATTTTCTGAGCACATAGCCAGGAGTAACCCCTGAGCATCACCAGGTGTGGCCCCAAAACAAAACAAAACAAACAAAAGTTGTGAAAGAAAGGGAGTACTATTTTCCCACAAAATTCCTAGTTTATGACTGTAGAACATTCTGACTTAAAAACTATATCAAGAATCTGACAATTGTTATTTAGAAAGCTGAAGTGAAGTTGGTCTTTATACTGATGTAGAATACTTTGTTGCTCAACAAAAGAATATTTATCTTTAAACATGAAGTTAATAAGGATCAAAATGTCTACAAGTTGTTGACTATCAATTTAACATCCTACTGAAAAGCCAATTTTGTTGTTGTTGTTGTTTTGGGGTCACACCCAGTGGTGCTCAGAGGTTACTCCTGGCTGTCTGCTCAGAAATAGCTCCTGGCAGGCACGGGGGACCATATGGGACACCGGGATTTGAACCAACCACCTTTGGTCCTGGATCGGCTGCTTGCAAGGCAAACACTGCTGTGCTATCTCTCCGGGCCCGAAAAGCCAATTCTTAATTTATAAAAACCTACACTATTAGTGACAGGGTTTCATATATATAACTAGCTAATAGTAATAACAGCAGAGTACCATTCTCCTTACCATTGTCTGTGTCTCCCACTTTCCCTACTGTGGTGAACTCTGTTCTGAACACTTCTCAGATTTGGTTTATTTTGCGTAGTACGAACATTCAATTTACTATAATTTTTTAGAGAAAAAAATCTTCATATAATTTTATTCTTTTATTTTTGAGTAGGAAACAAAACAAAATAAAAAATATTTTTTTTATTTCCAAGAAAATAAATGAAATTTGCTTTAGGAAATCATTAGGATAGATTCATTATAAAATCAAAATGCTTGACATACATCGCAGAAAATCTTATAGAAAAAAGGGAAGACAGAAAATCGCTGCTGCGGAGGTACTCCTGAGAGCAGGCTCTTTCAACACTTCCATATGCATTAGAGTTAAGATGAAACTGAGATTTTCTATTGATAACAAAAAGTTTAAAACTCTGGGGAATCAATTATGCAGAGTTCCTCACAATATTGTGATAGTTACTTTCAAGAACTCAACTGATTTCCCCACATACATACCATAGAAAGCCCCCTACCCCTAGTAGAGGAAGAAGAAAAGGAACATTTTTCTTTTTTGGAAGGGGCACCTGGTGATGATAAGAAGGTGATTTCTGCACTCAGAAATTACTACTGGCTGGATCTAAGGACAATATGGGATGGTGGGGATGGAACCAAGTTTGGCCGCATGCTGGCTGCATCCTGGCTACAAGCAAGGCAAATCTCACTTTAGCTCGAGGAATAATTGATGATGATGATGATGATAATAATAAAAATAATAATCCCTCCTCCTTTTTTTTTTTTTTTTTTTGGTTTTTGGGTCACACCCAGTGGCCCTCAGGGGTTACACCTGCTCTGTGCTCAGAAATTGCTCCTGGCAGGCATAGGGGATCATATGGGATGCTGGGATTCAAATTACCGTCTGTCTTGGATTGGCTGCGTGCAAGGCAAATGCCCTACTGCTGTACTATCTCTGGCCCCCTCCTTTCAATTTTTAAAAGTTAAATTAAATTAAATTAAATTTTTAAGAAAGAGATACTAGGTATCTCTGCTCTTAAGGACAGTCCATGCTCAGGGGAAACTATTTAATCAAAACAAATTTAGATAAGACTCATCAGTGCCCAATTGACCCGGGAAAGAGAAATATACTATACCTGCCCAGTTAAACTCATTTCCCCAATTACTAGAATATTTAAAACAATGACTGATCATACCTCCCCAATTGATGTCAGAAATGACTCCAAACTACATATTAAGAAAATAACATCAGGATTATTTTAAATATTCTAAGTGTACAAGTTCCCTTTCCACTAGCACCAAAGAAAAATAATTTTCAAATCATATAAAAGCAAAAATAAATTAGAAATCTTCATAGAGAAATGAGAACAAAATGCCATACAGGAGCTACACGATCCATATAAACTGAAATCAAGCAAGCTGGAAGAGAGTGATATAAAATTTTTAGCTACTGACAGAAAAATAAATCAACAAACCCATATTCTGTATCCTGACAAGTTACTATGCAAAATTGAAGGTTAAACAAAGACTTTCTCATAGGATAAACAAAGATAAATTCAAAGATTGAGAGCTTTTTAAAATATTGAAAAAATTCTTTAGAAAGAAGGTACATAATATAGGGTAGAAACTCAGAACCATGATACACAAGAAATAATATCAGAGAAGGAAACATGTATTCGTAAGTAAAGAGCATTATGTAATGATGAAACTATTCTTTAAGAAGACAAAATGTCTAAATGTACAGATTTAAGTGTCGAATTATGTAAGGCAAAAAACTATAGAACTATAAGAAAAAATGTAATATTTTGCTTTGTTGAGGAGTTTTAAACCCTTCTTGCAGAAATAGACCCAAAAGTAAAAAAATTAAGTATAATTTAAATTAACAATACTATAAATAATTTGAATTAATATAAGTGACACCTCAGATCATGATGTAATCCAGTAGTAGAAAAATATGCATTTTCTCAAATTCATATATATTATACTTTAGAACATTAAACACACATAACATTAAAAAGAAAAATTGTAATGCAATATCAGCCCACAGTGCACTCAAACTAAAACTCAATAACAGAAAGATAAGTGGACAATTCAAAACAATGATTTCCAAGTTATTTCTATATAATTGTGTACCATAACTAAAATCATAAGACATTTTTAAAATGTTTTGAAATAGGTCCCGGAGAGATAGCACAGCAGCGTTTGCCTTGCAAGCAGCCGATCCAGGACCAAAGGTGGTTGGTTCAAATTCCAGTGTCCCATATGGTTCCCCTGTGCCTGCCAGGAGCTATTTCTGAGCAGACAGCCAGGAGTAACCCCTGAGCAATGCCGGGTGTGGCCCAAAAACCAATATATATATATATATATATTGAAATAAACTTAAAGTACAAAATAGTGGAATAGTGGGCCGGGAAGGTGGCACTAGAGGTAAGGTGTTTGCCTTGCAAGCGCTAGCATAGCGGTTTGATCCCCTGGCATTCCATATGGTCCCCCTAAGCCAGGAGCGACTTCTGAGCGCATAGTCAGGAGTAACCCCTCAGCATCAAACAGGTGTGGCCCCCCCAAAAAAAGTACAAAATAGTAAATTTTGTTGCATGAAACTAAAGGACAATTTTAGTGTTGAATGTATATTTTAAAGAGAAAAACTAACAGTTTCTGTCTTAAAGTACAAAAATAAGTGAATATTTATACAAGTAATTACACTTAACAGAAATTTCCAAAACTTATAATAATCAATAATCAAAATAACATCAACAAAATTAAAATTTCTGATTATCCATAAGAGCAATAAGTCTCCAAGTAAAATAATGGAAACAAAGAAAATGGCATCAATACATATGCCATGAATATCTAAAACATAATAAAAGGAAGGGAAAAATAAAGTGCATAAATCATTTTCCTTGCACATTAACAAGATTCAATTTCTGGCATTCTATATTCAATTCAAGCTCACCAAAAGTGATCTCTGTGTGAGAGCCAATAGCAAGCCCTAGCACTACTAAGAATAGCCTGAAAATAAAAATAAATTTAAAAAAGACAATAAAGCAATGCTTAAAATAACTTTATGTCCAACCTAATAAAAAAAAGACTTATTTCCAGATGCCAAATTTTTCCAAATTTCAAATAAGAAGTAGATTACCTTAATAGGTTTATATATATTAATTAATTTAATTAATAATTTTGAAGCCTAAAACAAATACCACCTAGATTCACTGATGCCTTCTATTAAACATTTAAGAACTTTGATCAACTGTCTAACTTTCATAGAATCAAAACAGAACACATCCTATGAAATCATATTAACACTAAAACCAGACAAAGATATCACAAGGAAACTATAGTTGAATATTTCCTATAGAAATTAATGCAAAGAAATCTTTAAAAAAATCTCAAAAGATATTAAAATATTTATATGCTTTAACCAAGATGAGTTCAACATTCAGAAACAGTGGATACAATACATATCAGATAACAGAAAAAGGAAAATATGATTATATCAATGGTATTTATTACAATAAGTATTTAACCAGAAATAAAATGTATTTGCAATAAAAATTCTCACCAAATTAGGAATAGAGGAAATTCTAAACTTCATAAAACTTCAGCAAATCTAGACTTAACATCTTATCATAAGACACTTGATGCTTTTCCACCTAAATAAGGCCCAAAACAAGAATGCCTCTTCTCACCATTCCTTTTCAACATTATACTTTAAGATTTTTATAATACAATAAAATAAGAAAAATGTGAGGTATAAACAATAGAAAATAAGATGTAAAATTTCATTTCATGGTACATAAATTTATAGACTACAGAATTGTCTATGAAAACAAATATGGAATAATTGACAAAATTTAGTGATATGTAATTATAACAAGGTTGTAAGTTAAAAGTAATTTGTAAGAATGTTTTCTTATACCAACAGATAATAATAAATTTAAATTGAATATTAAAAATTCAGAGGTCAGAATGATAGTACAGCAATTGCCTTGCATGTAACTGAACCAGGTTCAATCTCAACATCCTGTATGGTCTCACAAGCCCACCAGGAATGATCCCTGAGCTCAGAGCCTAGAGTAAGCACTGAATAAGCAGGTGTGACTTCTCAAACAATATATATATATATATTATATATATATTTATATATGTGTAACAAGTTCTAGTTGAAGAACCTAGAAGTATTTGATAAGTAAAATCAAATAGGAACTAAATAAGATATGTTATATTCATATAGACACAATATTGTCAAGAATATCAGTTATTCATGAACTCATCTGTAAGTGTAACCAAGCTGAGGGTTAGTGAGATCAGATTCACATACCTATTTCCAATTAAGGAAATTCATGTCACATGAAAAGGAAAATAAATGTCTATATCACATGATATATACACACTTTATGTATTAGAGTTCTGAGAACTCAAGACATAATACTTTAAAAGCCTGTATAATACAGCTTTTAATATTAATTTCTGAGGACATCAAGCAGCATATTTGAAAAATTCTATCAGAATGATGTAAAACAGATGTCTAAAGTGTATGGCAAAAATTCATACTGAATTAAGGCCTCAAACATATACTGATTAGTGACAGTAAATGGATTTAGTGTAATTTGCCATTATTTATTAGCGAGATAAATTAACATCTGTTAATTATGAACCATCAGAGAAGTAAAAATACTAGAGATTAATAGCATGCTGTAGAATTTTTCAGTGGCAAGATAGACAATTTGTTATCAGTCAAACAGATAAATGATATTTAATATAGCATAAAACAGCTACATTGTATTACATATATCTATAAAACAATAGTCAATGGTAATTGCACAGAAAAAGCTAATTTCATTTATTGTAGTATTTACTTTCAAAGAAAATGACAGTGGCATTTTATATTCAATAGATTTCAATGTATGTAAATGTTTGAAGTCAGAATCTAATAAATCAAGTTCATTAAGAAACTACTAAGACAGAAGAAAGATTCATCATTAATGCTGAATAAGTTGATTTAATAAACCTGTGAGAATAATAAATCTTGGCTCAAAGAAGTATAATGTAAGAATTTTATAAATAAAAAACAAATACTACAGCTAAATGTGGTATATACTATTGATATCTTTGTGGCTTGATTCTGATGTACAATATGGACAATGTCCAATAAATTAGGTGTTGTTTTTTTTTTTTTTTTTTTATTTAAACACCTTGATTACATACATGATTGTGTTTGGGTTTCAGTCATATAAAGAACACCACCCATCACCAGTGCAACATTCCCATCACCAATGTCCCAAGTCTCCCTCCTCCCCACCTGACCCCCGCCTGTACTCTAAACAGGCTCTCAATTTCCCTCATACAGGTGTTGTATCCTTTAGACTACTTCTACCACTTGTGATATCAAAATATTTATAGTTGTGTAGTTTTCTAACTGCACATTTTCCCCCTGTCCTTGTATGATATTCAGGCCTAGACATTGGGTCTTACACTGATTTTATAATTTAATATTTTTTTGCTAGTCACACCCAGCAGTTTTCAGGGATTACTCCTGGCAAACCAGGATCATTCCAGGAGGGGTTCTGATAACAGGGGTTCAAAATCAGGTTGGCTGCATGCAAGGCAAAAATGCCCTATCTACTATTACAGCCCACTTTGTCATATTTTCTACATATTTGACTATTTTTACAACCAAAATCCTTTCTGGCTGTGAAATAAATGCATCTCTCGTAGCTACTTCATCTTAAAGAGATCAGATTTCATCTTGAATTGTGCCTTATGCTAACTCTGACTTTTCACTAGTGTCAGGTACAGGTATAGAAAAATAAAGTATATTATTATAGGTTCAGGTCTGCTGAAATTATTACAAGTGAATCATACATCATTTCTCAAAGAAAGACCAATGTAAGTCATAATCTAGACTCTCTGCTCCACCCTGACCTGTCTTTTTGACCAATGAAAATGTTTCTCTTGGTGGACCTATATATGTCCTTGCTCTTGTTTCTAGGACCTGAAAATATAATCAGCTTTATTTTTCTTTTTTTAAGCACCATGATCACAAACATATTTGTAGCTGAATTTTAGTCATAAAAAGAACACTGCTGGGCCCGGAAAGATAGCACAGCGGCGTTTGCCTTGCAAGCAGCTGATCCAGGACCAAAGGTGGTTGGTTTGAATCCCTGTGTCCCATATGGTCCCCCGTGCCTGCCAGGAGCTATTTCTGAGCAGGCAGCCAGGAGTAACCTCTGAGCACCGCCGGGTGTAGCCCAAAAACAAAAAAAAACCAAACAAACAAAAAAAAAAAGAACACTGCTTTGTTTTTCTAAGCCTATTCTACCTCTAGTAGCCTCCCATGATTGACTACCACCTAAAAAAGAACTCCTCAAATGATGTACTCAGAGATATATAACTTGCCTCCCAACCATTTATTTTTCACTGTAACTATGTAGTCTACCAAATCTTACTATAAAGTCTGTCTACTTTATAGTATATAAAGCTATATATATACATATATAAAGCTATATATATATATATATATATATATATATATATATATATAAAAGTATATACTTTGTATAGCTTCTACTTGCTCTCCCACTTGTTTCCTTTCATCTGCCTTTCATTTTCATGTTAATGTCATACTTATCAGGAGGCTTAATTTTCTTTTCCATACGAAAGGCATTATTTTTCTGGTGACTCCAACATTCAAGATTACATAATCACCCGACCTCTATAATTCACTCCATTAAAATGCATATATTTACATGCCATTTGAAGCTACACATGTAAGAACATATCTTGGATTTTGTGCTCAAAAATAAATAAATATTCGTTTGAAATAGAAAACCTCAATATACTTATTTCAACAGTCCCTTCACAATTTTTTCTCTCTTACACAATGACATTTTAAAATGCTTCAGTTTTAAAGAGCAAAACTTTTTCCGATTTACAGACCGTATACATATATAATGTATAAAGTTTAACTTACATTATTCTAAATGCTTTCATATTTCACGTAAAAGTCCATCTAAGTGAAACTTTATAAATTATAGAACATTTTCATTTCAAATTCCATATTTAAAAAAACATGATAGTGAAAAAAATTTAACTGTTTTATCTTATTAACTCTTTTGTGGAGGGTTGCTTACTACACCCTGGGGTGTTCCAGAGCAACCCCTTCTGGTGAGTATGATTGAAACACAGGTGGCTCATGCAAGATTATGGGCTAATACCATTCTTCTTTGGCTCTATATTTACTCTTTATTAATCAGTTTTGTTGGTCCTTAAATTATCTGTGTGCTCCTGGAGCACAACTATTAGTCCTGTCTTATTTTAAATTAAAATATCCATCTTTATAATAATTCTAAATAGTGGTGATTGTTTGCATACATGTATGCTTATATATTTTTTTTTTTGTGAGGGGAGTATGGCAGAAGGAAATAAGGATAAGAAATAAACCAATAGAACTAATAAAGCACATTTACCTTTAAGTTAGTACTTTTAGTCATGGTATAGTACAATGACTTCTAATCATATCTGTATATTTAAACTTAAATAAAAATTTAATTCTAAATACATACTAGCATATGTATTTTCCCAGTAAGAGTGGTGTAAAATTCAATAGCAGAAATATTACTATCATTGCAGAAATTTTGAGTGGACAGTACTTTTCTACCTAAAGTGAATTCTAGGCTGAAAATAAATAGCTATCTGTGCATATAAGTTGAGACAAAATTAAATCCTAGATTTTATACTTTTGATATATCTGCAAGTAAAATTAATAAAATCATTTTTGAAAAATTACTAGTGTCATGTCTAATTGTAAACAGCCAAGTACTTCAGGCATATATCAGTATGCCTTTTATGGAAAACACTTGACATTACAGATTCAGAGGTTAATTCTCCCATCAGTGCATGAATAAATCTTCTATAAATGTTAACAGAAGAATACTAATGACTGACACTGTGATATCAACATGACAATAGTTTCTGGACTACGGACACCTACTTTTCTGCATTTTGAACTATTTCACCTAAAACCATGTTTAGCATACATAACTAAGTTTTAAATTAAAATTACATAAAAGCCACTCGAATATATTTAAATTTATTTTACAGTAGAGTTTATTTATATGCTTTTGCTATCATTACACATCCACCACAACTGCCCACATTTTTGTTTGTTTATGGGTCACATCCAGAGGCACTCAGGCGGTGCTCACTCCTGCTCTGTGCTCAGAAATCACTCCTGGCAGGCTCGGGGAACAATATATGATGCCGGGATTCAAACCACCATCTATCCTGGATCAACTTCATGCAAGGCAAGCGCCCTACCACTGTGCTATCTCTCTGGCTACACCCAAATTTTATAAATGATTTAACCCCCAAACTATTTTCATTAAGTAATCCAAAGTTTGAAATGATGTGAACAAGAGATAATTAACTGTCTAATAATTCTACTTAAACTATTATGTAGTTTTCTGCTCTCAATTAATTATAATAAATATGATTAGCCATACAAATAGTCCTGGCGAAAATCATTAGTTTTTTTCCTGTATAAAGTATTCATATCAACTACAAGAAATATTGACTATGAAGATCAGTATTTTGAAATTTTTAAATTATATTTTAGGTAACATGGTTACAAAAATGGTCAGCTTATGTATTAATGTACCATGATACTGTGCCCTCCATATAATTATCTACCAATTAAAAATTTATATCCTTCTTGAAGTAGTTTTAGAAAATACTATGTTGTTCTTTATATTACCTTATTCAACTTGTAATTTATATTTATTGAATTTTATACATGAGTTTTTATAAATTTCTCTTGACTATTACATGTTATCATATGTTATAAAAATATATAGTCTAAGAATTACTAAGAAAATTATGAATGTATATATAATATGTTTACTGACTAGTGATACTAAAAAAACCTATAAATATAAATGGGGTAAGTGATATAGTTTATTGAACTGCCACAAATTTAATTGTTCTGTTTTGGAGCATACCAGGTGGTGCTCAGGGTTTATTCATATGGCTACATTAAGGAATTATTCCTAGTGATCTTAGTGGACCATATGAAGAGACAGGGATTGAACCCACGTCATTCATGCGCAAGGTAAGCACCCTACACACTGACTATCAATACAGCCCCAGGCCACCAAGTATTTTAGAGGCCTGCAATGCTGATCATTTTAAGCTAGACATTTGCAGACAAAATTAAAAATGCTCAAAGTGCAAATGTTCTCTTAATTAATACTTAGAACACACCTTTAATATTCTATTTTTTTACTTGGCTTCAGAAAAATGTGTCTTGAGACCTGATAGCCATAAATACTATTTGTTATTGGTATATTGCATGTCATTCAATTGACATACGAATTGGAAACATCATTCAGTCGAAAAATGCATAAGGAATAAAATGGTTTGAGAGACATAGCCAGACATTTCATATTTATTCTGACAATCCATAAAAAATGTAGCTTAAAAATAAAATATGGTCCTAAAGTGAGCCAGTTCAAGAGCTGATTGATTGGTGGAAAAATAAAAAAGACAGGCAAAATTCCTAGAAAACACAACCTATAAAATCTAAAAAAACCTATGTTTATAGGTTTATTTATATCATATATTTATTTATATATTTAATATATAAAATATAAATATATATTTATGCATAAATATATACATATAAATATAATTTATAAATATAATAAATATTATTATAAATTATAATATATTATATTATATATATTATATAATATATTATTTATATAATATATTATATTATATATAATATATAATATATTATAAATTATAATATAATAAATATTATAAATTTATAAATATAATAAATATATGTATATAAATATATACATATAAATATAATTTATAAATATAATAAATACTATAAATTTAACTCAAAATTTATTTAAAAAATGAGCACATTTTTGGTAAGTAGGATGCAAACAAAAATTTGTTAGCCTCCAAATTTTACAGTTTAATATGAAAAAGAGACATTACTTCATTAAACTTTAGCAAAATTATGGTTGAAAAATATGTCAGTCTGTCTCAGCCTTGATAAAATTAAATTCAGAGAAATTCATTACTGCAACCTCAAATTCTTCATCCCACTCTGGAGAGCTTGTGATTATCTCCAATTATTTACTTATTTTATTAGCATATTTATTTAAGCACCATGATTAAAAACATATTTGTAGTTGGGTTTTAGTCATAAAAATATAAATCCCAGGGGCTGGAGCAGCAATAGGGTGTTCACCTTGCATGCGGCTGATCCAGGATGGACTTGGGTTCGATCACCCCCAACCCTGTGTCCCAGAGGGTCTCCCAAATCAGAAGCGATTTTTAAGCATATAGCCAATAGTAACCCGAGTGTTACTGGCTGTGGCCCAAAAATAAAACAAAAATAAATAATTACACCCTCCTTCACCAGTGCAATCTTCCCACTACAAATACCCCCACATCTCCCTCCTCCCCTCCCCTTGCCTATCTTCGACACAGGCATTCTATTTCTCTTACTCGCTACCATTATAATGATATTTGTTGGTAAGCTTCATAACATGGGCTGGTCCTTTCAAACCTAATATCTATTGTCTCTGGATATTATTAAGTAATTAAACACTGCTTCAATAAATAAAAAGAAAGGGAGATACAAATTGGGAGAATTCAAATAATTAAAATGGTAATATTCCCCAAAGCATTGTAAAGATTTAACACATTTCTTTTAAGGATACCCACGCCATCCTTCAAAGAACACTTCAAACATTCCAAACACTCCTGAAATTTATTTGGAACAATAAATACCCATAAATATCTAAAATAAACCTTAGGAAAAAGGAGATGAGAGGCTCTAATTGTACTACAAGCAATAGTCATTAAAACAGCATGGTTATTGGAATAAAGATAGACCCTCAGATCAATAGAATGGACTTGAGTATTCGGAGAATGTTCCCCAGACATACAATCTTTGATAAAGCAGCAAGAAAACACAAAATGAAGCTAGGAAAGACTCTTCAACAAGTGTTATTAGGACAGCTGGTTGGCCACATGGAAAAAAAGCAAACTTGGGATGTCCATCTAATTCCATGCACAAAGATCAAATCCAAATGGATTAAAGGCCTTGCTATCAGACCTGGAACCATAAGAAATCATAGGTAAAACACACCATGTCATTGAGACTAAAAACATCTTCAAGGAGGAAACACCACTGTTCAAACAAGTGGAAGTAAACATAAACAAATAGGACTACCTTAAACTGAGAAGCTAATGCAACTCAAAGAAAACGGTGACTAGGATACAAAGGCCACCTACAAAATTAGAGAAACTATTTACCCAATACCTATCAGATTAGAAGCTAATGTCTAATATATATATTATTAATAAAAGGGGAGAAGAAATAAACAGACACTTCCTCAAATTAAATATTAAATTCTCAAAGGTGGAGGCTCATGACAGTGTGAAATTCACAATGTATGTTTCTTTCAAGGAGAAGGATAATATCTGGATCATTCTCTATGACTGAACAATCCTCAACAGACATCAGGAATGCTAATTTCTATTTTCTCTTCTCAAGAATAGTGACAATGCTGTCAAAACAAAGTTCTTGAAATTTAACAATGACTTCGAAAAATGTTGTGATCTGATAATGACAAAAGTAAGGAACTATAAGGCTGCACATCGAAAGTTACCTGCAACACACTATATAGTTTAAATTCTGTTAATGTGAGGATCTCACAGAAAAATTCCAATATTTGAAATAAAATCATCTTTTATAAATCAATATTGGAACTCAATATACATGCATATATAAAAACAACATAATTATTATTTTAATATAATTTTTCTTACATGCGTCAATTATACCTATGAGGTATGAAGTTCAGAAATAAATCACATAATTATATTGCTTCTTTTTTGGGAGGGCCACACCTGGTGATGCTCAGGGGTTACTCCTGGCTCTGTGCTCAAAAATAGCTCCTGGCTTGGGGGACCATATGGGACACTGGGGGATCAAACCACGATCTGTTCTAGGCTAGTGTGAACAAAGCAGATGCCTTATGCCCTGTATCACTGCTCTGGCCCTGTGATTCTTCATTTTTATAAGAAAAATATATCAAATAACATAATGTAAGGATTAATAAAAGCTTCAGTATAGTCTGATATTTTTATCTAAATTTTTCTTCAATATATCTAGTTAAGCACTCTCAAGAACTTTCCCTTCAACACAATATTATAATTATTTCATCTCAAGATACTTGTCTTCTCATATTTTATCTTATATGTACTTTGGTGAAAAGCACCATACCTGTCCCATCTTCCAACTACTCTGATTGTAACTCAATAGTCAATATTTTAATAGTGCTAAATGCTAATACCTCAAAGAACGAGAAAATCTGTATCCACACAAAGATAAATAAATTCTGTATAAAACATAGAAGAAAACACATAACCAAATAAAGATGTGACCAAATATCAAGAAGCTAGTATTTTAAATAAAATCACTGAGTTCTGTGTTTGTTCAAAAAGACAGAAATAGGTGTTGACCATTAACATGTCATGGAGTATTTTCAACATAACCTAAATATTAAGTAATAAAAAGAATATAAAAATATAAAAAGAATAAAAAGAATATAAGAATATAATATAAGAATATAAAAAGAATAAAAAGAATATAAGTAATAAAAAGAATAAAAAGAATATAACTAAGCAATTGCATGTACATGGGGGCGTTAGATATTAGCCAGTGGGTAGGTGCTCATTCCTGGTTCTGAAATCAGGGATTTACTGCTGGAGGACTCAACAGACTGTATGGGTTGTCAAGGATACAAATCAGGTCAGCTACACACACACAAGACAAGCACCTTACCTGCTCTACTACTACTCTGGCCCCACTTTTGACTATTTCAACAATAATTTATTTCTCATAGAACTCCTCTACTGCTCTCAAGACACAAACAGATTAAATAAAAAAATTAAATATTTGACCTTATTTAAAATGACTGAGTTCAAATGTTGAAAACAATATGTATATATACAAAGCAAAAAAAAATCTAAAATATATTGAACACAAAATCATACTGAATAAAAATTGAGCTACTGATGAAGCATCAAATAAAGACAAAGTAACTGGTCCATTTTCCTTGTTTTGTATTTTGGTTCAAGATTCAACCAATAATAATAATAATAATAATAATCCACTCATCCATAATTATGATGACTATTATTTTTATACTTGTAGTAGCAAATATTATTACTGATGGCTGGAGGACCCCTTGAGATTTATTTTTATTAACACAATTGCACTCTTATAATCAATTTCTTGCTGACTTTAGGAATTTAAGTCAACTACATCTTGCACATTTTAGAGTATAAATTCCAGAAAAGACGTGCTTTTGCCATTCTCCTAACATTAGAAAATATAGGTAAATTAAGAGTTGCAAACATTCATAGGACACAACCATGAATGATGATTTTGCCTTCTCTCTTCTTATAGTAATATATAAAGAGCATGAGCATCTGAATAAGAATAACAATAATGATTCAAAAGAATTGGATGGGGGATGCTGCTCAGAGATAAAGGACATGCTTTGAATGTTTAAGGTCCTGGTTCATCATCAAAACCAAAATGGGGGAAAATGGAAGAACAAAATTAAAAGAATACTGAGTGAGTGCTAATTACACCTTGGTCTGCCTATGGATATTGTTTTATTTATCTATAAGTGGTACTGATTTAATTGATACAATTAATCTTTTTTTTATTTTTGATCATAGTGGCTTACATATCTTTCACATTAGTATTTTAGGTACATATTAACATTGAATCAGGGGAAAACCCACCACCAAATTTGTCCTCCCCCCTTCCCCATCCCCTTTCTGCAACCCATATCCCCCACCCTCACCCCCCAGGCTGCTAGAGTAGGTGGTCCCCTATTTGTCTAGCTTACTATCAGTGAACATACATCTGTTTGGTCCTGGTGTCCTCCCTTGTTTCTCCCTCTATTTGAGAGGCTAAGTTAGATAAATCAAGTTATGTGGTTTTGTTTGAGGGAAAGAAAAGCAATAGAATGGGGTAAAGAATAAGAAAAAAATTTAAAAAAATTAAATATGCTGAAAATGGGCGGAGTCCTTCTAGTGGCTATCAACCTCAGTTTGAGAGAGGACATGAAAAAGGTAACTGAAATACCATAACGATACAAAAATAAATGTCAAATTAAATATCCAGTGAGCCCTACAGAAATAAAGAGAAGCACCACACAATAGTCTCGGTTCTGAAATCAAATCATGCCGGAGTGCAAAAAGAAAGAGAAAGAGAATATAAAATAAAAGGGAGACATCAACTTCAATATCTACACCAAAATAAGGATGTCAAAAAAACAATCAATCAATCAATAAATATATATGTGGAAAAATGATTATTTTGTGTGTTTTTTTTTTTTTTTTACTCTTTTTCCTTTCCCCTCTGCATAGGAACAGTAACTATTGGTGATATTATAGAGAAAATTCCCTTGGCCTAGGAGATACAGGGTTTCTCCATCCCTGAAGTATACTGTCATGGGATTAACTATAGACTCCTTGCATGATTATTTACTCTCCCTTTTGTGGTATATGGAAGACTTCTGCTTCATCATGGATGGTAAAATCAGACCTCTGTATCTAGAGATCTTGGTGACTGTGCAGCTCAAGGAATGGAGCTTATGATGAAGGCTTTCTTTGTGGTTCTAGCAGTTCTGCTTCTTCAGTGTCATTTTAATTCACTTTCTGTAGTTGGTGTTCTTGGTCATTATGTTGCTCCTAGGATGGATCCTGGGATAGTCTTTCGTTATGTTTCACTTGAGGTTGTCTCAGTCAGACCTCAGGAATTGGAGATCTTGTTTGTTGAACAGATTGTAGACCAAAAGCTAGGTTAGAGCTTTTTGTTGTTGTTGTTGGTCCCGGGATGCGAAGTGTCTAGTCTTGGTTGCAACAATCAGTCATCTGTATATAGCAATCTTGGTTTTTGTACAGATCAAAAGGTGCCATGTCTTCTGACATGTCTTCCTTAGCTGGTGAGGAAGGATAACTTGCTCTTAGATCTAGTTGTTCCCATTTCCTCGTTGTCAGGTTATTAATTTAGAACTGGCATATGTTGGCGTCAGAGCAGCATTATGAATACCCTGGAGGGGATTTGGTTCCTGGAGCTGTTGTGGAGAACTCTGTCGTTTCTATGTCTGGGATCCAGGAGTCAAGGCTGGATGGTCAGTGCCTATTTGTGCGGAGTCTAACTTCCGTGGAGTTGGTTCCACATGACATACATTCAGGGTGGGAAATGTCTCTGTGTTGTAAAAAAGTACAAGTTCTTATCCCTAGTAGGTAAGAGCTTGTTTTTACACGCAAAATTTCCCCTATTTTTTAATATGCCTTTGCAGGAAGAAGTGGTGCTACATTATATTGCTGGTGGATTTGGGGGTGGAGAGAGAAGAAAACAGACCCATGACAAAAACTAAAAATATATATGCTCAGACATATCTAAAAAAATTTCTTAAAAAAAGATTAAATAAAAGACATAATTAAAGGAATAAAGTGGGGCCGGGAGGGATAGCATGGAGGCAAGGCATCTGTCCTTCCTGCAGAAGGATGGTGGCTCACATCCCGGCATCCCACATGATCACCCATGCCCACCAGGGGCAACCTCCGAGCACAGAGCCAGGAGCACCCTCCGAGTGCTGCCAGCTGTGCCCCCAAAAGAAGCAAAAAACAAATCAAGTCAAAAAACAGAAACTAGAACAAAACATAAATAAAAAAATAAAACGAACAAGGGGGGAAAAAAGAAAAAAAAAGAAAAAGGGAGAAAGTGATACAGGAGATTACATTTGGGGAGAAACATTATAGGAGGTAGTGTTATATAGGTCTATACTTATGATGATAGTATAGACTTCCCCATTGTCTTTTGAGATTTCCTCGTGAGGTGTGGGCTCCATGCAGGGAGGTCTTGGGTAGAGTTCTTGCAATGGGAGCTAATTTGGAGCTAATCCCGTATTAAGCCACAGTCCACAATAGGAGAGGTGATTAGGAGGGCCACACTGCATGAGTCAATCAGGGTCTTGGTTGTATTTTCTTGCCAGGAACGAGGTGTGAGTTTGAGTGGGTGTCTCTTCACTTGGGTACTGGGTACTGGTTTGTTGGTGTAGGAAAATGGTCTTGATGCCTAATGGATTAAGAACTGAAGATGAAGAGTTATAACATGGTGGGGATATCAGGAATCAGATTAAGGGATGAAGGAATAGTCAGGTTTCTGAGGGGTGGGAAAGGGATAGTACATGGGAGGGGTTATATAGGGTATAGGTATGAGTTGTTTATGGTTTAGGTTTGTCTCTTAAGGAGGATTCCTATCTCTGTGTGCTCCTGCCCTCATATTAAACATATAGAAGTTAGCTTAGGTATATATTAATGTAGAGAGGTGGGGAGGGCAAGAGATATGCTGAGTACAGAAAGGTAGGTAGGTATAGTACTTGTAAGGAAAGGAAACTAATAGAACAACTTTTGGATATGTATAGGTTTCGTATCTCGAGTACTAACCATTGTGTTAGTGAGGCCTATCTATATAGGTGTTTACCCTTTGCAGTATTTGTCCACAGTACCATATATATCAGCTTTCTTTCCTTTCCTATAGAGGAGGTAACCGTGTGGTTTTTGCTTGACATGGATTGAATTGATGGTAATGAGAAGAAGGTGGAAGAAGAGGGAGACAAGAAGAAAGAAAAGGGAAAACAAAACAGAACAAAACAAACCAACAATTAAACAGCAACAACAAAAATATGAAGTAATGAGAAGAGAGGGTAAAAGAGCAAGGGCATGTTAGTTTTCTTGAACATGTTTGATGCTTAGGCCCTGTAGTAAAAATCTGTAAGTCACGGTTGTTGCTTCAGTGGTCTGGCTGGTCATGCACTTCAGGTCCAAAAAGAAGGCATGATATAGAGATAAAAGGTATGTTTTTTCCACACATTTTCATGTTGCAAGCTGAGTATGGTGCCTCGTGTGACTCAGCACCAAGGTACCACTTTAGGATGTTCACCCTTTGTATCCAGGAACTCCTCTGGGCAGAAAAACTGAGAGGTTATTTTACATGTAATAAGGTTAAGGCATTCAACCATAATGTTTTGAAATGTGTCTATTGGAGTCAATAATTTCCCATCATAATCTTAACCTGTATTCCTGTATAAGATCCCTAGTAAATTATTATGGGCCTTTGTAGTAAAATGATAATTACATACCTGTTTTCTCTACACTGCTGTTCCCTGCTGTTGCTGGTTTCTTTATGATATAATGTGTAGTCGGGCTTCATGTTGTTTCTCTTCCCTTTGTTTTGGACTCTACTTCCCAGTAATGGAGATTATTACAGTGTTTGAAGTTTCTATCCTGTTATACCCTGTTATTTAATCATGGGGTTTTGGTTATATATCTGGTGCCTATTCTAGGTACTTTAGAATAGTGCTATCATTCTGTGTTTATCTTTCGTCTTCTGGCTTGCTTCGTTTAACATAGTATGTTCTAGATTCATCCACATTGTTTCAAAGTCTGTGATTGTATCATTTCTGACTGCCATGTAGTATTCCGTTGTGTATAGATACCACATCTTAATGATCCACTCATCTGTTGTTGGACATCAAGGTTGGTTCCAAGACTTCGCTATTATACTGAGTGCTGCAATAAATAGTGGGGTGCACACATACTTTGGGATGAATGTCCTTCCGACTTGGGGGTAGATACCTTGGAGAGCAATTGCTGGATCAAATGGCAGCTCAATTCTGAGTTCCTTGAGCACTTTCCACACTGATCTCCATAGGTGTTGGACTAGGTGGCATTCCCACCAGCAGTGTATGAGAGTGCCTTTCATACCACAACACTGCCAACAGAGATTGTTCCCATTATTTTTGATGTGAGCCTTCCTCACTGGTGTAAGGTGGTACCTCATTGTTGTCTTGATTTGGATTTCCCTAATGATGAGTGAAGGTGAGCATGTTTTCATGTGTTTGTTGGCCACCCTTCGGTCTTCCTCAGAGAAGTGTCTATTCACTTCATCTCCCCATTTTTTGGCTTTATTTGGTTTTGGTGGGTCCAGCTTTCTGAGTGCTTTGTATATTCTAGATATCAGCCCTTTATCAGAAATGTTGAGTGTAAAGATTTTTTTCCACTCAGTTAACTATCTTTTGTGTTAAGTAGGGTTTCTTTCGCCATGCAGAAGCTTTTTAATTTGATATAGTCCCATTTGTTTATGTTTGATGTAAAGTTTTTGCCATTGGTGCTCCATCCTCGAAGACCTTTCTGATATATAGGTCTTCGAGTGTGCCGCCTATTTTATTCTCAATAAACTTTATAGATTCGGGTCTGATTTCAAGGTCTTTGTCCATTTTGAGTTGACTTTTATATAAGGAGTGAAGTATGGGTCAATTTTCAATTTCTTACATATAGTTTTCCAATTGTACCAACACCATTTGTTTAAGAGACTTTCTTTGTTCCATTTCAAGTTCTCAGCTCTTTTTTAAAATATTTTGTAAAATATTAGTTGGCTGTACATCTGGGGGGTTATGTCTGGGAATTCTGTTCTGACCCCTTGGTCTGAGGTCCTGTCTTTGTTCCAGTACCATGCTGTTTTGATTACTATGGCTTTATAGTTTAGTTTCAGATGCCAACCATCTTCATTTTTTTCAATATGTGTTTGGCTATCCTGGGTCTTTTGTGGTTCCAGATGAATTTAGTGATTGATTGCTCTAATTCTTTAAAGAATGATGTCTGAATTTGGATAGGAATTGCATTAAATCTATATAGTAGTTTGGGTAGGATAGTCATTTTGACTATGTTGATTTTACCTACCCATGAGCATTGGATGTTCTTCCATTTCCTTAGATCCTCTTCAATTTCTTTCTGAAGTGTTTTGAAGTTTCCCTGGTATAGGTCCTTCACTTCCCTTGTAAGGTTGATTCCGAGGTACCTAATATTTTTTGATACTATTTTAAATGGAATTGTATTTTTAATCTCTCTCTCTCTTCAGCTTCATTATTTGTATAGAGAAATGCTACTGTCTTTTGTGTATTGACTTTGTAGCCAGCCACTTTGCTGTATTGGTTAATTGTTTCTAGGAGTTTTACTGTGGACTCTTTAGGGTTCTCAATATATATCATCATATTGTCTGCAAAAAGAGATAGTTTGAGTTCCTCTTTCCCAATTTGGATTCCTTTGATTCCCTTCTCTTGTCAGATTGCTATTGCTAGGACTTCTAAGATTATATTGAATAAAAGTGGACAGCCTTGCCTAGATCCTGACCTTAATGGAAATGCTTCTAGTTTTTCACCATTAAGGATAATGTTGGCTGTGGGCTTTTCATAGATAGCTGTAACTATCTTGAGGAAGGTTCCTTCTAACCCTATTTTACTGAGTGTCTGCAACATGAAAGGATGTTGAATTTTGTCAAATGCCTTCTCTGCATCGATTGATATGATCATGTGTTTTTTGTCTTTCTTGTTGTTGATGTATGATGTTGATTGATTTGCGTATGTTGAACCAACCTTGCATTCCTGAGATAAAACCCACTTGGTCATGGTTTATAATCTTTTTGATGAAGTGCTGGATTTGGTTTGCTAAGATTTTGTTGAATATCTTTGCATCTATGTTTATTAGTGAGATTGGTCTGTAGTTTTCTTTCTTGGTGGTATCTTTGCCATCTTTGGGAATGAGTGTGATATTAGCCTCATAAAAGGAATTGGGGAGGATTCCTGTTTTTTCAATGATTTGGAAGTGCCTGTGGAAAAGTGGTAGTAAGTCTTCTTGGAATGTTTGATATAATTCACCTGTAAATCCATCTGGGCCTGGACTTTTATTCTTAGGGAGTTTCTTAATTAAAGCTTCAATTTCCTCTGAGGTGTTTAGGCTTTCTAGGACTTCCTTTTCCAGTCTCGGAAGATGGTATTTTTCCAGAAATCTGTCAATTTCTACTGGGTTCTCCAGTCTGAGTATAGTTGTTCATAATATGATCTCATGATATGTTGTATTTCTTGGGGTTCTGTTGTAATCTCTCCCCTTTCATTTGTGACCCTACTGATTTGGGTGTTTTCCCCCTCCTTTTTTTTTTTTTTTTTTTTTGGTGAGTTTTGCCAGTGGTTTGTCTATCTTGTTTATTTTTTCAAAAAACCAACTCCTGGTCTCATTGATGTTTTGTACTGTTTTCTTATATTCTATGTTATTTGTTTCTGCTCTGGTTTTTATTATTTCTTGCCTTCTGGTAGTGGTTGATTTTTTTCTTTTGCTGCTGTTGTTCTAATTCCTTGAGATGATCCTTTAAACTGTTGATTTTTTCATTTTCCTCTTTCTTGATATAGGCCTGTATTGCTATGAGTTTCCCCCTAATTACTGCTTTTGCTGTGGCCCACAAATTTTGACAATTTGTCTCTTCGTTATTGTTTGTCTCAAGGCATCTTTTTATTTCTTCCTTGATTTGCTCTTAGATCCAGCTGTTATTGAGCAGCCTGTTGTTTAATCTCCAGGTACTAGTTTTTCTCCATTGCTTCTTCTTGCAGTCAATTTTGACCTCTGTTGTATAGTGATCTATAGGGTGCTTCTAATGATCCTTACACTTTTGGTCTTATATAGTTAGATTTGTATCCTAAGACATGGTCTATTCTGGAGAAGGTTCCATGAGGGCTTGAGAAGAATGTGTATTCTTTTTTCTGGGGGTGGAGGGCCCTATATAAATCCATTAACCCTAGATCATTTAGGGCTCTTAATTATTTGTTATTTTTCTGTTTGGTGTATCTGTCCAGTAGTGACATTGGAGTACTGAGATCTCCTACTATTATCACATTTCCCTTCATGCGTTTCTTCAGGTTAGTGAGCAATTGCCTCACATATTTTGCTGATTCTACATTAGATACCTAAATATTGATCAGGGTTCGTACCTCTTGATCTAGTATTCCCCTGACGAGTATATAATGACCCTCTTTGTCTTCGATCACTTTCTTGAGGTTGAATGGAATTTGGTCTGATATAAGAATGGCTGTCCTTGCTCTTTTTTGTTTTCCATTGGCCTGAAAGATTGATTTCATCCTTTTATTCTAAGCCTATGCCTGTCCTGTACTTGTAGGTGTGTTTCTTGCAGGCAGCAGAAGTCTGGTTTTTGTTTTCTAATCCAGTTCTTTAGTATGTGTCTTTTAATGGGAGAGTTTAGTTTGTTAACATTTAGGGAGATTATCGACAGGAGGGCTGTTGTGCAGTTGTGTTGTGTAGGGTAGTTGTTGTTATAATCACGGGTTTGGATTATGTAGTTCGTCTCTTAGTAGGTTATTTAGAATCGGTTTTGTTTGCACAAATAAAGCATGATTATTTTTGTTTGAGAATGTTTTTAGGCTACCATTCCATATGAATGATAGTTTTTCTGGTATTGTACCCTAGGCTAGAAATTTCTTTCATTCAGTCGTTTAAATATTTCATTCCACTGTCTTCTTGCTTGAATTGTTTCAAATGGGAGATCTGGCTTGATTCTTATGTCCCTTCCTTTGTACTTGAGTGTTTTTTCCCCTTATTTATTTAAGGAGTTCATATTTCTTTCTTTCTATCTTTCTTTCTTTCTATCTTTCTTTCTTTCTTTCTTTCTTTCTTTCTTTCTTTCTTTCTTTCTTTCTTTCTTTCTTTCTTTCTTTCTTTCTTTCTTTCTTTCTTTCTTTCTTTCTTTCTTTCTTTCTTTCTTTCTTTCTGCCATTTGGATTACTATATGCCTTGGTGTTGGTTTATTAGGGTCTATTTTATTGGGAACTCTTTTCACTTCCTGGATTTGCTCGAAGTCCTTTTTCCAACGGGCGGGGAAGTTTTCTGCTATTATTTCCCTAACTATAGGTCCTGCCCCTTTCCCTGTTTCCTCCCCTGCTGGTATACCTACAATTCTTAGATTATTTCGTTTATCTTTGTTCATTAAGTACTGGACTTTTCCTTCCAGTACCTTGCCTCTTATTTCCTTGTAGGTTTCCTGGTTGTTTTTGGTTTGCAGTTTTCCTTCAAGTAATTCTATGTGCTTCTCCAACTCTGTGATTCTGCTTGTATAGCTTTTAACTGTGTCTTTTAATTCCTTTAATTCCTTTTGTATGGAGTCTCTCATGTTTTGTATCAGATCTTCTTTAATGTGGCTAATTTGTTCCTCCATGGATTTCTTGTACTCTGTGACTAGATATTCTTTCACTTTCTTTACCATGGCTTGCATTTCCTTTCTTATGGCTGTTTTTAAATCTTCATCTCCTGGATCTGTGCATTTTGGTGGACTTGGTAACTTACTAGGGCTTCTCTCAGTATCTCCAGGCTGGGTCCCTTCTCTGGGTTGAAGCTCTGGTTGGGACTGTTGGGTGGGCTGGCTGAGGTTTGACCTCTAGAGTGCCCTCCTGTGGAGCCTGAGTAGTTGCTGTCCCCTCTTGTTGCCAGCCAGTGCAGTACTGCTCCTGGCCACAATGGTGGAGGGAGCTGTTGAGACTGGCTCCCTTGTCCTCCACCCCTATGTGGAAGTCAGCGGAGCTCCGCCCCCTCCAGGCCTCTGCCGGAAGCCCCTCCCATCTGTAGTTCCCATCCCATCCCAGGGGCGAAGACAGAGGAAGGTATGTCTCAGAACACTATTGGGGAGGGGAGGAGACGGGGGAGGTCCCCTACTTAAGCAGGCGCCAGAAGCCTTGGAGATACAATTAATCTTACAGTTTCTGGACAAGGTATCTTCTTTTTGGAAAGCATTGTAAGTAGTTAAGTTTAAAGGAAAATATGACAGTCATTTCTGATAAATTATATCATGTTACATTTTGTGTACATTTTTTAACTTTTTTAAATCTACTAATAATAGAGGAAAAGTCAAATAATGGCCATAATCAAAATTATGTAACAAAAATATAGGCTACATGGAATAAGTAAAAATAATTTATTCTGTGTATATTTTATAGTGCTACATATACAAATACATAAAATATAAAGTATGTTATTTTGAACTTGTAGCTAATAAAATATAGATTACATTTTTCCTCTGATAGTTTAAAAAGCCTATAAGTCAGAGATAGTACAGTGGGTAAGGTGCTTGCTAGGAGGAAGTCCTGAGCACTGCTGAGTATGGCCTAAAATACTCCCCCAAAATATAAAATTAAACAGAACACCCCTTATGACTGAAACCCAACTATAATCATGCTTGTAATCATGCTGCTTAAATGTTTTATAAAAATTAAAAAGTAAATAAGCAAAAAAATAAAGAGAAAATGAGAAACTCAAATAGATTCATTTAACATTTATATTCAAACAATAAACAAGAATCATTATTTTATAGACTTACTTGTTTTCATAATAGAAGTAACAGGTATATTATTTTTAATTTATAAATATACATGTAAAAACTGATAGGCTCTATCACTTAACAAATTTCATCTTATAATTAAAATCATTTGAGTAGCTCAATATCCACTAGTTTTGTTTATTTTTGGGTCATACCTGGTAGTGATCAGGGCTTACTCCTGCAAGTTTCAGTTCTCAGGAATCACTACAGATGGGGTTTGGGAGACTATATACACATTGAATATAATCCTGGGGGTTGAACCCAGATTGACTGCATGCTAGGCAAGTGCCCAACCTGATGTATTATTTTTCTGGCCTTTACACTAGTTTCTTTTATAGATATTAATACACACAAATGCATATATTTTTAAATTTTAAGACATACATAAAAAGATATATAATTTTCTATTCATATAGTACTTACTTTACATATATATGAAGATCCTTTTAAAATATCATTTAAAGCTACTTTGTTTTTAAAAGAGGAAACAACTATAAACCTCAACATAATAAAACCACAAAATTTTGTTAAGATATTTTTCAAGTAATTCCCTAGAAATTTAAGCTTTTAAATATCATTCATAGCCTATAATTATAGTTGACACCAGAATAACCTCTCTATAATTCTCACCACTTGCATCTCAACATTTCTAGGCCTTTCCTAAAGCATTGCTAATTAAGAATTCTCTATTCCTTAGAGAAAAGTTTTCAGATTTGTGTTCTTGGCAACTTCAAATAGTCAACATTAACTATAGTAACCATGCTGTTCAAGATTTACTATGATCATTTTGAACTGCATATTATAAACAATACCAAATCTCTATATTGTATAATAGATATAAATTACATTTATGTCAATTATATCAAAATAAAAATTTTCCATATCTTTTAGTAAGTAGCAAGCATAATTAGTATCCTAGAAGGAATATATGTATTGTTTCCATATTAAAATACATTTATAAATATATATTTGTACATATATACATTTATATATTTATTATCTTCCTGGGAAAAATACTAATAATGCCAGAAGCCTCCTCCACAACCTGCTCCCATTTGTTCTACCATTTAGGATAGTCTAGCACACAATAGATGCTTAATATACAATTTTCTTTCTACATTGTGTCAAGTTGAGATCAAAATCTTTATATGAAAGTCACATATTGAAAGTAATCAAATAATTTTTATTAGATAATGTAAATCATCCAAATAATGGAATATTCATATATATGAATATTTTAATATGCCCCAAATTGATCTACTGATTCACTCCTATATTTTATTTTATTATTTGAGGGACCACACCCAGCAATGCTCAGAAGTTACTTCAAGCAGGCACAAAGGACATAGACTATGCTGGGCATTGACCCAGCTAAGTCCCTATATTTATTGTATGTTCAGAAGTTACTTCTAGTAGGCACAGAGGACATAGGCTATGCTGGACATTGACCCAGGTAAGCCCCTATATTTATTGTATTTTATTTTACTATTTTATTTTATTTTTATTTTTATTTTTTTTGGTTTTGGGGTCACATCCGGCAGCACTCAGGGGTTACTACTTGCTCTGCATTCGAGCCACTCTTTGTCCTGGGTCATCTGTGTGCAAGGCAAATGTCCTACCGCAGTGCTCTCTCCAGCCCCAGCTTCTATATTTTAAAGGCATTTTGACTAAAATGTTTTTAAAATGCACCTTTTCCTATAAGCATATCTAAATAAAATTATATGACAATTATTGACAATTGTCACAAATGTTTTATAAAAATTAATTTTAGTGATAATATCCATTTTAGTTAAAAAATAAAGATCAATGAGAAATAAATGGGTCAATTGGGAAAGCATATTTGAATAATAAAGTGAATATACAGGGTCTTGATAGTTGAGTCCAAAATCAAATTATTTGGTTTTTCATTTTTTTTTCTTTTTTTTGTTTAGTTTTTTGTTTGTTCGTTTGTTTTTTTATTTAAACACCTTGATTACATACATGATTGTGTTTGGGTTTCAGTCATGTAAAGAACACCACCCATCACCAGTGCAACATTCCCATCACCAATGTCCCAAGTCTCCCTCCTCCCCACCCGACCCCCGCCTGTACTCTAAACAGACTCTCCATTTCCCTCATATATTCTCATTATTAGGACAGTTCAAAATGTAGTTATTTCTCTAACTAAACTCATCACTCTTTGTGGTGAGCTTCCTGAGGTGAGCTGGAACTTCCAGCTCTTTTCTCTTTTCTGTCTGAAAATTATTATTGCAAGAATGTCTTTCATTTTTCTTAAAACCCATAGATGAGTGAGACCATTCTGCGTTTTTCTCTCTCTCTCTGACTTATTTCACTCAGCATAATAGATTCTGTGTACATCCATGTATAGGAAAATTTCATGACTTCATCTCTTCTGACAGCTGCATAATATTCCATTGTGTATATGTACCACAGTTTCTTTAGCCATTCATCTGTTGAAGGGCATCTTGGTTGTTTCCAGAGTCTTGCTATGGTAAATAGTGCTGCAATGAATATAGGTGTAAGGAAGGGGTTTTTGTATTGTATTTTTGTGTTCCTAGGGTATATTCCTAGGAGTGGTATAGCTGGATCGTATGGGAGCTCGATTTCCAGTTTTTGGAGGAATCTCCATATCACTTTCCATAAAGGTTGAACTAGATGGCATTCCCACCAGCAGTGGATAAGAGTTCCTTTCTCTCCACATCCCTGCCAACACTGTTTACTCTCATTATTTGTGATGTGTGCCAATCTCTGGGGTGTGAGGTGGTATCTCATCGTTGTTTTGATTTGCATCTCCCTGATGATTAGTGATGTGGAGCATTTTTTCATGTGTCTTTTGGCCATTTGTATTTCTTCTTTGTCAAAGTGTCTGTTCATTTCTTCTCCCCATTTTTTGATGGGATTAGATGTTTTTTTCTTGTAAAGTTCTGTCAGTGCCTTGTATATTTTGGAGATTAGCCCCTTATCTGATGGGTATTGGGTGAATAGTTTCTCCCACTCAGTGGGTGGCTCTTGTATCTTGGGCACTATTTCCTTTGAGGTGCAGAAGCTTCTCAGCTTAATATATTCCCATCTGTTAATCTCTGCTTTCACTTGCTTGGAGAGTGCAGTTTCCTCCTTGAAGAGCCTTTAGTCTCAATGTCCTGGAGTGTTTTACCTACGTGTTGTTCTATATATCTTATGGTTTTGGGTCTGATATCGAGGTCTTTAATCCATTTGGATTTTACCTTCATACATGATGTTAGCTGGGGTTCTAAGTTCAATTTTTTGCAAGTGGCTACCCAGTTGTGCCAACACCACTTGTTGAAGAGGCTTTCTTTGTTCCATTTAGGATTTTTTGCTCCTTTATCAAAAATTAGGTGATTGTATGTCTGGGGAACATTCTCTGAGTATTCAAGCTTTATTCCACTGATCTGAGGTCCTGTCCTTATTCCAATACCATGCTGTTTTGATAACTATTGCTTTGTAGTACAGTTTAAAGTTGGGGAAAGTAATTTCTCCCATATTCTTTTTCCCAATGATTGCTTTAGCTATTCGAGGGTGTTTATTGTTCCAAATAAATTTCAAAAGTACCTGATCCACTTCTTTAAAGAATGTCATGGGTATCTTTAGGGGGATCGCATTAAATCTGTACAGTGCTTTGGGGAGCATTGCCATTTTAATGATGTTAATCCAAGCTCTCACAGTTTGCAGATGACATGATACTCTACTTAGAAAACCCCAAAGACTCTACCAAAAAGCTTCTAGAAACAATAGACTCATATAGCAAGGTGGCAGGCTACAAAATTAACACACAAAAATCAATGGCCTTTCTATACACCAATACTAATAATGAAGAAATGGACATTAAGAAAACAACCCCAGGGGCCGGGCGGTGGCGCTGGAGTTAAGGTGCCTGCCTTGCCTGCGCTAGCCTAGGACGGACCGCGGTTCGATCCCCCGGCGTCCCATATTGTCCCCCAAGAAGCCAGGAGCAACTTCTCAGTGCATAGCCAGGAGTAACCCCTGAGCATCACAGGGTGTGGCCCAAAAACCAAAAAAAAAAAAAGAAAGAAAACAACCCCATTCACTAAAGTGCCACACAAACTCAAATATCTTGGAATCAACTGACTATAAATGTGAAGGACCTATACAAAGAAAACTTTAAAACTCTGCTCCAAGAAATAATAGAGGACACGCGGAAATGGAAGCACATACCGTGCTCATGGTTTGGCAGGATTAACATCATTAAAATGGTTTTTCATATTTTTAAAGTTTGTATTCAACATTTCTACTTTCTTCTGAGTTCTATTATGACCAACTCTCTTCTCAAAAATTTTTCCTCTATATAAAGAAGTAACACCTAAACACTTTAATGTAATGTGTTTTTATTCAGACTTAGTAATCTAATTTAAATCTAGTATAGTCAGTAAATTTGCATTATAATAAGTAATCAGTACATGGCATAGTCCAATTCAAGATATTCTATTGCAAACATTATTAGCTATTCACTGTTCAGTTTTTTAAATGCTTTATAACCATTTCTGTTTGATATTTTTCATAAAAAAATGGAAAAAGGTCAATATCATAACTTAAAGTATCTAAGCTTCTCAAAATATACAATATAATTAAGCTTCCCCCCATGGCAGAAAGAAGCTAAGCTGAAAAATACTGGGAAAGAAATTGCTAATCTGACACTTTGTTGGTTTTGTTTTGTTTTGTTTTGTTTTGCCTTTTGAGCCACACCCGGTGACGCTCCGGGGTTAATCCTAGCTCTAATATCAGAAATCATTCCTGGCTTGGGGGACCATATGGAACTCTGGGGATCAAACTGCAGTCTGTCCTAGGTTAGCGCATGCAAGACAAACATCCTACCACTTGTGCCACCGCTCCTTGCCCCTAATTTTGTCCCTTTCTAAATTTGCAAATAAATGATGTAATATTTTAAGGAATAAGCTAACAAAAGTTATATTCAACAAAACTGTTAAGTCTTTAGTATAAACTTTATACCTGAGAGCATTGGTATAAAGCAAGTAGAAATCCAAAGGCAAGAACTTTAAAACATCTATGCATGTATTTGTATTGCAAGGAAAATTTACCAAATAAAATTTCAGAAACAAAATTCTTCAAAATTAAAATGATTCCACATTTTTGTGTACTTCCACAACTGGCACCAATTTAATTTTACATTAATTCTTTCAATAATTGTGTCATTTATTTTGAATCCAATTCTTAGCATGGAGTTTCCTAAACACTGTCCAAGTTTAGCACTGTTATTTCACTGAATAAATACCCTATTTTAGCACTAAATTAAAATTTAAATGCTCTTTCTGTTGACTTCTAAATTAACTCATTTTCTTGTCTCTGATTACTTTTGGGGTCTTTTTGCTTCAACAAAGTTCCTGGTGCAAATTTTGCATTTGTGATTGATATGTTGACTGATGAATGTTGACTCTCACCTCTCCAGTCTGTGTTCTTTTGAGGTTTTCTTATAAACCACAAATATTTCAAGAAACGTTTATGCAAAGTCTTTCATATATCTAGATATTCAATTTAAACATTTCTTCTGAGCTGACCCATTACCTATGAAACCTATGTAAATATTTCTCACTACCTATAACATTGGCTCCAATGGTTATACCTAAAACTTTATGTCAAAACCTGCTTTATCTGGGGCCGGAGAGATAGCATGGAGGTAAGGTGTTTGCCTTTCATGCAGAAGGTCATCCGTTCGAATCCCGGCGTCCCATATGGTCCCCTGTGCCTGCCAGGAGCAATTTCTGAGCATGGAGCCAGGAGTAACCCCTGAGCACTGCCGGGTGTGACCCAAAAACCACAAAAAAAAAAAAAAAACCTGCTTTATCAAATGTTTCTAATTCTTAATCTTGGCAAATAAAAATCACTACTAATCTAAATAAATGACCAAAATCGTAGTTATTCCAAAATTTCTTCTTTGCTTTATTCCCAATATTTGATAAAACTTACTTTATTCTAAACATTAAGAAATTAACAGCTCCAGATATTAAGGTAGATGCAAATTATAAGGCTGTAAGCAAGATCACATCTTAAGAATAAATACCAATGAAGAAGCTAGTCATAATCTAATTTTTGGCCACACCCAGTGATGCTCAGGGGTGACTCCCAGCTATGCACTCAGAAATTGCTCCTGGCTTGAGGAACCATATGAGATCAAACCGTGGTCCATCCTAGGTTAGTGTGTGCAAGGTAAACACACTAATGCTTATACCACCACTCCAGCCCCCATAATCTAATTTTAATAAAATGTGTTCCTGGGAATATGACAACAGATAACATACAGAACCATATAAAATTGTTCTGAAAATTTGCCTATACTCATGTGATAAGTAATATAATAGCTAAGATATGGGAACAACCCAGGTGTGTCCAATGACAGTAGAGTGGCTAATGAATAATGTATGTAATACATTATTACTTGACTACACAAAATGATGAAATCATGAAATTCACTGCAATGCAAGTTGAAACTGGAGAATCTTACATTAAGTAATCTAAAAGTACATGGTCCACATTAGATGTCCTCACATATTTGGGATATACAGAATGACAGGTATAGAAAGTGGTAGATAGTAAGTGTGGCAAAACATTAGCTCTAGTTCACAGAAAAAATAATGACAAAGAGAAATAAGTATAACAGAAACAACAAGAGAACTCAAAGTAACATAAGGACAAAGATCTTGGAACCTACTCTATGAAGGCAAAGTATTTGTATACATATAAATGCTAGATACAATATCAGAATAAGTATGGGGCCCAAACTACAACGAAGAAAGATAAAAATGTACCTGTCAAGAATTCATGTTAGGAATTTCATGTTAGAAAGAATCTAAGGTAAGAGTGGAGGAATGGACCTGGCTGCTGGAATTGGAGGTGGGGGACATTATAGGAGGGAAAAGCCAGTGTTAACAGCTATATAAACCATGATGCCTGAATAATTTTATTATAATAATCATTACTATGCTTATTATTTTCTTTATTTTTACATTTTTTTCTTCCTAAACTGCCATAGTAGTTTTTTTTGCCCTACTTGATCCTAACATTGTTAGAATATTTAATAAATTCCCAGCTAGATTTTCCTCAAAATTTGGGATTGAATTCCAAATAAAATAGGATTCATATTTAGGACTGATATCTTAAAACTGAATACAAACTTTTATTAATAAAGGTATTTTATATTCCTTTTCTCCTAAGGTGTTTGCAACTGAGTTCATAAAATAATTTTTAAGAAAATATCTCCCTACCTAGGGGCAGATAGTAATTCAGCATGTAGAGAACTTTTCTTTCATATGGTAGACCAGGGTTCAATACATGGTACCCCATTTATTTCCCTGAGCCCCACCATTAGTGATCCCTAAGTGCAGAGTCATTATTACGCCTTGAGCAGAGACAAATAAAAATAAAATAAAATATCTCCATACCAATTATTTTCTCTTATAGTTCTATGGCTCAAAATGTGTTTTACCAAAAATAATTCTCATTTGAATCACTTCCATTTGTCTTTCACATCATGTAAGGCTTCAATCTCTCTAGTAAAGCTTTTCATATAAAGATGCATGAGAATATCACCTTTGTTGTCTTAGTCTATCCATCATATATTACTTATAGAATCACAAATTTGCCTTTTGTGCTAAATTCATGCCTTTCATTTAGTAGTATCTTAGAAAATATTTGGTGAATTAGATAAGAGTGAGTAGTGTATTATAGATAATAACAGATACTGAATATATCATTTTATAAAGCCAAAAATAACCACTCAGCTATCACAGCTCCCTAGCCTGTAATATTGCCTATACTTTATGTTTTCTCTGGATTTCTTACTGAATATACTGATAATATGGTAACCTTCAACTTTCGATTTTCTTCAAATTCTTCAAAATTCAAAAATCCTAGGAAGCATTGTTCTTGTTTCTTCAGTGGATATACTTTTTAACTTTATACTCTGAAATATCAATATTTCAAAATAGGAATAGATATTTAGTTTTATTTTTGATAGAAACTTTGTTATGTATATATGTATAAGACCTTAAACATAAAAACTGTGATGAAAAGAGACCTAGTAAATGATTCCTATTTCTGTTCCTATGTAACAAGTATGCAATACATTTTTTAAGGAATGAATAAAAGAGATTTTTGGGGAGTCTACACCCAATGTGTTACTCAAACATTTTAAGAGTATCAATTATTTTGTTTTCATATCATTAGATTTCTCAGCATGGCTTATCAAAACAAACAGCTCTTCTTTTTAGAAAGGAGACTTTGCTTTTCAAACACTAGAACTTTCTCATTTCTCATTCTACTTCTCTGTTGTTTGCTCTTACCAAAGCATTAAATATTTGTTTCACAGGACTGACCACTCCCTTCTTATGCCATTTCTCTACTTCTTCCCATTTTGTCAGTGTTTTATTAAAAAAAAATAGTTTCCATTTTATTTATTTATTTTTATTAAAACACCATGATTTACAAAGTTTTTCATAACTGAGTTTAAGACGTACATGATTCCAGAACCAATTCCATCACCAATGGTAACTTCCTTCTACCAATGTTCCCAGGTTACCTCCCATTACTTGCCCTCCAACCTGCCATCTTACCAGGTACCATTTTACATTCTGTTGTTAAACTTTGGGTCTCAAGATTTCAGTGTTGTTAACCTAGTTTGGATATTCCTCAACACCACTGAAGTACCTGAATCTTCTTAACTCTTTCCCACCCGCAACCCCTGCCATGACTTCTCATCTGTGCTTTTTATAAATAAATATACTTTAATAAAGGTAGACAATGGTATCATTCTATTTTTCTTTAAATGTATGCGATAACAAATGCCTGAAGGAGCAGCATAGTTTCTATGGTAATAGTGAAAAGTCAATACAAAAGAGACATAGACCAAGAAGCTTTGTACACAGAAGGCCCAGCATTGATATCTAGTGCTCTCTATGGTCCTCTAAGAGCCACCAAGAACACTCTGTGAGCACTGTAATTCAGAACCATTGTATGTTACCCACAATATAAAAAAGAACAACAACAAAAGAGACTAATTGTAGGAAATAATACAACATTAAGAGGATGCTTATTGAGTCACTGCTAAAAAGACAAATTTATTTGAAGGTTCAGAAATTTTAGGCTTATTTTGTTATATAAAATGCATGACACTGATTGAAATCATCTTAATGAATAGTAAATCCCTAGTGTTTGTTCAATTTAGCTTTCAAATGCTGAAAAACTGTGTATTTACCAGAAAAAAATGTATGAGCATTCTTTTTCTCAGCATGTATTTTTACAACTAAAATAAATAAAATGCTTCTATGGCTGATCACATCTAGTGACTTGCTTAAAGGAAGATAAAACAAGATACCTTAAGGCCAGGGAGAGGCTTTAAATGGGGCACAAGCATAGTGCCTCAAGGAATTCAGAAATGAATCTAGACTAAGAAGGTCTGTCTGCTTTTAGGGTCTATCAAAAGACCTATTCTACAATTTAAACTAATAGTGTGGGGGGTAAAAGGGAGTTTATCATAAGAAATTCCTCAGTCTCATTAATAAGTCAAAGGGGCCAATGAGATAGTACAGCATTTAGGCTCTTTCTTGCCTTGCATTAAGCAGATACAACCACTCACTATGGTCCCCCAGCACTGCAAGGCATAAGTCAGGAACAACATAAGGGGTGATGAAAAAACAATAAACAAACAACTAAACCAAAGCAATCAGTATATTACCACCAATTACAAAAATGTAAAACAATTATTGGAAAAAGGTAAAATTACAACTCATTACAATATACAGTACCTAGAAATTTAGTTATAGATAAATATATTTCTGTTTTTTTATCACACTATTATGCATTACCTATTTTACACATTACTGAATCAATGTTAGTTTCATCCACAAGACTAGTATTTTTTATTCTATGTTGTTGGATTCAGATATTGATAAAGTCCTTAGGTATCTAAAACAATCCTGAGAATTTAACTGAAACTTTCTTGCTTACATATGGCTTTCTAATGCAAAGACTAGATAGTGTGCTCTTTCTACCTCCAAACGATGGCTTCCAAAATCTAAAGTTTCACATCTGAAATCACCAAAGGTAGAGACATGTTTTAAGAATACTATATAAAATAGAAACTGTAAATTAAGTATTTTGACATACAAAAACCAAGCAGAAGCTTTTCCTAAGACAGAATCCATTTGGCTCAGTGATTCCTGAAAAGGTTTGTAAGGACATATATTATAGGTTATAAGTTTCCTAGTAATGTATTTTGAGATTTATTTTAATTACTTTTAGTGTTAATCTCTATCCAGGGCCAGATAGTACAGAGAGTAAACTCTGGTCTTGCAGGCTCTTAACCAGGATTTGATTTCTGGCACCCCATATCACCCCTTGAGCACTTCCAGGAATGATTCCGGAGTTACACCAGAATTAGGAGTAGTCACGCCGCATCACTGATGAGACCCCCAAACTTTAAAGAATATAATAATCCGCATCTCTCTTGCACAGATTTCTGTGTGTTCCTTGTGTCAAACCAACTTTAAATGTCTCTAAAATTTGTAACATGACCTTACCTTGCTTCCATTTTCTCTTGTCTCTCTTTCCATCTTGAGGTCAGAAATTAGAAGATTCTTATATTTGCTTTTTCCATTACTGCTGTAGTCATCTAGTCTGTACTCGGAAGTCAGCGGTGCTGAAAGAGGACTGTCACTCAGGTTCAGTGGCTGCTCGTCCTGTTCCAGTTCAGTTTTGTCATTACCATTGGAGTCACACATTTCCCTGCTGTGTGTTCCCCCTGAAGTAACTGAGCTGTGCCCCAGAGTCTCGTTGCCATTAAAGCTCTCTGCAGCGGAATCATCTGTTGGAAACAAAAATGTATATCTCCGTTTTAATTAATATACTATTCTGTTTCAACTTCAACTATCATTTATTGAGGTTCTATGTGTTTGACATGTGTTAATTTTACATATAATATGCTATTTACCCATGGCAATTAACTTGTGTAACACTTACTGTTATTTTTATTATTTTATTTTTTTTTGGTTTTTGGGGCCACACCCGGTGACACTCAGGGGTTACTCCTGGCTATGTACTCAGAAACCGCTCCTGAGTTGAGGGACCATATGTAACACTGGGGATTGAACCAAGGTCTGTCCTGGGTCAGCTGCATGCAAGACAAACGCCATAATGCTGCACTATCACTCCGGTCAGGCACTTACGTTATTTTTAATCAAAAATTTATTTTAGTCACCATAAGGGTAAGTAAAATAATAGAAAGATAAGAGAAGACATGATTTAATTTTAATCTTAAACCAGAGTAAAATACATGGCATCTTAATGATTTACAAGAAGTTTTTGCTTTTCAAGAGAGACTATCCAGATTTGGTGCAAATATTCTGATAAAATATTTTTTACTTGTGCTAATGGTGGGGCATGTATTGATGTAAGCTTTAAAAGTGTGCATTAAGATATGCTTTTCAAACACTGTGAGTGCACATGAAGCTTCTAGAACTTTTAAGCCTAAGTAGTTGAGTTGTCCAAACTGCTGTGCTGGTAAAAAAAAGACATTTATGCAAATCCATTACAATAACAATTAACATAAATTAGCAAAAGCAAGATTGGTTTGATACATATTACAAGAAAATAGTATATGGGGTTGGAGCAATAGCACAGTGGTAGAGCATTTGCCTTTCACACGGTTGATCCAGGATGGACCTCGGTTCGACCCCCAGAGTCCCTCAAGTCAGGAGCGATTTCTGAGCACAGAGCCAGGAGTAGCCCCTGAGTTTCACTGGGTATGGCCCAAAAACCAAAAAGAAAAAAAAATAGTATGAAAATTTTCAATATAATATTTCAAAGATATACAAAATATTACATAATATTAAAAGTAGCTACCAAGATACGCATGTGCTGCTTGTGTACTTGGTTTCTCATCACATGTCACCCACATATCCCATCTTGACATGTGTAGTTTCGTGGTTTCATGCTGGGTTTTATGCCAGGGCTCTCTACATCTTTGGTGAAGCCCACACTCTCCTGAGAACATTACTCATTACTCTCTTTTTCTTATTCTCTCCCTCCCTTTTCCCCTGTACTTCCAAATAAAATCTCTTTTTACTTACCAAATAATTAGTTATAAAAATATTAGCATTAATTTCTTTTTTCCTATAATAGATACTACGAAATTATTATATAATATAAAATGTGATGATAAATGTAAACATGTAAACATACTGTACCATGTAACCATATATGGTAAAACTTCAATACTAATATTAAAAGATTATAATATGTGAAAAATTAAACCATTTTATTTATTAAGTTCACTAGTGATACCACAAGTAATATCAAGGAGTTTATTTTTATTTATTTTTGTTTTTGTTTTTGTTTGTGCCCAGGAGTGACTCCTGGCTCTACTCTCAGAAGAAGCTCCTGGCAGGCTCAGGGGACCATATGGGATGCCAGGATTCAAACCATGGTCCGTCCTGGATTGGTTGCATGCCAGGCAATGCCCTACTGCTGTGCTATCTCACTGGCCCCTAATTTATCATTTTTATTTCTAGATTGTATCAAGTATTTGTTTTAATAAAAATGTTTTAATAAAAATGTCTTGTAGTTCATTTAAATTATGAAAATATTTCAATTTGAAAGCATAGTGCAAGCCACCTATTTATTCATTTATATAACACATTTCTATAGTGCCAATTCTTGGTTAAAATAGAGTTACATATTTTGCCTATTGTTTCAATATGTTTATATTTGTTGAGATCGAAAAGCAAAATAAAATTAAAATGTAGAACAAAAAAAGGATATGCCTGAAAATAAAGAATCTAAGGACATCACAGAAACTTGCCTAATGTAAATGGCAGATGAGTTGCATTCAGGAAGATGAGTAAACCTTAGCCTGGTTAAGAAGTTATGATTTGGAGATTCCTCCAAAAACTGGAAATCGAGCTCCCATATGATCCAGCTATACCACTCCTAGGAATATACCCTAGGAACACAAAAATACAATACAAAAACCCCTTCCTTACACCTATATTCATTGCAGCACTATTTACCATAGCAAGACTCTGGAAACAACCAAGATGCCCTTCAACAGATGAATGGCTAAAGAAACTGTGGTACATATACACAATGGAATATTATGCAGCTGTCAGGAGAGATGAAGTCATGAAATTTTCCTATACATGGATGTACACAGAATCTATTATGCTGAGTGAAATAAGTCAGAGAGAGAGAGAAAAACACAGAATGGTCTCACTCATCTATGGATTTTAAGAAAAATGAAAGACATTCTTGCAATAATAATTTTCAGACACAAAAGAGAAAAGAGCTGGAAGTTCCAGCTCACCTCAGGAACCTCACAACGAAGAGTGATAAATTTAGTTAGAGAAATAACTACATTTTGAAGTGTCCTAATAAGAGAATGTATGAGGGAAATGGAAAGCTTTTCTAGAGTACAGGCGAGGGTTGGGTGGGGAGGAGGGAGATTTGGGACATTGGTGATGGGAATGTTGCACTGGTGATGGGTGGTGTTCTTTACATGACTGAAACCCAAACACAATCATGTATGTAATCAAGGTGTTTAAATAAAATATATAAAAATAAAAAATAAAATAAAAAAGAAGTTATGATTTATTTTTTCACTGTATATAAAAGGACACAGAGGAAAATACGTGCTGAACAAGAGAAGCACAATAGAAGTGATAAGCAAATAAGATGATGAAGAATGAAAGGAAGAAAAATACTTTGGGAACTTTTGTTTCTCAAAGAGCTTCTATTTTACCTTGAAAATAAACAAGAGTAATGCTAACTTATTATGGGAATTTATATGAAAAATTATACATTAGATATTACCTTGACTCTCTTCAAATGGTTTAAAGGTGAAAAATGAAAATTGAGAATCCAATTAAGAGATCTAGAAATAATTTAAGTAGCTTTGCTGAAGTATAAAGAAGAAACAGTGCAGATAAAAAGATACAATAGCTGGAAAATTAATAAAAGCAGACCAGACAGACAGACTGATGATGATATAGGCCAGAGTCCAGGATAAGTCCAATTTTCTATCTCAATATAAGGGTGAAAACATAGGGACATTTTCATTTTCACAAATAATATTTTGAATAATTTTATTTTTTTGTTTGTTTTTGGGTCACACTCAATTGATTTAGGGTTTACTTCTGGTTCTGATCTCAAAATTCACATCTAGAGAGGCTCAGGGGACCTTATGTGTTGCGAGAGTCCTAACCCTATGCATTATACTATTTCAACAGCCTCTTAAATAATTTTCTAAAATTTTTTTTGTGAAATGAGCAAAAATGTATCCGAATATTAAGATTCTACTATTAAATTTTTCTTTTTATATGTGTTTATTCAAGAAAATGTGTCATATGCAAAGAAAACATATATAAAAATTTAGGAAACTGACTATAATATATACTGTACTTTATATACCTCTTGACAAAAAGTTAACTTAAAAAATCATGAAATAACAAAATTTGAAATAAAAAATTAGGGAATATATTTCCATAAAGAATTTAGAATATCCTAAATTAAATCCTAAGCGAAAAATAAGGAAGATGGGGCTGGAGCAGTGGCGCAGGTGGTAGGGCGTTTGCCTTGCACGTGGCTGACCCAGGATAGACCATGGTTTGATCCCAGGTGTCCCATTTGGTTCCCCAAGCCAGGAGTGATTTCTGAGCACATAGCCAGGAGTAACACAATTATTTCTGGGTGTGGCCCCAAAAAACAAAAAAATAATAAGGAAGAAACATCTCTTACATTATTTAATTTCTTTCTAAGAAAAAAATAAAAGAAATGAATAATAAATTTATTCAAGTTCAATGATTTAAAAATAATGAAGAAAAATGTGGTTTAACTTCTGTGTATTAGACACTTTGTGGGTGTTTTAGTGGGGTTTGGGCCACATCTATCTGTGCTTAGGTAAGTACATCATGTTGAAATTCAAATTCAAATAGAATCAGCCACCAACAAGGCAATTCGCCTAACCACTACCCCTTCAACACCTTGTTATTACTCTTTAAAATAATACTACATATTCATGACAGAAAATTCTAACATTTTTAAGAAAAATAATCTTAGAGATGTTTCTTTAAAGCAAATCTATATATCCTTTGTATATCAAGTATTGTTAAAAAAATAAATGTTTAATTTAAAATTAAACCATACCATACCACTTAGCCATTTTCCACAAGAATTCATGTATTTATAATTTTAATATAAAGTATAGACAATAAATTAGAAAATATTTTAGAGAGTATTCATTCCAGATGTTACCAAGGTAACTAAGTCCACACTTTATACATTTAATTTCAAAATACATTAGAATGTTTTACAATGAAAAAATGATTATTCCTTTATACTCAATATATTCAAATATAATTTAAGTGGAAAAGAATAAATACATCAAATGCCACAGTTTTATACATCAAAATAAAATTATAACAGCTTTGATTAATATGTTAGAGAATGTTACGATAAAAATCAAAAACTAAACTGAAGTTAGCCACAGTCATTGTCAACTTTTATAAAATATTAATGACTTTTCATTAAAAATAGTTTATTTTGGATTTTTAAATCACAATTTCAGTCTCCTTTGTGTGTTTTTTTTTTTTTAATATGTAAGTATTTGTCTTCTTACTTATCATAGTCCACTCCATCTCAAATCGCTGACTGGCAAATGAGTTCCAGGACACTGTCCCAAATGGAGGTATGAAGTTCAAATTCACAGGCCTGGAGAGATAGGATTTATCTGAAATTTCAGTCTGGATACTACAGCATTCAAAACAGACTTTATATTTGAGTTCCAATATGAATATGTGTGGAAAAATACCACCCATAAATAAAACAGAAGTGCCCAAAGGACCTAGCAACAAAATGAGAATATAGAATGTGATGACAGTATAGTGCATGTGTAATCTAGGACATTGGAAGGGCAGTTGGATATCTGGTTTACTCTTCTTCTATGATTAATTTTATGAGGTGGATTTAGTGAGATGGAATTTAGGCTGCCCAAGTCCACTTGGGAATGAGACTTGTATAACTGAGTTAGTTACTCTAATCATAGCAGCAGTTTGTCCTTTTTCCTTTTTTTTTTTTTTACCTTTCTAAACCCTCCAATAACCTATCAATTAGGGAAAACATGAAAAACGCCATTTGTCTAAATTATTTCAATTATACCCGTGAGAATTTTATAGTTACATTAGCACCATCTTCAATGATTAGGTTTCTATATTAAAAAATTAACATCTAGCAAAGTCTAATGAGTGTAAGCATTAGTATTTATGTGTATACATATATATGTGTATATCTATGTGATATATATTTGAAATTTCCCCAAAGCATCTGACCTATATTTTTTGTACAGTTACTTTTAGTAGCATTTCATTATAGCCTTTTGGCCTTTAGGCCAATTGCCTTGGGCAAAATGAATGAGGAAAAAATTATCATTCTCATTTGAGGACTAGTACTGGAAAATTTAGTCCTACAATCTAGGTCAAGTGCTTTCAAAGTCCAAAAATCTATTTTAAAAATCCTACTTTCTCCAAAAAATACCACAGTCTTCCATCTTCAGTCCTCTGATAGATGCTTAGGAAACTTTTTCTATCTCAACATGAAACTTTTAAACATAAAATAAAGTTGTAAACAACCTTGCTCCAAAGATTCCTCTTTATAATTTCTAATAAATCATTTTGCGATTTGTCTTATCCCAGATCTGAAGGCTCCTATAAAGAGTGGAAGTTTATCCATGTAAGCTTTCCCTTACATCTTAATCTAAAGCTTATTCTATGACACAATACAGGCAACAGATTCTCCAATGCTACTGTACAGTCTTATCCTTAACCCTGTCCTAACCTCATTCCTTTCCTTTAGGCTCTTTTGTCCCTATTTTTTCCTATCTTCCACATAATCTATCTGAATTGGAAACCAGAGTTGGTTTTTTTTTTTTTGTTTTTTTTTTTTTTTTTTAAATTTTTGTCGGTAGCCACACAACCTTGTTCTTCAGCCAGGGATCACTCAAGATAGGATCAAGACCATATGAAGTGCCAGGATTTAAACCTTGGCTGGCCACATTCAAGGAAAATACACTTTCTCCTATACTCTCAGAATCCCTTACTTCAACGATGCTAGTAAAATCTAATGTTATATTTACTAATTAATTCATATGTGTCAAAAATAAATATTTTATATCTATTTTGTGCTCATTAATTTTATTATTTTTGTAGGTCATGCTCATTCATTATTTTTTTTATAATTTAGTCACTGTAAGTTATAAAGATATTCGTGACTGAGTTTCAGGCATATAATGTTTCAACGCCAATACCTTGGCCAATGTCCACTTCCCTCCACCAATGCTTCACACCCAGACCCCCACTACCTTCCCAGCACCAGCATGCTGCAGGCGGCTTCTGTCCAGCAGCACCAGGCAGGATTTTGATGAATCCTGCCTTAGAGGAGTGTGTTGAACAAATCAGCGATAAAATGTGATGAAATGAGACCACACAAAACGAATATATGGGGCAACACGTTCTGGCAAGCATGTTACAAAATTTAATCTCCAAGTTAGGAGTATATAAGGGGTAAAAGTCAATAATAGATGTTGAGAAGAATGTTTACAATTACAAAGCAGAGTTTAACAATAAACAATACATCAAGCTATGGGTGTAAGCAGTAAGAATTCCGAGTTACAAACGAGAAGGTCACCACTCAAGTCAGCTCTTTGCAAACTAACTTCAGATGCAAAATAGAGGTCAAGTGAAAGAAAGAGCTAAATGAGTTACAGTGTAGCTCTTATTTTTTGGGAGAAATCAATAGCCCAGTATCTGCATTCTTGCTATGTGCTGGCATCCCAGAAACAAAGGCTGCAAGGACATTTTGAGAAAAAGAAAAAAATATTGCCTTTGATTTGGTGCTAAATATTATCAAGGTAAGGGGTTTTAATCCAGGCTATAATTTGAGTGTGAATATCAGTAGAAGGGAGAATTGATTTTAAGGCCAAATAATATGAAAGGAATATAATGTCAGTACCATAACACGAATCTCAAAAATATTGCTAGTGATCCACGCAGGAGCAAAGCATCCTCTGTGGACCTTCTGGTCAAACATTTCTTGGGGTAAACGAGTTATCTACATCAGGAATAAAATTCATCTGACAGGTCTACTGAACCACCCCTTTAATGCAGATTCCTATGCATGGCTTGACACCAGCATGTCCTTATTAGATAATCTTTTTAATAATTTTGATTTGTGGTTCACAGTACTATTGATGATAAGGTTTCATGCAGAATATTTACACCACTGTTGTAGTTAACTTTAGAACATACTCACTACTTGACACTAAGTTAAAATTCTACAAAGATGATGAATCACATATTTAATTATACCTAAATAATATGTTGTGATAAGACATTATACATAATACACTAATTTGTCTGTGTACATATACTTGTGAGTCACTAACAGAATGATACAGTGTTGCTGGCCTCATAAAATCAGTAGTTTATAAGAGAATGAATGACATTTTGAATTTATAAGATGAGGAAATGTCATGTTAAATTTAAAATGAAGCTAGACAATCATCATATAGTAGTTCAGTGTTTGAAAAAAATTGTGACAGATATCTACTGGAAAGAATTGTCCTAGAAAACACATTGAATAGGTAATAGAAAAAAGAAACAATGTCACATAGTAATATAGTATAGAATATTAGCATTAGAGTTATATAGTACGTAGTATTGTTATCAAGTAATTCAATCAGAAAATGACTTGATAATTTAAAAAGAAATGGTTCAGGAACTTAGGAATTATCTTAATATTGAAAACAGAAAAATGGGAAAAAGGATACAGATTTAGTGTGAATCTTACTGGGAAGGAATGCTCTAGATAAAGCTAAATTTAAAGTGAAACCAAAGGTATTTCCATTAAATTGAAATTTGTTTTTCAAACAACATGGGATAAAGTCTTTTGCCTTACCAATAATAAATTATAAACGATCTTAAAAAATTAAGAAGTAATTTCAATGAGCCAAGTTTGGGGTTTGTTGTGTTTTGTTTAATAAGTATCGTGGAACTGGATTGTATTTCACCTATATTTAATGTCTAATTTTGTGCTCAGATGTTGAATCTGCCTCTCAGAATTTTGGGGGGAAATTACCAGCACCCAAACTTTGTTGTTGTTTTTCAGTCAGAACCAGCTGTGTTCAAGGCATAAGCCTGGCTATGAATACAGGAATAACTTCTAGCAAGCTCAGGGGACCATATTCTGGGAACTATTTGGGATGCTGGTCAGCTGCATGCAAAGCAAGCACTCTACCCAATGTACCGTGGCTCCAGCCACAGCATTCAAACTTTTTTTTTTCTATGAACCAAGTTTAGAAGCCCAGTTAGGGATATTGACGATTTGCCCAAAAGAAGCAAATCAGCCTTAGCTACTCTATTCTGTACACTTTTCGTAGTCCCATTTCATCCCATAACAAACAATTGATTTTCACTTACTGTCATGTTCCAGAATCACATCAATTTTTGGATTCCATATCAAGATACATTCTATAACAAGACCAACTACCAATTTATATTTTACAAGAAATCACTATAATTTCTCATATAATAAGAGTTTAGGAGAACAAAATTGTAAGATATATAATAAGGATAGAAGACACTTCTAAAACATAGGCAGCTTTATTCTCAGTAAGTCAAAATCTATTATGCTACAGCATATTAGCATTCATATTTCAAAAAGGACAGCTCAAAGTTGATCTTTTACAATGAAGATGGCATATGTTATAGTAGGTTTTAGTTTTTGATTTGTTGTTTGCCTATTTGTTTTGGTTCGGGGACCACATCTGGTGGTGCTTAGGGATAACACCTAGCTCTGCCCACAGGAATCACTGCTAATGGGCTTTGAGGGTCTTATGGTATGCCAGTGATCAAGCCCAGATCTGCCAGGTGCCAGGCAAATATTCTACCTGCTATATATAGTCCCAGACAGTTTTATCTGTTTTAGATTACATTAAAATTGTTTTTTTCCACTGATTCTTCATGAAGATGAAGACAAGTACTTCTAGATATTTGTAGTAAACCAGAATTCTGTGGGGAGGTTATAGTTTCCCAATAGAGTGGCATCACATCTATGTAGAAAAGGGTTTTAGAATAAAGTCAATGGCCTGTATTCTACTTTGAGTAACCTATCTTTTCATTGACAGTTCCTAACTATTTAGTTGGCCTTTTTGAACTTGCAACTGGCTCACTGCATATGAGAGAGTTAAGGAGCCAGAAAGATACAGTAGTCAAGGCACATGGCTCTGCTTTTGACCTGCTTTCAATCCCAGCACCACATGATCCCCAGCAGATTTTCTTTTTAGCAAAGAACAATGCTGATTGATTTTCTGATTGAAGAATAATATTATGATGAGTCAAAGATAAGGGATGGCACTTTTTTACTTTCCAAAAAAAAAAAAAATCGTCAAGTAATCGACAGACATCCTACATGGAGAACACCCATCCATAAGTTGTTCAATGGTTACAAAATTATGAAAAGAGAAGTTGAAGTAGGTACAGGAATATATGACTCATATATGCTAGTGTTGGCATTGAAGTCAGATGAAGAAATTTAAAGTATAATATATAGTTGCCATTTTCTCTTTTCTGTCAAGTACGTGAGGACTAAAAACATATTCTACTCCTACTTAAGTTTTATCTCTACTAATTAGAACTAAGCTAAAGTGTTATAAAACTAAAAGATAAATGATTATCACTTAATAAACTTCAGTGGGGCACCTTGGTGGGACTCAATACCAGCTGTAGGTGTAACAGTCAGATATGCTAAGCTAAAGTGTTATAAAACTAAAAGATAAATGATTATCACTTAATAAACTTCAGTGGGGCACCTTGGTGGGACTCAATACCAGCTGTAGGTGCAACAGTCAGATATGATTTAAGTTTAGTAATGTTTAGAGAAAAATAAGGTTGTGGATTATATGACAGTGGATTATATTAAGTATACCAAGAAAGTATTTTTCATACATAGAAGCATCTATAATGATAAGGTTAGGCGATGATTGTGATATTTTGACATGATGGTGTGTGTGTGTGTGTGTGTGTGTGTGTGTGTTGGCAGGCAAGTGAAATTATGTACTAAATGAAAAAGGGCTAGAAGATGAATGGATTCAGTGCTCTCCTAATGCACAAATAAATGCTTCAAAAACTATGATCTCTTATTATCTTTTAAGAACTTAAAAAATTTAAAATGTGTTAGAAAATGCCATTAGAACTACACATTTAAGTGTTAATTTCCAGAGAAACATAAAAATAAACATCTCTGGGCATCTCATCATTTTCTTATAACTGAGGCTACCCTTTATTCTAGTTTTTGCAGTTTATGGTGGTCAAAATCTCTCTGAATTTTAAAGCCTATTTATTGACCTTTTGATGGTTTCTTGTTTTGGAGCTAGACATTTTTTCACTTAAAAATACAAAAATGTATGATTTTTTTCATTTAAAAATAAACTTTAAAGAATATTTTTCTTTTTCTTATGAGAAAAGAAGAAAAGTATGTTAAGTGATTGGATTATGGCTCTGTTAAAAATAATATACACTGAAGGAATTTGAAATTTTTGTAATAAAACACAGGCAAATATCTAGAAAATGCTAAATCCAATGACCAGAGAGATAGTATTTAGGTTAAGGCATGATGATATACATGATTTGTATATGGCTTATTCTGGTTCAATCCCTGCCACCAGAATCACCTAACATTACTGAGTACAGTCCCATAGGCTCCCAAACCCAATAGGGTAGCCCAGTTATCCCCAGAACCAATCTGCAGTAGCACAATCTCAGCTATTTGTATCAGTAAATTTAGCCTAGTTAACAAAGAATCCCCTGATGAGTCTCCAGGCTCCCTATATACTTCTTGGGTGTCCCCTGCTTCCTCCAAAAAAAAATGAGGACATTAAATCTAAACAAAGATAGCTAAAATATTTAAATACAAAAAATAGGAAGGAAATACCAATTCTGATTATATTATATATTTGTCACTAGCATATTACAAATATTCCAAAACTGTTGAACTGGACAATCTTGGGAACTAAAAAAATAACATTCCTAATTTTTTACTAAGAAATAGACTGTGCTATTATGCTCACTTATTTTTACACTCTTTACACTCTTCTATGTGTTTTTGAGCTGCTCATTATATTAGTGTAGGAAAATATAGACCAACAAATCTTAGAGTCTTCAACATTAAAAAACTGAATTAACAGACTTATACATATAATAATACATCAGTTCTGTAATGATGATAGGCCATGCAGTACAGTGGATCTTTTTTCTTGTTTTTGTTTGTTTGTTTGTTTGTTTTTGTTTTTTGTTTTTGGGCGACATCGGAGGTGCTCAGGGTTTACTCTTGGCTATCTGCTCAGAAATAGCTCCTGGCAGGCACGGGGAACCATATGGGACACCGGGATTAGAACCAACCATCTTAGGTCCTGGATCAGCTGTTTGCAAGGCAAACACCGCTGTGCTATCTAGCCAGCCCCCAGCAGTGGATCTTAATGAGAGAATTTTCTGGGTACATTATTTGATCACTTGAGAACTAAAAAGAACAAAACTCTCTGAGTAGTAATGAAGAGAAAGTCATACAGATTAAAAACACAAAGAATTATTCTCATATTGCTGATAGAATAAAGATGAAGATGGTTACAAAAAAGGAGTGTGGTCTTAAAAAAAAAGAGAGATGTTTCATGTCAACCACCAAATAAACAAAGACTCAAGTCCTCTCAATAGACAGTACTATATTCTGACACTAATTTGAGTAAGTTTCAAAGTAGTTTTCTTATCTAAACATTCTTCAAGATGACAGGATCTTGATTTTAGTGTCTGGACTTTTGATTTGTAGACCTGAAATAAGAATATTATTTTAAACTGATAAATTTATGGTAATATATATTCCTTTTTCTTTTTATTATATATTTTTATAAGAAAAGCTGTGTAAAAAAAGGATAGTGTGTGTTATCTTAGCATTAGAACACCACTCAAATTTATTCATTTATGTATCTAAAAGATGTGTGTATCACTCTCAAAGATTTTTCACCATTTCAGACCTTATTTTTAGTTATATATATCTATATATATAACTATATATATATATATATATATATATATATCTATATATATATATGCTTGGACACAAAAAAGCTAGAAATCTTGATTCAGTTTATCTTTGTTATGATCAAAGAATCTATTTTTCTTATAGGATTTTTGGAGCCACATGTCAGAAATTAAAGTACAGATATAAGAAGTTAACACAGAAACTAAGAAAGAAACTCCTCATCCCTTTCCACATAAATCCTAGGAATCACCAAAGGGAGACAAGGATACCTCCAATCACAATGGTGTATGGCCCTGGTGGTCCTAAAACTGCAAGGTATGAACAGTGCTACATCATTGAGCCCTTGAATGAAACTTTTGACTGCCCCCTTTGGCTAAGTATTGCCAGGAATGTTTCTAGATTCACTGAGTACTACTTGGAAGCACCTTCCAAATAATAATAAAATTTAAATATTAAAAAATTAATTAATGTAGAAAATACCCATCAACTGGTTTAGGAAGCAACCGATGATACCAAGAAACTAAATATGAATTAGAACTTGCAAGTTCAAATTCATTAAATCTCAGGGCTAGTGGTTTGGGTACAGCAGGCAGGACATTGGTGTACTGGGAGAAAGGGTTGAAGTTCTTAAAGATAAATAACACAAAGGGAAAGAAAAGCAATAGAATGGAGTAAAAAATAAAATAAATAAAATAAGCTGAAAATGGCAGAAAAAAACAGCAATGAGATCAATATGTGTGAACTCTATTAAATCAAATAATAGAACTGGCAACTCATTCAGGATTTGAAAACCAGACAGTTGTAAGATAAAATAAAATAATTTTGAGATGTAAAATAATAACACAAAGGGTTGGAGTACTTAAAAATAATGACACAAAGAATTGAGATTCCATTACATACTAGAACCCCAAGCTCTATACATAGCCTGCATGATTCCCAGAGCACCTTCAGTAGTTATCTTCAGGCACCAACCCTGGAGCAGTTTCAAAGTACTAAGGAATATTACCCTAAAAATCCCCAAACTAAAAAGGTACTCACATTGCCTATACTAGGAGACCCAGATAAGCCTGTAGACCAATATGGTGACACTACCCTGCCCACATGAGCAGCAGCAGAGTGAACTCAACCTGTTTACCCTAAGAGTCTCAGCTAAGCCTGTGCAGAGAAAGGAGTGTGGCCATTCTGCTCCACAGTTGCACTTATACTTTAGTCAATAAACTCCAACACATTACGTAGAAACCACCACACTACAAGGGACACAATGAAGAAAAAAATTCAGAACATTACCATGCTTAGAGTTGAAGATGGTAGCTCTAAAGACCCAAAAAGTACCAGACACCTATTTAGCCTCTCAGATAAAGACTTTAGAGAGGAAATTTGGAGGATTTTCATAGAACTCAAAGAAACTGTTGGAACAAGACTAATGAGCCACAAATAAGAATCAAGAGGCTATACAATTAGAAATGAAAGTACCAGACACCTATTTAGCCTCTCAGATAAAGACTTTAGAGAGGAAATTTGGAGGATTTTCATAGAACTCAAAGAAACTATTGGAACAAGACAAATGAGCCACAAATAAGAATCAAGAGGCTATGCAATTAGAAATGAGAAAACTTCAAATTGAAATAACAAGATTGAAAAACTTGGAAGGATAAAAGAAAAACTCACTGGAAAGCCTCACTAGCAGGATAACAGCTCCATGAGCTGGAAGATGTGTGACATAAGACCTCCATAAACGTAAGAGGTTGGAAATAGCTTCAAAGAAAATGAACAAATGACAATAGAACTCTGGATTAACTTCAGTACAAACAAAATAATGAACACTGTAGTCTCTGGGACATGAGAAAAACACCCACAAAGAATAGTCAAGAATATTAATGCTGACTAGTTTCCAGAGACAAAATATGCCTGCAACTATATCCTGAATGCACAGAGTACAAGCTAAAAGAGGTCCAAAGAAAAGCACCCCAAGTAACAATGATGTAAACTGTAATGATGTAATGATGTAAAATGTAGTAACAATGATGAAAACTGCATAAAGGGATAGAATAACTGAAAGCATCACAATTCAATAAGGAATTACATACAAAGAAGCATCCTTAAGATTTACAACAGATTTATCACAAGCAATTCTTAAAGCCCCAAAGCAGTGATGGGATATTGTGGGTTCTACACTTGCAGTTTTGAACAAGAAATCAGACAGCCACTGGAAATAGTTATTTAGCCAGCAGTTGTTGAGCAGTGTCATGTATCTGACGGAGCCAGCCAAGTTTTTCACCTCTGCTGCTTTCTCTGCCACATTTATTAGCAAGAGTTAAATATAAATCACCTGAGGGTCAGGATTGACGTAATTAAAGGTACTGTGTTAATTAACTCAGAAAAGGTGAAAGAAAAAAGTAAGGTGATTTTATAGGTGTATGACAACAGGATATAGTGACAAAACTCATAAAAATGAATGTTTCACCAACAATACTAAGCCAGACTTCCATTCAGTTTTAAAGAAAGAATATACAACTTCACAGATAAATAACAACTCAGAAACTTTACAGACTCAAAATCAACCTGAAAAAGAGAGCAAAGGTCTACTTTCAGGTAAAGCAAACCCAACAAACGTGCCAAATGCCTACCAAAAGATGACACTAGTGGCTGGAGCTATAGCACAGTGGTAAGGCATTTGCCTTGCACGCAGCCAACCCACACTGGACTTTGTTCAATTCCCAGCATCCCATTTGGTCCCCCAAGACTGTCAGGACAATTTCTGACTGCAGAGCCCGGAGTGAACCTTGAGTGCCATCGAGTGTGACCCAAAAACCAAAAGAAAGATGTCAATAAATCCCATGACAGTCATCTCTCTCAATGTCAATGGACTAAATGTCCCAGACACAAAGTAGCAAAAATGAACAGGAAAACTGAAATCCCAACATTTTTCTGCCTTCAAGAAACACATCAGAACAGTCAGAGCAAACATATTCTCAAAATCAAAGATTAGAGAACAAACATTCAAGCAAATAATTCCCTTAAAAAGGCTGGAGTTGCCATACTAATATTACACTACACAGACTTTAGGCTTAAAAGGGTTATGAGAAATAGAGATATGCATATCTTACTAATCAAGGGCTGTGTACACCTAGAAGAAATCACACTTCTAAGCATATATGCAACCAATGATAGTCCAGCAAAATACTTAAAAGAACTGCTGATAAACTTCAAGAAAGACATCAATAGCAACACAGTAATAATCAGACTATAACTTAATCAGGAAATATGTGCTCCTAAGGAATAAATCAAAGAGAATGTCTTAGGGGCTCGAGCGGTGGCATAAGCAGTAGGGCATTTGCTTTGCACACAGCTGGCCTAGTACAGACTGAAGTTTGATTCCCAGGTGTCCCATATGGTCCCACAAGCCAGGAGCTATTTCTGAGCACATAGCTAGGAGTGACCCCTGAGCGTCACCAGGTGTGGCACAAAAACCAAAAAAGAAAGAGAGAAAGAATGGCTCAGTATATACATGTAAAAGCTCTTCATTCCCAGTAAACTTGGGACATTTTCCAAAATAGACAATATGCTGGGCTATAAAACATACTTCTATACAATCAAGAGTGTATATAAACAGTTTCTATTGTCTTCTCAGACTAACATATACTAAAAATAGATGTGAATTATAAAGATATGGAGAAATAACTGCAAAACCTAGAAATTAAACAGTTCATTACTGAAAAAGCACTGGGATCAGTGACAAAATAAAAGAGGAAATCAAAAATTTATTAGAAATAAATAAAAATGAAGACACAAATTTTCAGAATTTGTGGGACACAGTAAAAATGCTATTAAGAGTTAAATGTATAGCTTTACAAGCATTAATCAGAAAGGAGGAAAAGACCTTCACAAATAACTTAATGGCACAGCTGAAGAAATTAGAAAAAAGGCAACAAAATGAGCTTAAAATAGGCAGAGAAAATGATAAAATTTAGAGCAGAAATTTATAAACTGGACAACCAAAAATCAATCCAAAATATTAATAAAAGCAAGAGTTGGTTCATTGAATAAATAAATAAGATGAATAAACCATTAGATTTAAGATTCATAAAGGCAGAGAGAAAAAGTTAATGAGCAAAATTAAAAATAAAAAAAGAAAATGTCACTAAAGATCCTGCAGAAATTCAAATGGTAATTAGAAATTACTTTGAGAATCTTTATGCCACAAAACAAGAAAACCTGAAAAAAAGGAATAAGTTTTGGGGCTCCTATAATTTCCCCAGGTTGAACCAAGATGATCTGGAATATCTGAACAGATCTATCACTATTGAGGAGATTGAAGGTTATCCAAAGACTTCCCAGAAACAAAAAAACTAGGCTCAGATCAATTCATAGTGAATTTTTTCAAATCTTTAAAGAGGATCTACTGCCAATGCTCTTCAAGCTCTTCCAGGAAATTGAAATAGAAACATTCCCAGAGCTTCTATAAATCTAACATTACCCTGACATCAAAAACAAAGACACTACAAAGAAAAAAGATAGAGGAAAGAGAATTATAGGTCCATATTCTTGATGCAAAGATCCTCAACAAAATACTAGCAAATAGAATCAACAACTCATCAAGAAACTTTATAGTATGACCAAGTAGAATTCATTACAGGGATGCAAGTATGGATTAACATACAGGAGCCAATCAATATGATATCCTTAGAGGGATTACATTAAACCTGTACAATGCTTTGGGGAGTATTGCCATTTTAATAATGTTGATCCTCCCAATCCACGAGCAAGGTATATGCCTCCATTTCCTTGTGTCCTATTTTATTTCTTGAAGCAGTGTTTCGTAACCTTATTTGTATAGGTCTTTTACCTCTTTAATTAAGTTCACACCTAGGTTTTTGAATTTCTGTGGTACTATTGTGAATGGAATTTTTTTTAATGTCTACTACTATGCAGCTATTAGGAAAAAAGAAGTCTTAATGTGCCTATATCTATATGGATGGACATGGAGACTATTATGCTGAGTAAAATGAGCTAGAAGGAGAGAAACATAGACATAGAATAGTCTCACTCATCTGCAGGATATAATAAAAATAAGACAGTATAACAATAATATCTAGACACAACAGAGCTCAACACTGGGAGGACCAGTTCATGGCATGAAGCTAGTGTACTAACCACATGACAACTACCATTAAAATGCTAGTGCTAGAGAGATATATCTGTAGAGAGAAAGATAGAGACAGAGTGCCTGTCTCAGAGACAGGCAGAGGGTTAAGGTGGGGGAAGGAAATGAGGGAGAAAGGCAGTGGGAAGATCGCACTGGTCCTCAGTATGAAAATGTTTGTAAATACAGTGATTAATAAAATATTAAAAAATAATAAAAAAAATTTAAAAAGATACTTGCCTTGCACATGGCTGATACTAGTTGGTAAGATCTACTGAGCATCACCAGGAGTGATCCCTGAGAACAGAGCAAGGAATAAGCTCTGAGCATTTTGGATATGGCCCCAATGATTTAAAAAAAAAAAAAAAAGGTCCCCCTCCTAAATCCACTAATAGTAATTGTTTGCATTTTGCTCTCAGATCCTTTCTTTAATCTTTCTGTGAAAACTGCTTTCCAAATTCTTTGCCTGCTTTTAATACCTGTTTTGCTTTACTAAAGTCCCATTTAGATTTTGAGCCTTTTAACATTATTTAGTCCAGTGCCTTGGGTTGAGTATTTCAAATGAATGACATGAAAAGCACTGTTTTTCTGAGTGGACTGCAACTGATATACTTTACAAGGTTTGGATCAAAAACTGTGTTCTCCACGCATCTGTTTCTGTTACAGTTAACATACCATGATTTGTTTCTATAAAATCACTATTTTACTCTCATGACATTTTCACAAAACTTCCTTTGTAATATTTCTGGAATTGATGTCCATTGTTAAAATAGGATATTCTTGAACTTATATTAAAGCATGTGAAGTTAGTAAGAATTTTGGCAGAAATCTATAAAGCATGACTGTAAATCTATAAAGCATGGCAGAATCTATAAAGCATGAATACTATGTTTCCGAAAACTAACTTACTCTAATTTTGACAAAAGGGTCTATGGCTAATTCGACTAAGTTTTTAAATTTTAAATGCTTGGAGTCATTAGACAACTAATCATACTAATATTTTTGGTATTAAATTTTTTAAATAATTGAAATTAATCTGGAAATATATAAAAATTTGTTGAGCTTTGTGGAGATAAAATGAAAACTTGTTAATAGTCCATTGACATGGTTCCATAGCTTTAGAAACTAGTTTTTAAATTCCAGATTGAATTCCTATCTAAATCTTATAGCATGGTGAAGCAATAAGATATTACAAAAAAAAAAGTCTGAAAAAGACAAGTGGCTTACCCTATAGGAAAACTGAGTTATATTTAAAAATCTTTAAATACTACAAATTTAAATAGTATCATTTAATGTTATTTGTTTTTCATAAAATAATAAATCACTCAAATATTTTGTTATTATCTGCCATCACTATCCTTCTTGCAATTCGTTTAAACTGAATAGTACAATATTTTGAAAATGTATGTGAATTTGAAATCATCATAATTAAAAAATACAGGCTGACCTATTACAAGTTATATAATTAAAGACAACTACATATGATATTCTGAGCTGAATGATATCAAGAGATAGTATCATAGGAAAAATCACTAAGATTTGACTAAATAAAAGATGATTAAAATAAAAAGAAAATAATGCTTGGAGTCATTAGACAACTAATCATACTAATATTTCAGATTTAAAAGATAAAGAAAAAAGCATGATGTCACTTTGTATGGTACAGAAAATGAAAACGCTATTAAGTGACAAAGGTAACTTTTGTAGTTATATTTAAAAAGTGGTTTCCACAATTTATCTAATTTATACTTCAAAGAAATCCTGTGAGGAAGATGTAAAATGAAGCAATTATTTGTCCTGTGTTTTTAAGCTGATAACTTCTGAACCTTTAAAAGATCCTGTGATTCCTCAAAGGTTACACACAGTTCATGAATTTCTTGGCACTTATAATGGCAGGTGTCAAGTCTAGCACTATATTCTATAGTATCACAAGGCAGGCTGTAGCAATAGTTTGAGTAGGAAACTATCAGAGTTTATAAAGAAGTAAACAAAGAGGGAAAGGAGTGAGTGGAGACAATTACTGAGAAAGCTGGGAAAAAGTTCTTAATGCAGCTCTCAATTAAGTGGGAGAATGAAGGGTACTGGGGCCAGGAATATTGTGATTAGTAACAAATAGTCTGTGATATGTCAGAAATAAAAAGCATATAGTAATAAAGTTACTATAATTGATAGTATAGTATACTAAAGTCAGAAAATTCACTCCAAAGTATATCCTCTTTTCTTCCTCTGCCATTGGCATATTTCCAAAAAGAAGCATTATGGTTTTTTTTTTGTAGAGTAGCTATTTTGCAAATATATACTAAGGCTATCTTTTCTATGACATACCAACTCAATTTTCTTTTTCTTTGGGGGTAGGCACACCTGGCGGTGCTCGAGGTCACTTCAGGCTCTATGCCCAGAAATCATTTCTAGTTTGGGGAACATATAAAATGCCGGGTTCAAATCTGCGTCCGTCCTGGGTCAGTTGCGTGCAAGACAAACACCCTACCACTGTAGGCCACCCAACTCAATTTTCTTTTTTCTTTTTTTGGCTTTTCGGGCCACACCCGTTTTGATGCTCAGGGGTTACTTCTGGCTAAGTGCTCAGAAATTGCCCCTGGCTTGGGGGAACTATATGGGATGCCGGGGGATCGAACCGTGGTCCTTCCTTGGCTAGCGCTTACCTCTAGCAGACACCTTACCTCTAGCGCCACCTCGCTGGCCCCCCAAATCAATTTTCTAAGCTTGTGTTTGCATATAAAATGTATTTCATATCAAATGTCATGGAAAGTATATACCTTAGTTTTATAATACTTATAATACTTCGAATAAAGTAGCTTATCTAGGAAGATGCTTTAACTGACATTTTTAAGTCAATAGAAGAAAACGTTAAGAATAGTTTTGTCTTTGCTAGCTTTGATTGGTAATTATTTGTTAAATTATAAAAATAACAGTTTTTCAGATTATAAATTAATCTCAGATTGATTAAATTCTCAGATTATAAAGGAGTCAGTTAAATTTTTTATTTATTAATTTTTATTATTCAAAGGATCTCAGAATAAAGGGGATGAAAGAAAGATGAGAAAGTAGGAGTAATAAAGAGAAAGTAAGAAGAGGACAGGCAAGAGAGAATGAGAAGACACTAACACTAGTTGCTCCTTGCACAACCCATTCTAAAGAAAAGGAGATCACTCTTGGTGATGCTTAGGGATATTATATGGTACTGAAACTGATCAAGGGTTGCCTACATGTAAAACAAGCGTCTCAACTCTTACACCAACTCTCTGTCCCCATTTCACATACATTAATGAGTTTCTATCAGATTGAATGTTCAACACAATTAGTCACCCAGAGTTAGCGTACACTGGGTAACGTACCTGATTAGGTAAGTATGATTCAGAAAAGGCATTTATGGCAATATAGTGCTCAAGCACTTCTAGAGGTGCTCAGGGGATTATATGTACTACCAAGAATTAAAGCACATTTCTCTGCATAAAAGACAAGTATTTTAATCCCTGTAGTATTTCTGCAGCTTCTTTTTATATCTTTTAATAATGAGTGAGGGCAGAACCAGGAGTAAACACTGAGCACCACCAGATACAGACACTAAAATAAAATAAGCAATATGTGTAAAATGCATCAGTTCTATATATTTCTGAGCATAAACAGTTTGGCAATATATTGCAATTATAATATGTATTATATAGAATTTTATCTATTGGGGATAAATTGATTTTAATTAATCACCATGAAATTACAAAGCTATTCATGACTGGGTTTCCAGCATATAGCCTTTCAACACCAGTACCTTCACCAGTGTCAGCTTCTCTCCATCAATGCCCTTCCATCCATGCCTCCCACTCACCATACTGCTTCTAGGAGAGGCACTTTTTCTTCTTTCTTAAGTTTTCTTTTGCACTATGGTTTACAGTACTGTTGCTGATAGGGTTTCATAAACAACGCTTTACCACCTTGCACATCTCCTCCTCCTGGTCAAGTTCTTCCCTCCACTATTAGTACTGCTTCTCTCCTCTCCTATTTCTATTGGGAACACATTTCCTCATTTTATTATCACCCACCATAATTATGGTAAGACAATGGGTAGTAACTATGACTTCTGTATTAGAGTGTCCTTTGGAGATAAAGCAGACCCTGAATGATGATCTTATAGTACTAAGTATAACAGAAGAGCAAGTCCTCTTGCTGTTGGACCACTGATTTTTTCCTATGGGCCTAAACAACGTTCTTTTCAGCTTTCAAATTAGACATGCAACATTAATTAGCAAGTTGTAAGCACTTTCATTTTCACTTTTGGCTAGCATACTCCAGTGAATCTGTAATTTACACATTTTGGCTCTGCACATTTGCAGACCAATATTTTAAGAGCTAGTTTTTAATTTGGCCTAGCCTCCATTTCTGTGTCTGTTCAGTTGTATATTTAATTGTCATTCTAGCAGACATTCTGCCACAATTAATCAATGCTGCAAAGAGTGGGTGGTCAACCTTATTTTTTATTTATTCTATAAATTGTTAGGTCTTTTGTAGTAACAACTAGTAGCAAAAAGATAATATAAAAGCAATGACAACTTCAGCAAATCACTGGCAAAATGTTCTTTCCAAGAACTGATTTAAAATAATGATAAAAATGAAAAACATTTATTTTCAAAATCTTGGTGACACTCTTTTCAGAGATTATCTTCAGTTATCTATTTATCACATTTACCTATTGTACTTGGCATATATATAAAAAGACATACTAAACAGAAATCTGTGCACAGAAATTTTCATTAAAACAGTGCAGATAATTAAGAGCAGAGATACAGGGACTTGGAATTTTCTTTATAAGTCTGTAGTTTTCATTTTGCCTTATGAATATATCATTATAATCAGTTATATCATATTATACTGTGATAACTGCACTCATAATGTTTTTGTTGTGATTTTAAACAAATGTATACTATTTTATGAATAATTTAATTTACTAAATAAGTAAAATTATATTAGAGTAAGGTAAAGGGCTTAAATTCCAAATGAAGCATGTTTAATGTCAAGGTCTCCAATATTCTCCCATTCGTATGCAGTAGAACAATAAAAATGAGCATATTTTATTATTCAATGAAAGTGCCGTGTATTTATAAAGTAGATCAATCAAAAGATTCATACCAGACATGACCAAAGACAGACATACAACTCTTGGTATCAAGAATTCTTGGTAATCCTTTGCCAAAAGTATTCATATAAGCTTGGTCAAAATAATTTCAAATTTTATCTACTCTGCTAAATTTTTCCCAATTACTACAAGATGATTTAGAAATCTATTTGATCTCTAAAAAGCAAGAGGTAGATACCTAGAGAATATTAAGTTGTCATAGATCATACCTTACTGCTGACAACTAGCCAATAACTAAAAATAATCTGGAATGAGAAACAGTACAATGAAAACATTTAGCAGATCAAAGTCTATTTTTATAACTCTCGTTGAATAAGGTTTAATAACATAAAAGTTTCTTCTAATTATAAATCTCATTCAATCCAAATACTTAAAAAGTTAGTAACAATATTATGCTAGTCCAAATTTTGATTTCTTATCATTATTCATGGTGCCTCTCTGAGGAAAGAAAGACAACTATGGTGCTAATTCTATTATAATGTAGGGCACTAAGAAAACCAAGTGTTGAAGTCATGAAGAAACAATACTAACTTACAGTTTGAGAATTTAAGGCACTCTGAAAGGTAGAAGAATAATTTGGGGACAATGATATGACCATTTATAACAGTCTAAGCAGCAAATAATTGTCTCTTCTCTTTCTATTCCCCAATGGGAAGAATGGCAATAAGAAAAAATATTAGGGGCCGGGCGGTGGCGCTGGAGGTAAGGTGCCTGCCTTGCCTGCGCTAGCCTAGGACGGTCCGCGGTTCGATCCCCCGGCATCCCATATGGTCCCCCAAGAAGCCAGGAGCAACTTCTGAGCGCATAGCCAGGAGTAACCCCTGAGCGTCACAGGGTGTGGCCCAAAAACCAAAAAAAAAAAAAAAAAAAGAAAAAATATTAAAGGCAAAAGTCCTGATATTATTTAATTGATTGATGTTAGGAGAAGCACATGTCTGATATGAATAACAGACATCCCTTGAGACATTATTTGTAGAAATGGAAAAAAGAGAAGAGGTTGGTAGTACTTTAATATTCCTACTTGCTTACAGCAATCTCCAGAGAGAATGGTTAAATAAACACTTGTAGCATTCCAAGAAAGTCCTAATTTCTGGGATTTTCTAAATTTTTAGACTTCTTTTCAAGCATTAAAAAGAATTGTATGTATGTGGATTTACTCTTCTCTGTTCTTCACTTCTTTGGCCAATAAAGTCATGCATGCATACAATGATAATATAAGACAAACTTAGAAGGTATAAACAGTTTGAGTAATTTCCCATTTTTTCTTTAAATATCTACCGTAGATTTATTGCAAGAACGAATTTACAAGGCATATAGTAATGTATATTGCTAGTATTAATATTAGTTATATAGGGATAAATTTTATGAACCTATAGTTAATTTTTACTACACTACAAGGAATATTAGCTTCTTTCAAATAAAGTGATAACCTTCAGAAAATTTTCTGACACATTAAATGTTTTATGCAATGTGAAAGTATAAAATCAAACAGCAAATAAGATAGTATACCGATGGACATTCAGTAACAAAAAATGAAAAAAATTAGCAGGTTACAAAGTTTTAGTAATATATTTGATATTTTAATTCAGATATTGACATAATAACTTCTTTGAGCACTTGGTTATATTTTTCCCTTCCATATATTTACCCTTTTCTACAACAGTGTCTGGCACCCAGGAACAATGGATGCTCACTGAATGAGGCAGTTTCCCTTGACGGTAATGATATACAAACTCTTTCCATTCCAATTTTTACAAAGCATATTGCATTCACATGGAAGATCAAAATTGGAAAAATTGTCCAAGGATCTTTAATCAATCACTTTACTAACACTCAGATTAACTGAAGAAGACACAGCGTGTATAATCACAGACAACCAAAAAAGATGAAAATGTCACTAAAATTTTTTAAAAGAACGAGAAAAAATTTAAAAAATGTGCTTTCTCTTCACTTGCTTTAAGTCTCTTTGCTAGTGGAAAAGTCTGGAAAAGTCCACTTCTCTCTTGAGCATATATTTCCTTGTTCTCCCCTTCTCTGCCACACTCTCTACAAGATTCTAAGTAGGTTTTGTTCAATTCAATAAAGAACTACCATGCTTCACAAAATAGAGAAACTTGAGCAGAAATTGAAATTAAAATCAATAATTAATAAGTGACTTTGTAAATTATTAAGCATATAATGTGATATTTGTATTAGTAATCACCTTTAATTTCTAAGACAATTCCACAAACTTGTTACTACATAAAATACATTATTCGATAAGGAAAAAATGTATCTCTTGGAACACCAAGCATTCTCTTTTCCATCAATCACACTGGCTTGTGCTAACTTTCCCTGTAGTCTTTTCACACTAATGCAACTGACGGAATAACTGTTGCTAAAAGTATGTGTTTTGCAATCTGAGAAACAGATTCAGAAGTCAAGCCTGTCACTTAGCAGTTGAGTGGATTAAACAATATATTTCAAATTCTTAGTTTCAGGATAAAAACAACAGGATCAATTGTTAATGCACATATATATTATATATTTATATTTAATATATTGATAAAATATAATTTATTTCTATTTATGATATAATATATGATAGATATTTATAATTATATTATAATAAATTATATTTATAAACATTATACATACATATATAAATACCTATATACATATACAAATATGTATATATAAGGACTTGCTGGATTAAATAAATTTATGTATACAGAGCATTAAACTCCTACATATTTTTTCATACAAAAATAAGGGTTAATTTTATCTTTGATATTGGGGAAAAGTCTATGGGATCCTTCATTGTAGCCACAATATGCCTACATGGAAACAAGTTCAGAGTTGGAGTATATTAAATGTTTTAATAATTACAAATGGTGGATGAATAACGTTCTAAATTCTAAGAGTTCAATATTTATATATGTGCTCCATTACTTTCCCTTTTATCCTCTTTCTGGAGTAAAATAAGTTCCTGTGATAGCAATTGTTTGTTATCAACTTTCAAGTACTCACCATAGTACTTTTTTTTTTATTGTGATTGAAGTTCATTACACAGAATTATTTACGGTACATAGTGACAATGAATGAAGGGCATTCCCACTACCAATGTTGTCCTCCCTCCACTCCTGTTCCCAGTATGTCTCCCACATATCCCTCATTTATCCCCCATAATCCTAGTGCAACTGGTCTCTACCTTACAGCTTGTTACAGGTTGGGTATCTATTCTGTTTGGTGTTCCAGTCTGCTCATTTTTTTATTTACACTACGTGTTCATATGACTGGTGCTGGTATCATTCTTTTCCCCCCTCAATGTATGAGGCTGAATGATTCAAGTTAGGCTATTCTGTTGGAGATAAAAAGGTTAAGGAAAAGAGAAGAAAAAATTGGTATCAACTACTAAAAAAAATCACTGAATAATATCCACAAAAGTGAAAAAGAAAGAAAAAAAGTGGAAGAAAAAAGAGAAGGAAAATAATATCAAAAAACAAACAAAAAATAAAACAAAACAAAACCAGAAAAAGTGCTGCAGTGGCAGGGTTTGGTGTTACCCCACCTTTTGTGTGTGTGTGTGTGTGTGTGTGTGTGTGTGTGTGTGTGTGTGTGTGTGTGTGTGTGTGTGTGTGTGTGTAGGCACAGTAAGTATTGGGGAAGAAAGGAAATTCCCATAGCCTAAGAGATTCAGGGTTTCTCCACTCTTTTTTTTTGTTTTTTTGTTTTTTTGTTTTTTTTGGGGGGCCACACCCGGTGTTGCTCAGGGCTTACTCCTGGCTGTCTGCTCAGAAATAGCTCCTGGCAGGCACGGGGGACCATATGGGACACCGGGATTTGAACCAACCACCTTTAATCCTGGATCGGCTGCTTGCAAGGCAAACACCGCTGTGCTATCTCTCCGGGCCCGTTTCTCCACTCTTGAAGCATATTGTCATGGGAACAGCCACTGGCTCCATACCTTCTCATTGCCATATCCAGGTTTTGTTTTTTTTGTTGTTTGTTTGTTTGTTTGTTTTTGGTGGAGTCAGGAACCATTCCTCTCAGTTGTGGATGAGAAAATCAGGCTACTGTAGCAAGCAATCTTGGTATTTGCGCAGGTCCTAGGACAAGGCCTAGGATAGAGTCTTTTTAAGGTTCTAGAGGTACTGTTCCAACATTGTTGGTATGTTCAGTTTTCTGTATCATGTGCTCCATGTTTTTGCTCCTTCCCTAAGCCGAAGTCTAGGAAATTATGGTTCCAAAGGTTCTGCTCAGTCTCTGTTGTCAGAAATGGGCCTCTGTACTAAGAAATCTTGATTTTTTTGTAAGAGACCTGGGCTATAGCCTAGGGTAGGATTTTCCTTAATAGTCTCAAGGTACATTAGCGATCTTATTTTTCATAGTTCAAAGGACAATACATCTTCTGATTTCCACTTAGTGTTAGGTGATGTGATAGGACCTCCTGGTCTTAGGGTCAGGTTGTCATTTTCTCGCTGTCCTTGTCATATTAACACTGGCACAAGTATATCTCCCAATGGAGCTTAGTTCCTGGTGTTGTTGCAGGGGGTTATTTCAGTTCTACATCTGGGATCTGGGATTTGAGAATGAATTAACACTGTCCAATCTTGTGGACACTGAATTGTATCCACATGACATATGTCCAGGATGGGAGGCATCCTTGTATAGAAAGTGTGAGTTCTTATCCTTAGAAGATAAGATCTTGTGTCTGAGTCCATGATTTCCCCTTATTTACTGTGCCTATACAAAAACATATGGTGTCCTTTTGTATTGCTGGTGCTATTCCAGGTAAGGATGACAGGCTACATATACAGTATCTGTGGTGTGGTCTGAGCTTTTATCCCAGGAAAGACGTTTTCTTAGTTTTTGTACCAAGCAGCACCAAAACTGGTGAGGGTAGAGAAAATATGCATATATAAAAAATAGAATTTATAGATAGAATTGAGATAGAAAAAAAAAGGAAATTGAGAAAAAAAGGAAAAAAGGGTATTTGAAAAAAGAAAGTGATGGGGGAGGCTATTTGTATGTTTAGGAATACATATCTTAAGATACATTATTATAAAGGTATTAAGCTTACATAGGCAATATAGACCTCCCAATTAGGTCTTCTGAGATATTCTTGTGGGGAGTGAAAGCCACAGACATTGGTCTAGAGTTTAAGATATGATTTGTGGCATTTCAGAGTCCTGTAGTGTCCTTGAGCTGGGGGTTTTGCTGCAGCTGAATCCGGTATCATGCAACCATCCACGATTTATTGGGGGTGAGAGGGGTCACAAGCTTAAGTTAGGAGGATTATTGGTTGTGGTTTCTTGCTGAGACACAAGATGAGGGATCGAGAGGGTGTCTTTCATTGAGGAGCTGGATGGTGGTTTGTTGAGAAGGAGATAGGTCTTGGTGCCTAACGAGTTAAAAACTGAGGGTAAAGAGGGTTAAATAAGGGGGAGATAACAAATCCGGGTTGGTATATGGGGGGTGTAGAAAAGTCTCTGGGTGTGGAAAGGCAATATAGAAAAGGAGCTATATACATTGTATAGATGAAATGTTTAAGGCTAAGGCTCGGCAGTCAGAGAGGACAACTGTATAGAAAGTAACATTCAATTAGATACTGACTTCAGAGATCTATTTGAGTGCTATCCTCCATATATAGGATATTCCATTTCCTTTCCTATAAATAGTCAAGAATTAGAATATTTTTGGATGATGTTAAAAAGGGTATATGCGGCGCGGGCGCTAATGCACCCACACGCTTTTGAAAATGATTATCAGTAAAAAAAAAAAAAGACACCCCTGCAGAGGGTCTGCTATGGTTGAGATAAATCTGCTTTGGCTAGCTGTCCTGGCATGTGGGGTCTCCAAGCCCAGCTCTCGCCTCTGCAGCTTGTGAATGAATGGATAGGGGAGGAGTTTTTCTCCACCCCATCCCATCCCCCAACATAGTACATTTTATTATATTAACTATTTTTTAATTCCCAGAAAAATGGTTTAAAACTGTTTTTATTTAGAAAAATTGGAGCGGGCTGTCCAATGCATGTCTTATTTATAACAGGGCATATGTATACATAGATATATTGTTGTATCTTTATTACTGCTATCTCTCCACAAAGTGTCCCAAGATGAATTTCCTCAATGCTTCATTTAAGATGCAGAAATGTAAGAGCTGGAATAATCCTATTATTAGTTGAATGGCTTCAAAAACATTATTTGACCTTTCAAGCTTGTTTCTCCATTCAGAAAAGGGGCATAATAGTAATTATTCATGTCTAGCAGTATTATTGTGACAATAAAATGACAATGTGTATGGAAGGGAGAATTCTGTGGTACAAGAAAAAGAAATTTTCTGAGACAGAAACAAATGTTTTTCTATCACCATTACTTGAATGCCTATTTAAAAAAACATAAAAATAAGGTTCAAGAGATGGAGTTTAAGTAGGGTGACTGCTTTGCATGTGCCAACCTATATTTTATCATAACACCACACATGATCCCCAAGCACTGCAGAAATGATCTCTGATTTCATAGGTAGGAGTAAGCCCTGAGCACTGCTGGATGTGAACCTCCTCCCAAATAAAAACAAAGTAAATTTTAAAATAAACATAAAAGAGGTACGAATTTTCATTTTAAGATTAGGTTATTCTGACTCTTCAAAGTACAAATATGTTCCTCTTAAGTATAATTCTATTTAGATATGTTTGTTTATAATTATCTTTATTTCCATCCTTGAATTTAGAATTTTTCTTGCGATATCTAATGAAATACTAGGAGACAACCAAATGTAAATCTATTTTTAATTTTAATGTAATTGTTTTTATTTTATTTTTCATTTTATTGTATAAATCTGTATAAAACTTACCCAGATTTTGTAGTTACTGTAAATTTACCTATACAACCTTACTCCATAATAAATTATGTCCTATATCTTTCTTAGAAGTTATTGTTTCATTTTTTCCAACAACTCTGTGTAACAAGTAAATATTCGTCACTGTTGCTTATGTTATGGTTATCATTTCAGGACTACAGGGTAGAAATTATGCTAGATATATAAGTAAATAAGACCCAAATATGATTAGTGCTAATTAATATAATTAGGCAATTCCTATAAAATTTTTCTCAACAATTCATCTGAAAATATAGTTTTAAATTATCAGATGATTAACCAAAAAGATACATTTCTTCTTATACAAAAGTTATACTTCAAAAGGCAAACACATGCCAAATTTTTGTACACTGTAGGAACCAGAATGATGGCGCAGAGGTAGGGTGTTTTCCTTGCAAATGTCTGACCTAGGACAAACTGTGGTTCAATCCCCCAATGTCCCATATGGTTCCCCAAGCCAGGAGCAATTTCTGAGTGCATAACCAGGAGTAACCCCTGAGCGTCACCAAAAATAAAAAAAATATTTTGTATACACTTTAAAATTAAGAATAGTCTAGTAAAAGATGCAAAAGACTTTGAAGCTTCATGAAATTAAATGACTTATGAAACAACTTTGTTATGAGAGGATTGACTATTATAGGTAAATGCTGCAGTTGTTTTCTAAGTCTTGAAGATCAAACTTAAGGTTCCTAAATCAAATTCAGTGCTCTCTACATAACTTCTAGTATCTTCTCACAAAGTACTATCTCCTGCTTTGATTTCTATCTAGTGATATCATCCATTAGAATTTTTCTTGCTATATCTAATGAGATACTGGAAGACAACCAAATGTGAATCTATTTTTAATTTTAATGTAATTGTTTTTATTTTATTTTTCATTTTATTGCATAATCTAGATTTCTAAAATCTATATTTCTAGATTTAAAATTTTTCCCTCAGTACTGCTCCAATTTCAATGACTAAATACAGTTAAAACCTCTATAGCTAATTACATGTGTTGCAATATATCATGATTTTCGATCTATCAGTCAGTCTTATCAGAAACTATTTATATGAAAGCACTATTAAAATTTTGTTCTGTAATTCTTTCATCTTTTTGTCACCTGCCTTTTGATAAATGCCAAATTAAAACCTAGGCTGAATAAAATAATACACAAAATTTCAGAGTGCATGATTATGACTTCTATGATATATACTCCCCCACTTTCAATTATTAGTGGTTCTCTGCTAGTTTATACTATGCTTTATATTTTGAGGTATGGAGAGAGACTTATGGAGGGGGTTAAATCCAGCAATGCTCAGAACTCGGTCATGACTTTCTCAGATAACACTCCTGGCAGTGTCCACGGGCATAAGCAGTGCATCCACATATTATGAAAGCATCTTTATGAACTATTTTTCAGTTCTAATAACTCTGCAAATATTTCCCATTCAGTCCATTTATTCTATTTCATATATATATATATGTTTATATATCTTTTCAGAGACTTTATCTAGTTTTTACTTCTAATTACAAATCCTCACTGGTTTTAATTCACTCTCAAAAGTTTCAAAGTGGCCCAGACTGATAGTTCATTTGCTATTGCCTAATTTCAAGTGTTCTAGCACCAAATTGCCCATACATCATAATACAAATCAATGAGCACTGAGAAAATATAAATTTGTATTTTAAAATTTTATATATATATTTCTGAGACATATTTCCAAATATATAAAAAAAAGGATTTTAACATCAGTATAACTCCTCAAGATTACAAAAGAGAAAGAATCATTATAAAGTTTTATAAGGTACATTTTAATTCAATAATGCATCATATAATTGAATCTTATTAAAATGCCAAAATTGTGCCCTATTTACATTTTTAAATCAAATGCAAAAATTGTTTACATCATATTACCTTTTGCTAAATATTTGTTTTCAACCTTTACATATCAACCATACCTGTGTTCAGTTTATCTAGAAACTGTTTTTGTAAATTCTGTATTATTTTTCCCTGTGAGTTTGTTGAGTATTAGCAGAATTTAACATGATTTTCCTGTGTCCTTACTTCAAACTCCTCTTTTGTATCCTGTTTTCCATAAAAATCTAGGGCCAATTATATATCATAAAATAATCAAAGAGCTTTTTAAAAATCTGGGAAAATTGATGATTTTCGTTTTTAATTCTATCTTTAATTTTAATTTGACTTTTCAAAGGTCATTCCCATTCCTACACACACACACACACACACACACACACACACACACACACACACACACACACACACACACACAGAGAGGAGGGGATGCGTGCTGGGCCCCTGTTCGAAGGAGGTAAGCACTTAGCTCAAGACTTCCCATGAGTGTGACCTTGGCTCTCAAATTGGGCCTGTGGTCTCGGGCCCCAGGACAATTTATGGAAGGAATGTAACTTTTCAAAGATTTATGAAACAATCTCTTACAAGAGATAAGTGACTTTGAAGGATGGCCTGTGCCCCAACAAGTAATATTTTCACTGAGGCCCAACAAAGTAACATTAACAATTAAAAAAAAGTAGAGAAACTTGCTTTAAGTAGTTTATAAATTCCCAATTTTTTTCAGCTTATAGCTTTTGACCGTAGTTCAATCACAACTATAATTTCAAAAGAAATAGGTACATAATACAGAGAACTAAAGTTTATGTTATAAAAGAATATTTTTTAAAAACCGTATTAAACAAACACCTGTTTATTATATTGAGAGAACAATGCCAGAAAGTATCGCATGGAGGATGCCTTCATGCTGATTCTATCGCTGCCACCAAGTAGTGTACCCAGTACTGCCAGGTGTGAACCCTGAGCAATCTGGAGGTGGTTCCAAAGCAAAAACTAAACAAATAATAAATAGGTTAAATTACTGGCAATTATTTTTAATTATTCAATTACCTATTTATAAACTTTATTTTGTTTTTATGAGTAAGGTATGCATATCCAATTTCTTCTTAATCACCCTGCTTTCCAAGTTATTTTCATGAACACAGGGGTTAGCTGAACATATTAAGCCCCAAATTTATCTATTTTCTCAGGCTTTTTTCAGTCTATATCTGAACAGAAATTAGTTATTAGATGGTGTATGCAGGGGTGGGGACATTGAGGAGAAAGAGCTTTTTTGCTTCTTTTTCTGGAATTTTTTAAAGTCCTACTGAACCATTGATCCAACAAGAACCACTGTTGCAAATCACTGAAAAGGGATGTTGGAATAATTTGCAATAATTTACTGAAAAGAGTGTCTTGACTCCCAGCTTTGTCTCCATTTCCTTAAGAGCATCAAGCTTTTGCATAATTACAGCTTGAATGCATATAGCATTATGGTGTATATATCCTGACATGCAAGGAAAATAATTTTATGTAGTCTCTTAGTACAATTGAGTTCTTTTCATCAAAGGTGCATGGCCTGTGCTCTGCTTTTATAGCAACAGCCAAGTGTCCTTCATTCTGATAAATAAAATAGTAGCTTTCAAATACAATTAAGTTTTTGTGATAATGACTATATTTAACATAGACTGTGATGGTATTGTAGTGTGATAGTACACTACTAGCCTAGAATATTATACATGGAAAACAAAACTCAATTTTTACATACACAGCTATAGTCATAATCAAAGTGCCAAAGATATAATAAATGCAATACAATGCAATTTTTAGCATGGATACTTTAAACTTAAATATATACATACAGTTGCCTGATAATACACAGTGCTGATCAAAACCTCAGTTTACATATAGTTAACAAAAGTAGGGGAAATCTATACATTCTTGTATTTTTATTTTGGGGGTTCAGATTAAAGTATATTTAAAAGTGATTAAGTTTTTGAAAAACTAGCTATCTTCACAATACATATATCACTACCAAACATTTCAAATCTATAACAAGGTTTCCAGTTCTTGAGCTAAAATATATGCAGCCCTTATATAAACCCAGAGGGGAGAAATAAATATTACCATATAGAAAATCCTCCAGAGCAAAATCATCTGGAGCAACAGAAATACTGAAATATATACACATTACACATACTATATATACACATACTATACACTGACAAGTGAAAGCAGTAGCACCAAACAGATGACTTAAATAAATTAATCTTCCTCAAAGAATACCTTTGGATCATATAATAACTAGCTTAAAATAGCCATACTACTTGGTTGCTTCTCTAAAGGGATTTTGAAAAATGTATACAGAATTAAAAATAATTACTGGCAATTCTAATATAAAACCTCACCACTTTTAGTGTTGAAAAAACAAATCTGATTAAACATAAAATATTTAGTGTACTTTTCCCCTTCTTGAAAATTTCAATTTAAATGCACAAAAATAATGTCAAAGCATGTAATATAATTTTGTTGCTTATCTGATTTTGACATGCTCTCAGGATTTTAGATGGGCATTTCAAGAGTATCTCCAATTTTTCCTCTAGCTTCTGATGTGGTCAACCCATTAAATACCATTTAAAATAGGACAACACTGGCAATCACATCAAAGTCTCCTGCTGTCATTCTATTGCTGCATGGGACAGTCTTCAACAAGACTTAGACAAACCCCATTCATCAATATTCTACTCTGAGGAACTGACACTTACTGTGAATTCTGCTCTTCAACTTAAATACCAGTATCTGTGGCAGGCCAATTCTATCATTGCAGAGACAGCATCCCTCAGGCGAGGTCCAACCTTTCTCTCCAAGTGCACCCAGGGATTAGTCTGACTTCCCCTAAATTCTCTCCTCTGCACAGTAAGAGCTAATCTTTCCTGTATGAAGCAGGAGATGGTGTTGCTATGACAACAGAGCACATTCTAGCAGTGGGACTACCGAGATGAGCCTTCAAAGACTCAGGGAAACATGCACTCAGTTTTCCTCCAGGGCTATGGGCTCCCTCCTTCAGGATTTAATCCCCTCAATAAGTTTACAGACAAACTGGACTGGTTAGTCGATTATCTATGTATTTTGCTACAGGGCGATCACTGGTTAAGAACATGGCTGGCAGATTACAAAATTATTTAATAAAAGTGCCTTACTCTGTTATATTAAATTTCCAGTTGTAAATGCTCTGCATAGCAGTTTCAAAATACTAACTCCATTAACGTTTCAGATATTCTACATACTCTAAGTTTCTCTAAAACGATGTGTGTAAGAGCAGAATTACATCAAGGTAAGATTTATCTTTTTTTGTTTATGTATAAAGATAAGTGTATTAATTTGATACAGTGATCAATGGACGGACACACACACACATCCATTTTCTCTCCAGCATTAACGTCAAGAGCCTTGAGGTTTCAGGGTGGGGGATGGTATAAACTAACAAAAGCAAATCCCTGCAGCCATGTTTTGCATACATATATTAGCCTGAGAATACTCACACCATGCGTTAATCATTTAGAAAAATAATCAGTAAAATGTGTTTCTACAATAGAAGGACCATATTTAGTATCAAGTCCTATTGTATGAAGGCAGGTATTCTATTTAATAATCAAACACATTTGGGGAAAAATAACTAACTCATATTACTACATATTTTAAAAGTCAATACTAAATTTTAATAGTGCTGTGACTGCTCTGAATATTCATTTTTTTCTTTAGAAACAGACCTGTGAATTCAAGCACATCTATCTTTCTCTTTTTATTTGTAAGGGAAGAACACACGTCATAAAAAGTTTTTCACTCAGCAGCAGAGGTTCAGTCTATTACATGACTGTGGGTGAAGTTTTCAACTGGTAAGTGACTTAAATCATGCTTTTTTGCTCCTTCATTTCTACATTTTATTTTCAAATTTCTAAGTCCTTATGGTACAAACATGTACTACTGCATACAATCCTTCCCCCACAGAAGGCTGTCATTACTCCCCTTGTGACTGAAGCAATATAATCTGCATCATGTACATATATTCTTTTGAATATATAGCGAGAACAAGAATATTTACATATCTATCACTCAGAAGAAGACAAATAGGTTAGATGGATTTCAGGTCCTATTGGGCTTATAGAAAAATCACTAGGTTATCTTTAGTCACCTTAATATATGCCAAAAATATGAAGATTCTAACTAGAATGTCAGTGTTGCAAATAATTTATGTGTATTCATTGAGCAATTTCTAGCAAACAAATTGAATATATTACAGTATATTCCAACTAATTTTGGTTTGTGGTTTAGATTTCTATCAGTAAAAAAATAACCATCATATATATGTACCTAACTGCATATCTCTAGAACACATATATGTGAGTATATATATATATATATTCATCTCATAAAAAATTTCAGAGAAATTTTCCCCAGTGTACCTATTCCCAAAGCTTATTCTAAAGACAGTCTTATAATACAAAAAGTTATGGTATCTTCTTTCATTATGCTCATTATTACCTAATTGGTAAAAAGGATTTTTGAATATCTCACTTTTATCTTCAGGGAAACTGGACAAATGTAAAACATGTAAACAACATATGGTTCACTTTTAAAGTCAACCAACCAGAGTTATGTGTTTCTAAAGAATCTCATAGCTAAAACATAATGTTAAGAGAAAAATAATTTCTTAACTAATAGGTAGTGTTTACCATCTGCTATTCCTTTAAGACTACCTGGAGCTCATTATATTGCAATTTTCAGTTTTCCTCCATTTCATAAGATAATATTATTTATTTAAATTTTAAATAGGCAAATATAATATTGCCTCAACTTAGATTATAATATGTGAAAGCAAGTTAGAATCACTAAGCTTAGATGAATCACTACTGTTAGAAATTTAATTTTTGTAATGCTCATTTTCACACATATTATTTTATGAGCTGATATTCAAAAATAAGTATATGTGTTAAAAATATTTTTCTTATGGGAAATAGAGGAAAGGTAAATAGTTGAAAGAATGTTTACTTAAAACAAGTTTTGAAAATAAACTCCAAGGCATTTCTGAGGACAGAGGCTGCAATATTTAAATTCATGGTAAGGGATCAATGGGTAAATGAGAGCTATTTCTTTGAGAAACCAGATTTTGTCTATAGTATGAGGAATACTTTTTACATAGCATTATTCAGACATATTTGAAAATATGTGTATATGAAAACTGCATTGCCAGTCTGTCCATTTTGTTTCAAGAGGAAAATGATAGTACTTCTCTCATCAAATTTTGTATAGATGTATATATATAGATGTATATATGTATATATATATATATATACATACATACATTCTAAATTGATAAGTATTCCAAAAGAGTCACAGACAAAGGATCATTAACAATTGTAAAAGATAATGGCTAACTATTTTAGAAAATCTGTGAACAAAAAGGGAGTCAAATTTTAAATATAAAATTCAAAGCATAAAATACGGAGGCCTTATGTCAAGTTTATTAGAACAATATTTCATTCATATCATGTGTTATTTTAGTATATGATTAAATGGAATGAATAAATACAATAATAATATAAAATATTATGTCAAAAGGTAAATACGTAAATTTACTAACATTAGGACTCAAAAATAACTAAGTTACAAGTGTTCTAATGACTAAAATAATATGGTTGGACCATAAAAGTAATGTCTCTTGGACACTATTACCTTGTATTCCTAAGATAAAAGCTGAAAAGTAAAATATAACTATAATTATATTTTACAACTTACAAATTTCAGATGATTTAGAGTTTTAAACTTTAAAAAGAAAAGAATTAAAAGTTAATGCATAAAAAGTAATAAAGGAGAATTTGAAAACAAATAAGATGAAAACAAAATCTGACATATCTGAAAAAGCTTACCACAAAGAGTGGTGAGTGCAGTTAGAGAAATAATTACAGTAACAACTATCCTGATAGTGGTAGTGAGTGAGAGAAGTAATATGCCTGTCTTGAATATGGGTAGGGCTGGGGGAGGAAGGAGACAGAGGGTATTGGTGGTGGGAAGGTTCACTGGTAAAAGGGGCATTCTTTTTTTTTTTATAACTGAAACTCAACTATAAACATATTTGTAATCATGGTTCTTAAATAAAGATATTATAAAAAAGAATCTCAACTACAATCTCATTTGTAACATGGTGCTTAAATAAATATATTATTAAAATTAAAAAATAAAAATTTGTATGACTAAAAATATTTGGTTTGGACAATAAACCTAGATATGTGACACTCCAACTTTCTCTTTTGAGGGGGCAGACCACACCCAGTGGCACTCAGGAGTTATTCCTGGCTCTGCACACAGAAATAGCTCCTGGCAGGCTACAGAGATCACATGTGATGCTGGGGATGGAACCCGAGTCTGTCCTAGGTCGGTCACGTACAAGGTCACGTGCAAGGCAAACACCTTACCTCTGCTTTATTGTTCTGGGCCTCAACTTTCAGATTTTAATAAACTTTTTTTTACAGCAGCAATCATTTACATTGGGAATGCAGAGAAAAATAATATAGTTCATCTTCTAGAAGTTTAAGGTCTAGCAATAAAGCTAGACAAGAACTTAATTGAACATTCAAAGTAATAATTACTATTATTACAAAATTCTTCCCAAAAATGCTCTGAGAGAAAATCTAGAAGAGAACTCTGTCCTAGTATACCAGAAAGCATAAAGATACAACTATGAACTATGAATCAACATTCTCAAAGCAGTTTTATTTTGAAGGGTAAATGTTGAATTTCATACAAGACAACAATCTGAGAACGTGAGCATACTCTGCTAACAGAGAAAAAGAGTAAAAGTTCTGGAAATCTCAGTGCTATAAAACAGACAGGGAAATGGGTTATTTTCTGTAAAAGAAAGCCATCAGCATAGAAGCGAAAGAAAGTACTTGGGGACTGAGGCCATCACTAACTTTCTTATGAAACTTTCATCTAAGTTTCACAAAGAGTAAAAGGTAAAAAGCAGAAAACTTCTGGGAGGAAAAGAAAAAGTACAGGAGTGTTTGCTCTAGTCATAGTGTAGAGATAAAAAGTCAAGGTTCTTTAGAGAAAATATATTTTGTTAACAATCCAGTCCAGATTATCTGTTAGGACCTCTAGATAGTTAGATAGACCTTATGAGCATTGGTAAGACAGATGAAATAGAAAACTTATTAGAGGAAATTAAATCCATATCAAGTTACCTAATACTTGCTTTGATTCAGAAAATCTTTGTCTCCTAGACTACCTATAAGAAGATAAAGGAAATTCTCTGAACCAGATTCTGTTCAGATTTCCAATTCTGTTCTTTCTTATATAGAATACCCAAAAATCAGTGTTTAAAATGACGATCAAGAGTGGGAAAATATTTCAAAAAATAAGAAAGAGCCTACGATCCGTAC